>NC_059359.1:28440182-28760882 GCF_019703515.2 Myxocyprinus asiaticus | reverse complement strand
GATATATATCTTCCGCTAGTTTGTTTCCCTGTTGGCAAACTGCGTCTTCCTTGGGCAGAGCCCCTCTGCCCCAGTCTCCATGTTTGTAAAAACTCCTCCCCCGTTGGGTAGGATCTACCTTGAAGATTCTCCACATGGTCGGAAAGACCATGTGACATATTTTTCCACTTAAATATCCCCCCTCTCTTTGGGCAAGGTGTGGTCTCCGCGGTGTCTTCCCCTTGGGAGGGACACCCCCCGACTAGACCTGGTGGCCCAGTCGGATAATCCCCCTTCTTTTTTAGGGAGTGGAAAAAAAGAAGGGGAAAAGAGGCCACGACTGGGTTAGCCTGTCTCTATCTTTTGGGTAGTCGACTTGTCCCCAAAGGGCCGTTCGACACTCATAACTATGTTGGGGAGGTTACGTGTCAACCTGGTGTGCTGGCTATGAGGCACACAGTAGTCTGCCCACCACACACCGCCAGTTCACGTAACACAGTTCAGCCAATTGTGGCATTTCTTATAGGGACCCCTAGTGTCACTACATCGACACAATGTCGAGTGAGTGACAGATAGGGAGCGTCATGGTTACTTGTGTAACCTCTGTTCCCTGATGGAGGGAACAAGGCGTTGAGTCCCTCCTGCCACAATGCTGAACTACCCACTGAAATGGCCAGACCTTATATCGGCTCCTCAGCATAAAACCCATATGAGTGGTTGCATACCAGCTCCTTTTATACCTGTATGTCCGGGGGAGTGGCATGCAAATACCACTCGCCAATTTTCATTGACCTTTTATCAAAGACCAGAGGTGTCTCGGGCTCCCAAGAGTGACCCCTAGTGTCACTACATCGACACAACGTCGAGTGAGTGACAGATAGGGAACGGAGGTTACACAAGTAACCATGACGTTCACTGCTATTGCACCTTGTGTGTATGTGACAAATAAAACAGTCAAATTCAGATAAATCAGGTGACTGTGAACAGCTACTTTATACATAAAAACAGACAGAAAACAATTTGTTCTAGTGGCTTGTTCCCTTTGGCCTAATACTGCACTAATACTATATTAGTGTTACTCTGTAAAATGTGGTAACCTTTAATTGATATCTTAAGGAGATATTTATACCTGATCTAACCCTTAAAATTAGTTTTGTTGGTGTAACCTAATGTATTCAGGTTGATTCAGTGATGTTAATTTAGAAGTTACCACATGAAGGAAAAATAATTTCGGTGTACACATTCGTCCCATAGCACAGGCCCAAACCTCTAATCATTCAAGGCAAATATAGACGTTCTCTAAAAACTATAACCCCTTTACCTACTCTCCTATAGCAAAACCCATACCTTTATCACATTTAACAATCCCATAGCCGTTCCCTCAGGCCTATCCACAGTTTTCCTTAGCAACCACTGGGCGGTGCCATGATGATTCAATCTACCTGTTTTGTGTTTCTGGTCTTTTCAGATGGAAAGATTCAGATGGAGAACAACAACCATTTAAGTGTTATTTGGAGTACAAATTAATTTGACGCTCAACTTGTGCTGTTGTCGTAAGTAGTTAGTATCATTAAGTAGTTAATCTACATATTTAGGTGAGGCACTGTCTATAGAAAACATCATCTCGACAACTTCTACAAATTTACATTTACATTTATTCATTTGGCAGACGCTTTTGTCCAAAGAGACTTACAAAGAGGAAAACATAAGGGAATCATCTTAAGGAGACAGTGGTATGAAAAGTGCCATATTACAAAGTTTCACTAGCATCAGAATAGTAGTATTCAAAATAGATTAAAGTGCAACAATAATTATTATTATTTTATTTTTTTAAGTGACTGGTTAAGTGCTCATGGAAAGATGTGTTTTTAGCCATTTTTTGAAGACAGAAAATGAGTCACCTCCACGGATGGAGTTGGAAAGTCATTCCACCAACGTGGTACGATGAAGCCGAAAGTCTGGGAAAGTGTTTTGGTGCCTCTTTGTGTTGGTACAACAAGGCGATGTTCCTTAGCCGACTGCAGGATTCTAGTGAGCGCGTAGCTCTGCAGAAATTACTTTAGGTATGCTGGAGCAGACCCAGTGACTGTTCTGTATGCCAGCATCAGAGCCTTGAATTTGATACGTGCATTAACCGGCAGCTAGTGAAGAGAGACAAGGAGTGGTGTAACATGTGCTCTCTTTAGTTCATTAAATACCAGATGTGCTGCTGCATTCTGCATCATTTGCAGGGGTCTAATTGCATACAGGGAGGCCAGCAATGAGATCGTTACGGTAGTCCAGTCTAGTTATGTCAAGTGACTGAACAAGAAGTTGTGAGGCATGTTCAGAGAGGAAGGGTCTTATCTTCCAGATATTGTAGTGTAAATCTACATGAACTTGCAGTCTTTGAGATGTGGTCTGTGAAATGTAGTTTGTTATTGATGGTTACCTCTAGATTTCTGACCATTTTGGAGGGTGTTATTGTAGTTGAACCCAGCTGCATGGTGATGTTGTGTTCAACAGCAGTGTTGTCTGGAAAGACAAGGAGTTCGGTCTTGGCTGGGTTATGTTGCAGGTGGTGTTCCTTCATCCAGGCCGAGATGTCTGCCAAACAGGCAGAGATTTGAGCAGTCACTGTGGTGTCATCGGGTTGGAAAGACAAGTAGAGCTGCGTGTCATCGGCGTAGCAGTGGTAAGAGAAACCATGTGCCTGAATGATGGGTCCCAGTGATGTTGTGTACATGAAGAAGAGAAGTGGCCCAAGCACTGAACCCTGTGGTACCCCAGTAAGTAGCTGGTGTGGCTTGGACACCTCACCTCTCCAGGCTACCTTAAAGGACCTACCTGAGAGATAGGAATTAAACCAGTCAAGCACAGTTCCTGTGATGCCCAGCGAAGAGAGGGTGGAGAGTAAGATCTGATGGTTGACTGTGTCAAAGGCTGCAGAAAGGTCCAGCAGAATCAGGATGGATGATCTGGATTCAGCTTTCGCCTGTCTCAGTGAATCAGTGAAAGACAGCAGGGCAGTCTCGGTGGAGTGTCCACTTTTGAAGCTTGACTGATTGTCATCCAGCAGCTTGTTCTGTGAGAGATAGGCAGAGATTTGATTGAAAACTGCCCTTTCAAGTGTTTTTGCCATGAATGGGATGAGAGAGAATGATTTGTAGTGTTCTACTTGTGTGGGGTTAAGTGCAGGTTTTTTCAGCAGCGGGGTAACTCGAGCCTGCTTAAATGTAGTGGGAAAATTGCCTGTAAGTAGAGATGTGTTAATTATGTGTGTGAGTGCAGGTAGGATGGACGGAGAGATGGCCTGGAGAAGGTGAGATGGAATGGGGTTGAGGGAACAGATGTTGGGGTGGTTGGAGAGGAGGAGTTTAGAGACCTCAGTGTCAGTCAGAGGAGAGAACACAGAGACAGAATAGTTGCATACAGGAGATGGGTGTTTGACAGGGTGTGGTGCTGAGAATGTATTGCTGTAACCTTATTAATAAAAAATGTGGCAAAGACATCTGCTGTCAGTGATGTGTCATGCGGTGGAGGGGAGGACAGAGAAGTGTGTTGAATGTTCTAAACAAGCTGTGAGTGTCTGTGGTGCTGTTGATCTTGTTCTGATAATAGGAAGTTTTTGCAGATTTAACGTTGTCTGAAAATGTTGCAAGCAGAGACTGATACTTACCCAGATCTGCTGGATCTTTAGATTTCTGCCGTCTCCTCTCAGCTGCCCAGAGGTCAGTCCGATGTTCACAAAGGACGTCGGAGAGCCAGGGGCTGGGTGGTGTAATACATGCTGGCCAAGAGGAGAGAGGACAGATTCTGTCTAGACAGGTTGTTAAAGTAGAGCTTAGTGTGTCTGTGGCAGTGTTTACATCCAGGGTGGAAAATATATTTTGTGTGGGAAGATAGGTAGAGACAGCTGTGGAAAAGCGTGAGGGCGAAAGGAATCCAAAGGTGGAGTCTGTTTTAATGTAGATGGGAGAGTCATGTTGAATTGAACAAAGTAGTAATCAGAGACATGTAAAGGAGTAACAAGAATATTTGAGTTGGTACAGTTACGTGTAAAAATGAGGTCCAGCTTGTTGCCTGATCTGTGAGTTGCTGTAGTGCTTAGTCTTTCCAAGTCAAATGAGGCCAGAAGAGTATGAAGTTCAGTGGCCTGGGACTTGTCTTGGTATATGTTGAAATCACCAAGAACCACAAGTGGCCTGCCATCCTCCAGGAAGGAGAACAGCAGGACATCCAACTCCTCGAGAAAGTTTGTCAGCTGACCTGGAGGGCAATGACAACAACATTTATTTTTGTGTGTTGCATTGTAGTAATTGCATGGAATTCAAAATAAGTATTGTTACATAGAGAAGAGAGTGGTGAAAAAGTCCAGTTGTGTGGAATAAGCAAACCTGTTCCTCCACCCCTACCGGAGTGTCGAGGGGTGTGAGAGAAGGAGAAGTTGTTGGAGAGAGCAGCAGGTGTTGCTGTATCCTCTGGACAGATTCATGTTTCTGTCAGTGCAAGGATGCTGAGGGTGGACTGTGTGGCAAAGGCTGGAATGAAGTCCACTTTGTGCACAGCTGACTGGCAGTTCCAGAGTCCCACTGAGAAAGAGAGTTGAGAAGGTGCTGAAGTGCAAAGTGGCCGTAGGTTGTGTGGGTTGCATTTTGTCTTGCGTTTATATCGTGTAAACTGTCTGTAACAGATAACAAGGATGTGCTTGAGGGCATATGTTATTCGTGAAGTAGACATGTTAGTATGTAGAAGAAAAATAAGAAAATTGATACAATTAAAAGATAATTAAATGCTATGGTGAATGGTGCCTTGTCGTGTCCTTGCTCGGTGGACTCGCTGGTCTTTACACAAGTAGGTCTTCACACGAGGAGGGCTTTACACAAGGGCTACCACTTCCTCTGCTGCGTCAGTATACACGTCAAATATATACATGCTGCTAACGAGCCGTAAAGTGAAAAAAGCTGGACACACCTTAATGCTACTTAGCACAACAAAGCTAGTCATGTGGGCAACTAAAACTAAGGGTCACGTGAGGTGAAAAGCGTGGGAACAAACGCGACTTCAGTACACCGCAAATAAATTATGCTACACTTTAGCAATGAATAATATTCTAAAACAAGTGAAGCACTGTTTATAGACACTAAAAACAATGATAGTATTACACACACTGGACAACCAACTCTAAATCTAGCAGTGAATACCCTGGAACAAGTCAAAACAATGTAGCACACACACCAACACATTTAAGCGACTCGAGTTCAAGACAGTAAACAACCAGCACAAGTCTAGCAATGAATATTACTCTACAACAAAATAAAACAATGGAATAAACAAGCTTACATGCAACTGCAGACTCCTGTAGATAGATTGCTTCTCCTGTGTAATACAAATGTAATACTTTACTGCTAAGATTAAACTCTGATGTGGGTGAAAACACTGGTGACCGGAAATTGAAAACAGGCAAACCGTGGAACACTTCCAATTTACGAAAAAGGCGGATAACTCTAAACTAATGCAGCAAACATCTTTACCTTCCCTCCTATAGCAAAGGCCTGTACCCTTCATCACCTTTAATTAGCACAACAGCCATTCATATAGACTTTGCCTGGCTGTTCACATAGTGCCTCCTCACTTCAATATCTCAGTAAGGCCTTTCACAGTCTGCAAGTGAAGAACATTTTTCTGAGTGCATTAGATACTTCAGACTAGTGGTTCTCAAATGGTTTCTTTCAGGACACAGATTTTATTCTGGAGTTCAAGTGGTAAACCAACAAATACCAAAAATGTTTATGGTACAAAAGTAAGTGAAAGTCAACTATTGAAATGTATTTATTGGTTAATTATAGGTTTCTAAATGTCTCTTGAAAATCGCTCTCGGCAGCCAATAATTTGCAGTACAAAACAAACTGTGGTGAGAAAAACCACACATATCTTTGTTGCAAGTGAACCTTAGTCTTCTATTACTGTACCTTCTGAAGTTTTGGACAGAGTTTTCGAAGATAAGTTTAATGTCAAACAACCTGTCCATGTTGGCATCTGCCAAATGTGGCTAGTTTCTACCAAGTAACAGACAACTTTGCACCAAAGTACAGTAGAGTTTGACTGGATACACACTCTTTGACATCAACAACAAAAATATATGCAAAATATATATAAAATATATAAGCCTATCTATTTTGTTACCATAACTATGCACTGTTAAATGGCTAGTTGCATTTTATTATTTGTATTTAGCATTCCTTTTACAGTGCTGTCTGTTACCCTATCAAAACAGGCCTGCAACACATTTTTCGACTGCCACCAATCATTTGAGAACCACTGCTGCAGACAAAATGTTTGGTCTTTTGCAATTCCAGTTGTTTGTGGCAACTGAACAATTTTATGCTTGTTCAGTTACTATAAACAAATGAGAGTAATTGTCTTGATGAATGGTATTTTCAGATTCACATAATTTAATTGAAACTTGTTATAAAAAGCCCAGCATTGCTGGTAACCAGTTGTGTTTTGGATGCTGGGATGTCAGTGTGCTGATGTCCATACAAGGCTTTGAATCTAGCTAAACCAGCCATCCTTGGTCATCCGGCTTCATCAGAAAGACCATGCAGGTTGACCAGCATTTTTTGCTGGTGAACAACATGGCTATGCCGGTCCACCAGCTAGACCAGCACCAAACCAGTGTAAACCACTTAGACCAACATGGAAATTAATGTTGGCCCTAAGCTGGTCTTTTCAGCAGGAAGAACCCATTTTTTCTGTCCACATGGTTCTCTCACAATGTGAGGCAAGTCTGAGCACTTCTCGTCACACTTAATATTTGGTCATTAACTTCTATGTACTAACAAACATGTTTGCGTTAAGTAACACACCTGCATCACAACAAAATGGGAGTTGAAGATTTCCGCACGAGTTTCCAAGTTAGAAGTCCAACATAATGTATCATTCCGTTGCACTTTCCCCAGCTGAAAGGTGGAAATTCCGACACTCCGAGTTGAATGGAACGCTTCATGAATCATCACAGCAACAACAATACATTCCCCACAGGAGCGAACACTTGGGGAGACACACATACAGCAGGGGTGTGGCAGTAGACTCAACGTGCTGCGAGTGTTTCAAACAGCTAGACAGAGCACAGCTAAATGGAACAGAATACAGCGACTGGACTTCAACTCAACATGCATATTAAAAACGCGATGGTTATGGTGTCTCATGTTAAGCCAACCGCAATTTGAAAATAGACAGTTAGACAGTCACTAAAAAAACTGGTGCTCGCTTACTAAGATTACTGAGGAAACCTGAAGGAAGGACAGATGTGCATTGTGCACATTCTTTCATTGAGTTGGGCAGCGCATATTCACATAATGACAAAATATGATGCATTATATTTTGATTATGCAATCTTTTGTACATTTTGTAACAGCCTATAATAATAAATAGATGATACACTGGAACAACAATACGCAATGCAGCAGCCAAAGACGTTTGTCAGACATGTTATTTTTTGTGATTAACATTTTTTATTGATTCATCTATTAAACAAAGAAAAGCAAAACACATACAAACAGAATCAACATTCAACCCCCACTACCCCCATACCCCCCCGAGTGCAAATGCGAGATAACGGGGTGTAACTTAACTTCTCCAGTTAGTTTGATAGAAAGGCTTTGCAATGGCGAAATAGGTGCAAGAACTTCCTGTTCAATACAAAACCAGGGAGGGGCTACTCTGGTGGAAGAGACCAATGAGCCAAATGTCTGAGACCGAATTAATAATAATAAAACAAAATCTTGGGTAGGCCTAGCCCACCTTTGTCAATTGGCCTATGTAACTTATTGAAATGTAATCTGGGACACTTACCATTCCAAATGAAGGACTTCGCTATGCTATCAAATTGCTTGAAATATGAGATGGGGACATCTACAGGGAGAGACTGTAACAGGTAGATAAATTTTGGAATACGATTCAATTTAATAACATTAACCTTCCCAACCATAGATAAATGTAATGAAGCCCACCTGCCCACATTGCTCAAAAACATTTTTATTAAGAGGTCAAAATTAACTCTAATTGTCTGAATCAGACAAATTTGCTGGGAATAAAATGCCCAAATACTTAATGCCCTGTTTGGGCCACTGAAAGGTTCCCGGCTGAAAAGCTGTTACTGGGCAGTACGCTGTCAGAGCCAAAGCTTCGGATTTAGCCCAATTGACTTTGTATCCTGAGAATGAGAACTTAGAAAAGGAATTAATAATTCTGTGGAGGCAAGGCATAGATCTAGTGGGGTCAGAGATGAATAATAAAATATAATCTGCATAAAGCAAAAGCTTATGCGCCATATCTCCCGCCACCACCCCTGGAAAATCAACTTCTTTTCTTATCGTGGCTGCTAATGGTTCCAGGGCAAGACAGAACAATAATGGGGAAAGAGGGCAACCCTGCCGGGTGCCCCTATCCAGAGTAAAATAATCTGAAATTAATCCATTTGTTTGTACCACCACTACCGGGTGTCTATAAAGTAACTTAATCCATCCAATAAAAGTATTCCCAAACCCATATATTTCCAAAATTTTACAAAGATAATGCCATTCTACCATATCAAACGCCTTTTCGGCATCAAGTGAGATGGCAGCGACTGGAGTCTGATCATTCGCCACTGACCACATTATATTGATGAAATATCTAATGTTATCAGAAGAGTTGCGGCCCCAAATAAACCCCACCTGATCTATATGTATAAGAGATGTCATAACTTTACTTAATCGGTTAGCCAGAATTTTTGACAATATTTTAACGTCTATCTGGATCAGGGATATTGGACGGTAACTCTTACACTCGCTTGGATCTTTGTCCTTTTTAAATATCTGACTGATCCAAGCTTGTGTCATGGTTGGCAGAAGCTTTCCATTCTTTAATGATTCTGTATAAACTTCTAGCAAAAGTGGAGCCAATTCTGTAGCATAAGATCTAAAAAATTAAGCGGCACAGCCAATTGGCCCTGGAGCCTTGCCTGTAGGCAAGGCCTTAATTACCTCGCCAAGCTCCTCCAAGGTTATCTCAGAATCAAGAGAATTTTTTTGCTCAGTTGTCAGTTTAGGGAGTTCTAATGGTTCCACAAAGTTTTTTAATGTCTTCGTCAGTAGATGAAGACGTGGAACTATAAAGATCAAGATAGAATTCTTTAAAAGCATTATTAATATCAATGGCCGAGTTAAAAATTTCACCACCAGCAGATTTCACTGAGGGAATGGTAGAAAAAGACTCTCTCTGCTTTATATATATCTAGCCAAAAGCTTCCCTGCATTGTCCCCCGACTCAAAGTATGACTGTCTTGCCCTGAATAGCCAAAACTCCATCTTTCGCGACAAAATAGTATTATATCTGTATTTCCATCGGGTCAGTTCTCTGAGGCCATCAGATGACATTCGGCACTTCAGCTCTGCCTCGGCACTTTTAATATTCCCTTCCAACTCCACGAGTTCTCGTGCTTTGGACTTTTTGAATGAATCATACTGTATGATCCAACCCCTAAGAACCACCTGAAGTGCCTCCCAAGCCACGCCCACAGAGGACCCTGAGGACCAGTTGGTCTCCATATACACATTGATTTCAACCTTTAATATTTATTGGAATTGAGGATTTTGGAAAAGGGATACATTAAAGCACCAACTATATGATTTCTTTTTCTCTGTATGTGGCAACACCTCTCAAACTCACCAGGGCATGATCTGAGACTAAGATGATTCCAATTGAGCAATCAACAACAGATGAAATGAGGGATTTAGATATTAAAAAAAATTTATTCTAGAATAAATCTTATGGACTGATGAAAAAAATTATAGTCCCTACCAGATGGGTTCAAAAGTCTCCAAATATCTGTAAGACCAAGATTTTTACACATCCTGTGAAGCGTCAATGTTGCTCTAGGGGGCTTACACACATTTGCTTCGCTATGATCAAGGACTAAGTCAATCAATAGATTAAAGTCTCCTCCCAATATTATATCATGAGGGGTGCCAGCGGCTTGCAACATCCCTTCAAGAGCTATAAAAAAGCCCTGATCATCAACGTTAGGTGCGTAAATATTAGCCAAAATCAACCTTTCCCCCTGAATTTCTGCTAAAACAATAATGACTTCCTAATTTATCATTAATCTGTTTGAGACATTTGAATTGTAGATGTTTACTTATCAATGTAATGACTCCCCTGCTCTTACTTGAGCCAGCACTAAAGAAAACATGTCCACCCATATCTTCCCAAATTTTTCAGATTCCTGCAGGGAAAGATGCGTTTCTTGAAGAAACACAATATCATATTTCTTATGTTTAAGAAAAGAAATAACCTTCCTTCTATTTATGGGGTGCCCCAACCCATTCACATTCTACGTGGAGAGAGACAATCCACTCATATTAACATCTGACATTTTGACATATTAGAAAAAATAAATTGTGTGTCAAAAACAAGATTATAAAGACCACATTCCAACATTAGTGCAACTGTCAAACCCCGAACTTCCCCCTGAACCAAACAAACAGAAAAAAGAAAAACATGCGCATTTACCCCATGCACGTCAGCGCCAGCTGCCGTCCATCCCTCTAAACTCAAACAGTTCATGTACGCCTACGAGAGCCCCGGTGCTTCTATTCAAATTTTGCGAGACAGAATTACATAACAGAAGAAAATCTATAAAACAAACTCCAGCCAATAGGCAGAATAAACACAAAGAACGTGTAGATTAATCCACATACTGTCCCAAAGGTGTGTTCCTCCCCAAAACAAACTCCAGCCTCTAGCGGAACCAGCACACACACACACACACACACACACAAAAAAACATTCAGTTTCCTCAGACAGTCAAACGAATGTTCAGTGAGCCGGCTGTTTCATGAGTGCAGCAGATGATCTAATCATTCAATGTCTTGCAAAAAATATTCCACAAAACAAACTCCAGCCAATAGGAGGCATAAGCACAAAGAACGTGCAGATTCATCCACAACTGCCCCGAAGGAGTGTTATTCCACAAAACAAACTCCAGCCTCTAGGCGGAACCAGCACAAAAAGAAACAATGAAGGCGCCCAGTTTCCTCAGACAGTCAAGTGAATGTTCAGTGAGTCAGGTCCAATTGGCTACAAAGTGAGCGCCACACAATGACTTACTCATTCCACTGACTTCATGAAGGACAATGCTTGTTGGGGACAAGTAAATACTTTGCGGCCATCCTTAGCATCTATTCTCAATCTGGTTGGGAACTTCAGTGTAAAAGTGACCCTCCGTCGATGCAAAGGTTCCTTGAAGGAGTGTTATTCCATAAAACAAACTCCAGCCACTAGGCGGAACAAAAAGAAACAAAAAAGGTGCCCAGCTTCCTCGGACGGTCAAGTGAATGTTCAGTGAGTCAGGCTCACTTGCTGCAAAGTGAGAATCACACCATTACCTACTCATTCCATTGACTTTATGAAGGACAGTGCTTGCTGTGGGCATGTAAATATTTTGCGGCCATCCTTAGTATCTTTTCTCAATTTGGCCAGGAACATCAGTGCAAAAGCGACCTTCCGTTGATGATGAAGAGTTTCTTGCATTCCTTCACGTTCTTCTCTTGTCAAATTTGCAAAGTCTGGGAACAAGAAAATGCTGTGGTTCTTCCAAGAAAGACTTCCTTTGCTCCTCGCCTCTCGTAACACGAGATCTTTATCGGATGATCTCAGAAATTTGGCCAGAATTGATTGGGGCCTGTCTCCCTCCGTGGATCTTTGAGCCAGGACCCTGTGAGCTCGCTCGATTTCCAGCTTATGGCCTGTTATGTCGAGCAGACTCGGGAAGAGCTTGTCTAGGAATTTCACCATATCTCGGCCTTCTTCATTCTCAGGAATTCCAACAATTCGGACGTTGTTTTGCCGATTATGATTCTCAAGGTCTTCCAACTTTTCCCAAACACGCTGCAAATCTAACTTGGTCGCTAGCGGGTTAGCAGCTAATTCCCTCTCCGATGACTCCAGATAATCGATCCGTTTCTCGACATCCCCCATTCTTGTAACCAACTCAGAGAATTTAGTCTCCATGGCCGTGATTGATCAACGTATACAGCAAGATCCTCCAAGTCCACAATGACCTTCGCCAGCATTGCCGACATGCTCGACAGTTGACACTGAATCTATCCTGCAGCATCGTCCAAACTGAGTCCCTGGTCTGCGGCCTTGTCAGGGGTATCAGCTTGAGCACGTAAGTGTCTTTTAATGTCTCCAGAGCCCGAGGATTTTTAATTCTTTGACATATTACTTCATAGCACAGTTTCGGAACAAGGTGTATCAAATCTCACCGGTTTATGACACAAAAAGAATTGAAAACTAGCAAAGTGCACAGAGCTCGCCGTTCACACGTCCAACCCTCACATGGAGCCACACGACTCTTGACAGACATGTTATTATATACAGTATATAGTGATGTACATGTCATTGCCCCTCAAGTACTCGTCGAGTAATTAGTCTGAAAACTCCAGTAGACAAAATGACCAAAATGCCCATCCCTAGTATTTACTATGTTACTACATGTCGTTCTTTCATGATTCACATTTACTGCTACTGAGGTTGAGGTATGGGTAGGTTTAGTAGTAGGGGTAGGGTTAGAGTTAGGTCTTAGGGTAAGGGTTGGGTTTGAGGTAAGGTTAACAGTGGAACTACAAAATGTAATTAAATGCAGATACTTTAAATGTAAGTACAATGCAACAAAACATATGTACATAATAAGTGTATTGTATCAAATGCTAAAGTTCATAGTAGTTAAAGACACCTTATATAAAGTGGGACCAACTTCTGAAAACCCAACCCAACCCTATTTCTACTCAGAGAGTGAGAAAAAGAGTTTATCCCTACTAGAGTGCAGTCAATCTGGACTGGAGACAACACCATAAAGTCAAACCCTGAGGTCTGGTTATAAAAATTACTGTGCGCTCCTTTAGTAGTAATTAGCCATCACTTGTCTCTTCAGGGGTGTTGTGTTGAAATGGAGTATGTGTGAGGACACAGCAGGGTGTTCATTGCAGAGAGAAACAGAATGGTTTAAAAGCCCCATGTTCTGTTAAAAGCTACTTTTACACCCATGCCCATGTAAAAAGGAGGAAGCTGTGAAGGCGGAAAAGAAGATGAAGAGGTGCAGGGAGAAAGGAGGAGAGCACGGTTTCATGTCATGTCTCACACAGGGCCATGAAAAGGTCCCTCAGGCGGCACGGCTTGAACTTTACAGGGCTTGTTTTTCTCATTGCTAGGTCTGTTTCATGTCCATTTCTTCTCAGGTTGGATTTGTGTGTGTGTAGTGTGTGTGTGTGTGTGTGTGTGTGTGTACATGATCTCCTTGCTAGGTCTCCTACTGTCAGTGTATTGACTCATGCAGCTCAGCTTGCCTAGATGTGGGATATGTACCCAACCAAGCCCAAAATGTTGCCCCAGGCTAACTGCATCACCCTGCTCTCATCCACTCTCATCTTCTGCTGCCCCCCTCCCCCGACACTGCCAACACTTCCACTAGCTAACCTCAAACGTTCACTTACTTACAGAGTGAATGGCTGCTAACATGTTAACAAGGAAGAGGGTAGATAGGAACCAGGTTTGAGTCTAGAAGGCTGTTCGGACTAACAAACGGATGTATAGCTTGTACAGGCTACACTGGTAAAAGTGAAAACACGCAGTTTAAATACTCCAAGAAATCCAAATTTGAGTTTTGTGGCTTTTAGTCCATGTCTGCAAGCTTTGAGTGTAATCATAAAAGTGAAGAAAGAAAAAAAGTTTAAGCAGATATACGCATTTAAAATGTAAAGTTCTTCCGGTAAAGCGGAACAAAAATATTGATGACTCATCTTGCAATCACTCATTTTGTCCAATCAAATGCTCTCTAAAATGAGAATGTCCCTCCCCCAAAACAAGCTACTACCACCTACCTGACAAGCAATAGCAACCCCGCATCTGAATATGCATACTTCCCTACAATAGCATATGCTAAAATAGCATGTCAATTGAGTAGTATGTCCAAATCCTCAGTTTTCATAAAACAGTATAGGCAAAAATACCCAGATGACATACATTCCCCAAGATTCTGAAATGTGCACCCACTGGACATTGTAATATCCCATAATGCCACAGGAGCTGAGGAGACGTCACATATTCAAAATGCTGAATAACAAAAAAGTGGCGGGGAAACCGCGAGTCAACTCTACTAGCAAATCATGTTCATAGCGGTGATGTAAACTGTTGGATATTTCGATATGTCCCACCCAGACTTCCTGTTGCAATAGGAAATATGTCAACACAGGAAAGAAAACTGAGCTTGTCAAGCCATTTCTAGTGGTTTTTAAGGAGCTATTTCTTCTGGACCTGAATTAAAACTTACTTTCATTGATGTAATCTAAATAGGGCTGAAACAATTAGTCGACATTATTGAAACATCGACAATAAAAAATTGTCGACATATATTTTCGTTGTCAAACAGTCGTTTGATCTTATTTAACGTAACATGAGATCATATGAAACTCTAATGATGACGCGCTATAGCAGCACTGCAGCTCACGTCTGATTGAAGAGAGGAAGAAAACACAACTCACAGTCCAGACGAACTCTAAACTTTCACAGCTTCAGGTGATGTAGATCGCAAAGTATGAGGGAATTATATAAAAATACCAAATAAGTAAATACAGAAGCACTCTCATTGTGGAATAAGCAGAGCCAGAGCTGCCGCTCCGCCGAAGCAAAATGTGCGTGTCGAGCGTCTTTAATGTGTTATAGCTTTATTAAAGTTCAAATAATAAGTAAGTAGGTCATGTAAATAACTACAAACTCCGAAACTGGCATTTCTCTGTGCGGTTAGTGTCCCGATCTAAGGGGGAGAGATTGAAACTGCAGCTGGCTGATGCACATTCTGGCGCAGGGACGCTCGTCCTTCGAGCATGTGTGCTTAATGCAGTTAGATTATAACATGATGGCTCGCGACTTATTGAATCATAATATATGTCACTGTGTGTTTCTTATCATGAAGAAAATTGGCAATACACAGCTTTATTAATAAGAGAGAGTTTTTTTGGTGAGTACACTGCAACAAAATACGTTTTTGATTTGTTTTTGTTTCGGTTTGTTTTACAATATATAACTAAAATATCTACAACTCCTTTAAAACAACGTACATTTACTTTAGCAACTATACTGAAGAAGAAAAAATTGTTATATGAGAATGTTGAATATAATATTAAAAATATTTTAAAATATCTAAAAATCCTTTAAAAAAATGATGCATTCACCTGAGAAGCAGCATATAAGATATTTAGACATTCTTTTAGAGAATAGATCTTGATTATAAGTATATTTTGTCTTTACTGCACTCGCAGAAGTATAACCAAGTGAAAAAATACACTTATATACAAAATACACTTATATTTAAGATACATTCTCTTAAAGCAAGTCTAAATATCTTATATGTTGCTTCTTAAGTAAATGTATCTTGTTTTAAGGATTTTAGACTCTTTTAAATGGAAATCAAGACAAAAACACTTGATAACAATAAGATTTTTTGCAGTGATTTTATTACTGAATTAAACTTTTTTCCTTTAATTCAGTGAATGTCATTTAGAAGTATTTTTAAAAGATGATTTTTTCCTCTTTATTGTTAGTAAGCACATTTTATACAACCTTTTAACTTGGGATACAAGCTGAATAGTCTGTTAAGAGCTAATGATTAATCGTTGCAATAATCGCTCGAATAGTTGAATAATCATTCTAATAACCGTTAGATTAGTCGATTATCAAAATTATCATTACTTGCAGCTTATTTATTATTGAAATAATACTGCTACCACATGAAGAATTTTTACCTGAAAAGACAAAAACAAATATTAATAGTGTAGTCTACAGAGCAAAATTATACATTTACATGTCTTATAAATTTGCCCTATGCCCTAAATTACTGGATGCACAGCATTCATGTGAAAAGCCCTTTGTATTTTAGAAAAAATAGTGGAGACGTCAGCCCACTAAGAGCAAAGATGCCAGAACACACAGAGCTGCTTGTTACTGTATGTTCCATGATTCGCCCTTCATTGCTGCAAGGCAACACTGCATGAAAGGTATGATGTGAAACTCAGTTTGACTAACATGGTTAAATAAAGGCAGGATAAAAAAGAAAAGCAAAATCTAAAAAATAAAAGAACACTTCATAGTCCCCTGGTGAACCGGTGTGTGCATAGGTCAATCCACTGATGAGATCAAGCAGAAAAATACAGCATGCCTCTAGGGCCAAAGCAAAGATGTACAGGTCTATATCTGCAAGCTACAAGAAAAGAAGGGTGCTGCCAGTGCCCTGGTGAGTCATAAGCAGTGTTATGTGGAGAGAGACAGACCAGCTGACAATTTTATATTCTTAAAACATTTTCCAAATATTACATTGTGCTTGTGGGAATATGCAAATGTCTGGTTTTGATAACGTGAGGAGAACATTATTTTAAGGTTACACTATAAAATTATTTTGCATCATAATCAGAGGTGTATATGAAAAGAAGTACACATACTTCATGTTCTTGAGTACATTATCAAAATATATTTCTTCTTTACTCAGGCATAAATATTTCTTTCACTTTTACTTTTTTAAATTTTGAAGAGAAAATAAATACATACCAATACATTTCTCCAGAACCTACATTTACTTTTGTGACTGAACACCAAAAAAATAAAATAAATAACAGCCGAAAATGTAAAATGCATACGGCGTGGTGATTGTGATATCTGATTGGTGAATGAATCTTTGAACTGAATCTTTTGATTAATTTTATCATTTTGAATCAGTCAAATTGGTTGGAAGAGCAGTCTGAACAATTCAGTTTGCAAATCGATTTGCGAATCTGAATCAAAATCACAAGGGGAACTCAGTGAAAATGGTGCTGTATTTCTACTTCTAAACAAACTGAAGAAAAGAGACTGTGCATGTATGTTTTAATCACTTTTTTGGCTATTAAATAATTTGTATTTAAAAATGTTAAATGTACTTTCAAAACTTTTGCTTGAATTAATTTCCATTTACTTAGAGGGACCCAAAAATTTAAATTCTTTCATCGTTTACTCACCCTCCTGTCATCCCAGATGTGTATGACATTCAAACGAAGATTTTTAGAAGAATATTTCAGCTCTGTGAAAGCGCAAGTGAATGGTGATCAGAACTTTAAATCTCCAGTCAGCATAAACATAATCCATCAGACTCCAGTAGTTCAATCAACATTTTCTGAAGCGATTCAGTTGGTTTTTGGTGAGAACAATCCAAAATGTAACTCCTTTTTCACTGTATATCTTGACAGCAGTCTCCTTGGTGATCATAATTTCAATCTCAATTACACTTCTTATAGCTCCATCTAGCACTCTGCTAATGCTTCAAGCACTGGAAAGTGTAATCGAGCTTGAAATCATGATCGCCAAAGAGACTGCAATGACAAGATGAATACAGTGAAAAAAGAGTTACATTTTGGTCGCTTCTCACCCAAAACCTACTGGATTGCTTCAGAAGACATTGATTAAACCACTAGAGTCATATGGATTATTTTATGCTGACTTAATCTCCTTTTTGGAGCTTTTGTAGGCCTGATTACCATTCACTTGCATTGTGAGGACCTACAGAGCTGAAATATTCTCCTAAAAAAAATCTTTGTGTTCAGCAGAAGAAAGAAAGTAATACACATCTGGGATGTCATGAGGGTGAGTAAATGATGAGAGAATTTTCATTTTTGGGTGAAATATCCCTTTAAGTATGAAGAATTGGATATTCTATACAGTACAACACTGATCATAACATTACTCAAAATGTGAAAACTTTCAGAAAATGTAATCTGCTGACTTCTTTATCCATCTTCACTTTCTGAATTTCTTTAAAGAATTTTAGTTTAAAGGACGTTGGAACAAAAAAATAGTATTGTACTATTAACTTTTTCTCCAGACACTTTGAGAACTTTTATTGAATAATATCATAAGAATGTCCCATTTACATTATTTTAGCAAAATTTTTTCTAACCTTTACATAATGTTTGCCAAAGTAGTTGGAATGTTGCCTGTTAGACCACAGACAAGCTTAAATTCAAGCTATAACCTCAAAATGAGGAGGTCTGGTAGCATTCACTGACATGCGTGATCTTAAATCTGGAATTGTATTAATCCCTGTCTCTCTCTTTCCATCTCTGTGGTTTGGTGGTGATGAGGGAGGGACTGTGTGTGTGTGTGTGTGGATGTGTGTGGGCGTGTTTGGGTGGTTTACGAGGACTTTTTTTTAGGTTACAAACTGGTAATTACAAGGGTATTATGCTATAAATGTGGTTTATGAGGACATTTCTAATTCAAATCACTTAAAATTATGTTTTTTTTTTTTTTTGTTGTTTTGTTTTTTATGCAAAAATGCAGAAAGTTTTCTGTGAGGGTCAGGTTTAGGGGTTGGGTTAGGGGATAGAATCTATACTTCATACAGTATAAAAATCATTATGTCCATGGAGAGTCCTCATAAGGATAGCCGCACCAAGGTGTGTGTGTGTGTGTGTGTGTCCTGGGGTGACTGTCTGTACATAGAGACATCTGGAGCATATTAAGAAGAAACTGCCAAAGTTACACAAATAAACAAGCACACAAACTGTAAACACACACTGCAAACGAAAGAAAACTTGGGTTGCAATGACACATTAGCACTGTCACAACCCTCCAGCTATAAGTGTGTGGAACTTATGGATTTTCTGCACTGATATATTTAGAAAGAATGAGTTGTCAGATGCATTTGTTTACATGCAGTGGGGTCCAAACATCTGAGCCCATATCAAAATTTTATTTTAACCTGGAAATAAACGAAGCTTTAGGATTTTGAAAAATGTAAAACAAAGAAACTATGTGACGTAAAAAGATTTAGAACTATTTCTTGGTCACTAATTAAATAAACACATTTTTGACATTGACCATATTAACTCTGTACAAAATGTCAGATTTCCTTGCTTCCATTGAAGCACATAAGATACTCTTTGGAACATCCTCAAATCATGCTGGATAACACGGATCATCAGGTTTTGCACAAACTTGTGAAGTCCATGCCAGCTCCAGTGTATACTGTCTTTAAAGCTAAATGTGTTCATTTTTCTTTTAATTTAACTTTTTACTCAAATTGTTATTCTGATAATAAAATTTGTACTGAAAAGAAACTGTATTAAGTTAGAAAAATGCAAAATAGAAGCATTTTCACAAGTGGACTCCCCACTGTATAATGAGTGTGCATTGTACATGTATATGCTGTGTACATATGTGATTGTCAAATGCATAGTCAAGTTGAAGTCCTGCTGTGTGTATGAGGCTATCCTGTAAAGGTGTTGGAGTAAAACACTCTCACATCAGTATTATAGCATGATTAATGTTGCAGCGAGTTGTGTCGAGCAGGACTGACTAATCAAGCGTGAACTGTGGCACTGCACGTTAACACTTCTGAGAACCAAGAAAGCCACATACACACAGAGTCTCTATATAAAAGACAGAAAGCATTAGCCTTTTATAAGCAAGCCCACACCCCAGAGTGAGAGCAAGTCTGAGCACTCAAGTGAACACAACTCACAGAGACACAGCACTGCTAATGCAGGACACCCACACCATCTCATATGAAAACCCAGCACACAAAGAGAATGATTATAAAGGAAAGTTTTTTATGAATCTATTATATGCATGCTGAACAGCATGATTGAAGTGTATAAAAGAGAAAGATAAACAAACTTTAAAGGGAAGTTCTTTTTCACCCAAAAAGAAAAATTCTGATATCATGTACAACACGATCACACTGGAAATCAACATGGTGCTTCAGAGTGTTCATGAACACTGATATCAACACCAATCTGCCAAATTACTGACAAGCACCATCTCCAATTAGACATTTTTGTATCAATTCGAATTGTTCACTTTTCCCTGCGGTGCTACTGATAACGCATTGCGCAAGCAATCTCCAAAACACAGGATATCGGACCCCTGGAAACCAGGAAGTATTCGCATTTACTCAGAAACATCCCTTGCGTTCCAAACGGGATAAATCCACCTCCGAAGGGCACTTCGAAGGGGGAACGATTTTGGCCGCCATGTTGAAGGCTCATTCCAAACCGAAGGGCTCATAAATAGCTGATTTGAAGGGCCCTTCAAAACGGGCATTTCCGTAAGTTTCAACAGATGGACACTTCGCTGCCAAGTGGACCGGAACCGAAGCATACGTCACAAATATGGTTTGCCAATTGTAATTTAGTGTAAATTAAACCTAAACAAAAAATATTTTGTCTATAAACAAAAACATGTCACATCCCTTCATCTTCATAGTCTATAAAAGCTTTTAATTATTATAATGAACTTTTAAAAATGATTTTAAAGCCCTGGCTTTTTGTTTGAAACTGGTTAATGCTTGTGTGTTTTAATGTAAATTCACTGGATCAGTTATTCTAAAGGAGTTTAAATAAAATAATAACACAGAGTGACATTTTATTTATTTAATAACTGCACTGTACATTTGTTTATTTGTTTATTTTTTATTAAAACAAATCAAACACATTTTTAAACATGATGCTTAAATTTTTCATAAAGTCATTTTTTTTAATCTTTATATTTCCTTTCAGTGTCTATTCTGAAAGCAGTTAGTGATGCAGAATCATGTGAAAATATTTCTGATTAGGTGCAGGTGACGTTCATTAGTGTCAGCCTTTGGCTTGGATAGATAACGGTGAAGTGCATTCCTAATTACTGATATTTTTGAGCCCTACACCCTTCAACCCTTCGAAGCTCTCTCTCTGGTGTGTAAACCCTCTGAAGGGATTAGGGCATAGGGATGAGCCCTTCGGAATGGAACGCACCCATCGGTTCTGGTCCTGTGGAAACCAGGAAGTAAATGCATTCAGTGGTGTCTCGGGCTCTTTATTCCTGGTGGGGCACAAACAGTCACTTAACCCAACATGTCAGGGGTTGCGTTAACCAAAAATTATCTGTCACGTCATTTACCCACTTTTGAAACATTGACAGATAATTCCAAATGCTGTCCATCATTTTTACAGATAAAAAGAAACAAAAAAATAATTTTAAACTAGTGCATCAGTTTTGACTCTCTCTCTCTCTCATACACACACACACACACACACACACACACACACACACACACACACACACACACTTCTGTGGTGTGCATGTGTCCTGTTTATTCCCTGGTATTAAGATGTACAGTGTATTAACAGGCACCATCACCATTTACACCTGGTAATATGCATCTCTTTTGACTATTTGTGTTTGAATTTCGAGGAGAGAGTCTCTGATTTCATGACTGCATATATAAATCATTATGTCAGTGTGTTAATGCATAATAATAAAGCGCAAAAAAGTATAATAACAAAAAGAAAGTGTGAAAACAAATGGTGCATCATTTCTGTCCATTATACTTGCATTTAATAGAAGCACAAACATTATGTTTAGAGTAGAATTCTCAGTTATTGTAGTGGAGGACCTGTATTAACTGAGCTTCAGAGATGTGTGTGCTTCTCATCTGTGACTCTTTATGTTGATATCGGGCACACTGAAAAAGTTCCATGAACTTGTGTGTGTATGTATGCGCTTTAACTGACAAACAGTGGCGTAACCAAGGATGGGCTGGGGTGGGCCTGGGCCCACCCTATTAGGACCAGTCCCACCCAGAAAAATACCGATTATTGTTTGTCTTCAAATGTATATTTATAAAATAGTTTAAAAAATGCATACATTCTGATTTTTGAAATTGTGAAAGAACTGTTTGAATGCGGCGCTTCTCAGTTAAGGAAAAATTGGGTGAAAACTTGGCCCATCCATTTTTATTGAAGCCCACCCAAAAGTACATTTCTGGCTACGCCCTTGCTGACAAAGTTTAAAATAATTGTTTTAGCACAGCGGTTGATTGACAGGTAGAACTTTCACCAGGCTCAAGCAAGGGGATTAAAAAAATATATCATATAGTATGTACATATTATAATGTATGCTACGCCCCTGAATGTAGCCCGAGTACTTATAAAATGAAAACAAGAATGACGGATAAATTTAGATTATGACAAAGTGAAAAATTCTGGCACAACCTCTGAACATGATGTTACACATAAACATCCCTAATAATTTCATCTCAGCTCAAAACACCACTAAAACATACACATCCACACTTTAAAGCTGAAGTGACCATGAAAGCAAACCAAAATACTTCCCCTTCTCTTGCATCAATAATGTAACTAAATGTATCTTTGTGTTTAAGCCCTAAGGCCCTTCTGTCACTTTCCTGTTTAATAATAAACACAAAAAAGGGGGTAGGGACAGAGAGAGAGAGAGAGAGAGAGTTAGGGGGACAGTGTGTGTGTAAAACACAGGAATGAGAATGACATGTCAGTGGAGTGCATTTCTCTAGCACTTACTTGGTTTTACCCACAAAGCAGTTTTTTGCTTCCATCAGTGCAAACAGTCCCATCTCTCCTGTTCCTCTCTGGATCACAATGGACCCACTGAGCGCAGAACGGCACATCATACGTGTCCACGCTCAGGGTCACAGGCTTTCTAAAAAGCTATTTAGGAGTTCAGGTCATACAGTTTTAATTACAGTGAGGGACTCAGAACAAATCATTTAGAGGAGATTCTTGGATAAAGGCATTTGAAACATGAAAAAATCAGATCATATCCAATTCCTACCTTTTTTTGTTCAGTAGAGGGGTCTAATAATTCTAATACTCCTAATACCACACAGATTAAAAAGTAATAAACTGAAATCACGAGCAGATTTAATCTTGTTGACACACTACCACTGTACAGAATTTTTATTCAAGAGAATGTGAGAATGTAGTCCATATTTACCAGCAAGGCCTGTATAAGCCAAAAGATAAATCCGATTTTTAGAGCAGGATATAAAGGTTTTCAGTACGTTAAGTAAAGAAGAAAGGAAGCGGCACACATGTTTTTATTTTTTGTGTTTCATTTGTAATATCTGATCGGTTAACAAATTTAATATAGTTTTGTACATCTTGTCTAATAACACCCGTAATGCATAACCAACATTTTATTCCAGCAGTGTGTGATACAAAAATAGATAAGGTGGTGACTTAAGTGGTACTTGGATAGTCTGATTTATAGGGATAGTTCTCCCAACCAGGGATTGTCATAATTAACTCACTCTTTAATGTCGTTCCAAGCCTGTATGACTTTTTTTGTCTGTACAGCACAAAATGAACTGTTTTAAATGAATGAATGAATATCCCAGTGCACCTTTTCAATACAATGCCATTGATAGTGACTCACTTTAAAGCTTAAAAACTACCCTAAAATATCATAAAACTATCCCATGTGATTTAATTAACTTTCCTGTCTCAGAGTTGGCTCTGTTCCTTCCAGAATTACAGATAGAGAATTTTCTACCCACTGAAGCACCTTGAGCTGTCCTCATGGTCGTCTGTGTATAAATGTGTACATTTGGCAGTTTTGGAGTTTTAGGTTCTTTGAGCACTTAAGACCTGCTAATAATTGATTCTCTTCTGCAAGTCTGATGTCAGTAATACATAATACATTACAGTAATTTGGGTGGTTATTAATAGTGCCTTAGACTCTTTCAGGGGCCATAGATGTAGTTGACCTTGAAGTCAAATGCCACACATTTTTAAGTATCTTTATTTAGATTGATCATGCTGGTTTGTCAATTAAAGAGGCAGATGCACTCTTATAGATAAACAAATGTGCTATATGTTAGTTACCAAACCATAAGCTTACGATTTCATGGTACACTGTCCATGATTCCCCTATGCAAGCATGATTTCATTTCACTGATTTTCAAATCATTTTTTTATAAGACCATACGTATTGTATTTGACTTACATGTACAAAGCCACATATAAGGAGTGTGAATTATTATAGTAAAAATTATCCTCTGAAGAATGAGGTCAGAAGGTAGACTCCTTGCAGAGAGAGTGTTAAATACAGTGTGTGTGTCCAGGTATTGAGGACCAAATGTCCCCACAAGGATAGTAAAACCTGAAATTTTTGACGTTGTGGGGACAATCAGTTGGTCCCCATGAGGAAAACAGCTTATAAATCATACTGAATGATGTTTTTTGAAAATATAAAAATGCAGAGAGTTTTCTGTGAGGGTTAGGTTTAGGGGTAGGTTTAGGATTAGGGGATATAATCTATAGTTCGTACAGTATAAAAATAATGTCTATGGAGAGTCCTCATAAGGATAGTCGCACCAACATGTGTCATTAATAACAGGTCATTAAGTGTTTGTGTGTGCACGCACTTAAATGTATGACAATATAAAAAAAACTATACTCACATACAAAAAGATCAACAGAAATGATTGTTTAGGGTCAAAGATTAATGGTGTGCATTTGTGTGTCTGTGTGCATACAGTATGTTCTTGCTAAGTAAGTGCTTGTAAAACTGTACATGTGTGCTTGTGTGTGTGCAAGTTTGCATGAAGTATAAATATTATACTTTATGAATAATGTCATGTAAATTGTGACACTAAGTGTGGAAGTGTTCATAGCCTTTTCCTTGTGGGTATTCTGTCATTTGGCACAAATAACATTTACTAATCGCAAACACCAAACTAAATCAGTAGAAATAATTACATTGTTCTTAAAGGATGCATGAAAATGCTCTGCAGAAAATGCCTTCTAAAGCCTGAGAGCAACAACATACTAACTGGTGCTTATTTGCCAAGTGGTCAGTCCAAAGTGACATGCAGACTCAGAATGGATTTTATTGTATTGCTTTTCAGAAGATTGTGTGCAAGTTATAGCAGTTCTTCTCTTTGATGAAAAATATAGATTGTTTTAAATTGTTTTTAATTCATGAAGAGCAGACAAATTCATTACAATAAAACATTTTGTTAATGAAATTTAAGATGCAATAATACATTATTTGATAGATACAGTTTAAATAATAAGAAATTGTTTTCAGTCTGGAATATTTGGACATGTTTTTGGGCTAGTTTTATACTAGTCGGGTCAATAATTCTGAGACCACATTGAAAAAATATTTGTATTCTAAAAAAAAGAAAAAAAGATTTAATATTCCATACTATTTCTAGATTACTAATGAATTGGTAGCAAATTTGTGATCTTTACTTTTCCTTGCATCCATTAAAGCACACAAGATGCTCTTTGGAACATTCTCAGATCATGCTGGATTGTAACACTCCTGTTCTGCCCGCTCCATACAGGACTCGAACCGGTGTCTCCTGCATGGGAGGCGAGTGCGCTAACAAGGAGGCTAAAGGCTACAGCCCCTAGTGCACCTCTTGAGGTCAGGAGAGTGAGGTTTATACACATTGCACAGCTATCTATCAGCTGGCCACCATTACACTCACCCCCCTAAACCTCACTCCCATCCGGGTCACTGCACAATTGTGACGCTCCTGTTCTACCCGCTTTGTACGGGACTCGAATCGGCATCTCCGGCATGGGAGGCGGGTGCGCTAACAAGGAGGCTAAAGGCTACAGTCCCTAGTGTCAGTCGCTAGTGCACCTCTTGGGGTCAGAAGAGTGAGGTTTATACACATTGCACAGCTATCTATCAGCTGGCTCCCGTTACACTGGATAACGTGGATCATCAAGTTTTGCATAAACTTGTGAAGTCCATGCCAGCTTGAGTGCATTTTGTCATTAAATCTTATGGGGAACATGCCAATTTCTAAGACTATATTATTTGTAATGAGAAATGTTGTATTAAATTACATTTACATTTAGTTGTTTTGCAGATGCTTTTATTCAAAGCAATTTGTCATACAAAAGCAGTGGCGGCCCGTGCATTTTAAGTCTTGGCCTTCAGTGCGATTCATGCCATTAAGAGAACACTGTTTCACAATTATTAAGGCACCCTATGCCTATGGTCATTATACATTACATCGCAGCCAAATAACAATACCAATTGACTTTTTTAAAACACGTCCACGCACGAAAGCCAAAACCAAGAAGGTCTAATACCAGGAAAAATCTATCTAATAATATTTGCGATCTAAATGTTGCTTGCATTAATTTTTGCTCCTTAAGGGTTCTTTTCAAAACTTGATCCGATACTGAATGCTCCAGCCAGCCTAATTTACACTCCTGATGTTGCTATAACAATGCAAAAAACACTTACCAATTTACTTGAAGTGAAAATCAGCCCTCCTTTCCTGTTTACATCTCAGGTTTTTACATCCATAAGGATCTCTCTCTCAATGGCGGCACATGTGACCAGTGACAGCCGACTCGTCAGCTAGATCTCACGCTCTTTGCTTTCAAATTATGTACATCACTTAAAGCATGATTGCGTCACTCAAGGCCAGCTAGAAGGCCTCGACCGGGACATATCCGAAAGACCACACCCACCAAGAACAAATAAATCAATCTGATTGGCTGATGAATCTGACAATATGACTTTAGATGCCTATTCACTTGAACTGCTGAGGGATTCTGTAGAAATTCTGATGGCTTAACGGGGTGGAGCTCAGACTCACGCACTGCTTTGGAAGCGCTCAGCTTTGGGCATGTGATTTGTGAACCAGTCATCACGCTTCGCTTGTAAGGATCAAGGAAAAATTCTGATTGGATAAACTATTCTTTGTTTGCTATTTGTTTTTAGATGAATGGAAAGCGATTGAAAATAAATAGGCAAAAAGGTGAATGAGAATGAAAGGATGAAAAAATATTTCTTTATTAGACATGTTAGGCCAGCAGAGAAGGCTTTGCTGGCCCTGAGAATTTGCCACTGTACAAAAGCCAACAATATCTGCAGTGTCACACTGCTTATATAGCACTGCTAATTGTAGTTGGAGTAGTACTGTACAGAGGTTAGAGCAGAAGAAAGACACACAAAAAAGAAACACATTTTTTATATATATGTATAAAACGCAAGTGCCTAAATTAGCAAAATGCAAATAGAAGCGTTTTCACTCATAGACTCTTGGACTCCACTGTATGTTTTGCATTATAGCCACATTGTCTCTGTCCTGTTTGAACAATTAACTACGTTTTATATTAAGGGTATAATCCTTTAAAAGCAGAACATTACCAAAAACAGTTGCCAAAGATGGATACAAACCAAGTAGTGAGAGACAGGCGCAAGGGAAAATGATGGATTGGTGGAGAGATTTGTAGGGTCCCCATCTGTGAGCATAATCTAAAAAAATATGTTTACACACAAGAGAAAGAGAGGGGAGGGGATGGATTTAGTGTAAGCCACAGAATAATATCAGTTTCCTGGTTTTAAGGGCAAAAAGAGGAGGGAGGGGGAGACAGAATTAAAAACACTCTCACCCTCAGTGTATGTGACAGCTGAGTTTTGTGTGTGCATGTGTGTGTGTGTGTGTGTGTGTGTGTGTGTGTGTGTGTGTGTGTGTGTGTGATTTCTGCCTTCTGTGAGCGTGTGCTACGTTTATGATTGTGCTTAATTTCTGTTTGCTCATTTCAGTTTGTTCAATTTAGGGGATTTTAAGGTCCTTAGATGCGGGCTCGGCCCATTTTATGCTGCCCCAGAGGAGCCAGAGCTCAGGCCCTCATCTGGAAAAATATGTGGCATTAATTAAACATGAAACATTTCAGAAATAATTCATTTGTAAACAGTATGATGGACTACATACATGAAATGACTCACTTTTGTTATTTATTTTTTCTCTCGCTCCATGATAAACAGTTCATTAAATGAATGTCAGAGAAAGCATAATATGATGGGAAAGGACAGTTTGGACACCTGATTTTGGTCATTTCAACCTTTAATGTACACCGTATTTTGACATATGTTTTGCCTGTGGCACATCTGTCATATATGGGCAAGTGACAGATGCATTGCCGTGTTGTGTGCTTGTTGTTTAGCAAGTGTTCATGATGACAAATCTTTATCTAAGGAGTCTTTATCTAAGGCCTATCCTGTATAATGTGTGCGCTTATTTTGACAATCAGTGGGGTCCAAAGTCCATATTGAAAATCTCAGATTCAAAATCTAATTTAAACCTGGAAATAAACAGAAAGCATACCGAATACTAAGAATTTTCTTTCAAATAAAAATGTTCAACTAAATTTTGTATTAAAATTGTTACACTGTAAAAAGTGGTTATGTCTAATTGTTACCTTAAAGATCCATTTCAAGTAGTCACATGACACCATGCGAGGTTCGGACGTGTGAACGGCGAGCTCTGCGCACTTTGCTAGTTTTGATACTTTTTGTGTCATAAACTGGTGAGATTCGATACATCCTGTTCCATAACTGTTCTAGGAAGACAATATGTCAAAGAATTCAAAATTCTTGGGCTCTGCTGACGAAGGTCGTTGATGACTTGGAGGATCTTGCTGCAATACGTCGATCGATCACAGCCATGGAGACGAAATTCACTGAGATGGTCACAAGAGTGGGGGATGTCGAGAAACAGATTGATTATCTGGATTCATCGGAGAGGGAATTAGCTGCTAATCCGCTAGCGACCAAGGCAGATTTGGAGCACGTCTTGGAGAAGTTGGAGGATTTGGAGAATCGTAACTAGCGGAATAACATCTGAATTGTTGGAATTCCTGAGGGAGCAGAGGGTCAGAATATGGTGGAATTCCTGGATGGGCTCTTTCCAAGTCTGCTCGACATAACAGGTCATAAGCTGGAAATCGAGCGAGCTCACAGGGTCCGGCTCATCGATCCGCTGAGGGAGACAGGCCCCGATAAATTCTGGCCAAATTTCTGAGATCATCCGATAAAGATCTCATGTTACGTGAGGTGAGGAGTAAAGGAAGGCTTTCTTGGAAGAACCACAACATTTTCTTGTTCCCAGACTTTGCGAATTCGACAAGAGAGAAATGTGATCGATTCAAGGAATGCAAGAAACTCTTACATCAACGGAAGGTCGCTTTTGCACTGATGTTCCCGGCCAAATTGGGAATAGTACTAAGGATGGCCGTAAAGTATTTGCATGTCCCCAGCAAGCAATGCCCTTCATAAAGTCAATGGATTGAGTAAGTTATTTTGTGGTTCTCATGTTGCAGCCAAGTGAACCGACTCACTGAACATCCACTTGATCATTCGATGAAACTGAGCGCCTTTTTTGTTTCTTTTTGTGCTGGTTCCGCCTAGCGGCTGGAGTTTGTTTTGTGTAGCAGCAATCCTTCGGGACAGTGTTGTGGATGAATCTGCACATTCTTTGTACTTATGCCTCCTATTGGCTGGAGTTTGTTTTATAGATTATCTTCTGTTGTGTAATTCTGTTTTACAAAATTGCATAGAAACACCGGACTTGAGTAATCCGATGGCAAAGTTGTTGCGGGGGCTCTCGTAGGCATACATGGACTGTTTGAGTTTAGAAGGATGGACGCCAGTTGGCACTGTTGTGCGCAGGGTTAATGCAAGAATAGATTTTTTTTTATATCTAAGTCCCTCGTTTCATATGTTGTTGATTGCTCAATTGGAATCATCTTAGTCTCACATCACACCCTGGTGAGTTTAGAGGTGTTGCCACATACGGCGAAAAAGAAATCATATAGTTGCCGCTTTAATGTATCCCTTTTGCAAAATCCTGAATTCCAACAAATGTTAAAGGCTGAAATCAATGTTTAAATGGAGTCCAACTGGTCCTCAGTATCCTCTGTAGGCATGGCTTGGGAGGCACTTAAGGCGGTTCTTAGGAGTCGGATCAAACAGTATGCCTCATTCATCAAAAAATCCAAAGCCCGAAGGCAGAGCTGAAGTGCGGAATGTTGTCTGATGGCCTCAGAGAATTGACCCAATTGAAATACAGATATAATACTATTTTGTCGCGGAAGGTGGAGTTTTGGCTATTCAGGGCAAGACAGTCATACTTTGAGTCGGGGGACAAAAGCAGGGAAGCTTTTGGCTAGATATATAAAGCAGAGAGAGTCTTTTTCTACCATTCCCTCAGTGAAATCTGCTGGTGGTGAAATTTTTTTGAACTCTGAAGGTTCAGAGTTTCATATGTGTGACGTATTGGACAATGTTCTGGGGGAGGGGTTTAATGTATATAATTGATTCCATATGTTATGTTGTGTTTGTTTGTCTTATGAATGGAATCAATAAAATTGTTATTAACAAAAAATCAATTTCTACTTGATATAACCCTACACATTTCTTTTGAAGGTCTAATGTAGTTAATTTAGTCATGCTATGTAACATTTTAACTTGAATAAAGTTAATTTATAGATGTTGAAACATGAAGTATGGAGCTAGAAAAATAACAAAAGTTTAGAATTCAAATTAACAAATTACAGATTCAAATTCTTAAGTCATTGTTCTAGCTCCATAATGAAGCACATTTTTTTGTTACCTGACAAAAACAGTATATGTTTATAATATAATTTGTAGGACTAGGAACTTTAACATATTCATTTCTGCCGTGAAAATAATAGATTTTAGACTTTAAACTTCAGCAAATTAAACTTAAGCTTTCAATTTGTTTTTTTTTCTCTTTTTTTTTTCACCCATGCTAAGGAGCGTATTGGATGACTAGAGTTCTTCAGCGGGTGCAATCACTGACGAGCTCTTCGACTTCATCCCAGGAGACATTGAGGGCTTTAAGGTCATTGATGAAAGACCTGTGCCAAGTCAGTCATTGTTAGCCTCCAGGTGGAACCCATAGAAATGCCTTCTTGGGGATATGGCTGTCGTCCATGCGGATAACATGTCCAGCTAGTCATAGGCGATGGCGTGCAATGATCGTACTGAGGCTTGGCAGCTTGCTACGTCATAGGACCTCCTCGTTGTTAATGTAGTTAAGGTATCGAATGTGCAGTATCCATCTCAGGCAATGCTGGTGAAAGACGTTCACCTTCCAGGTTGTACTGGTCGACATTTTCCATGTTATGGTGGTGTAGGTCACCATTGGGAGGATGATGGATGCATATAGGCAAAGCTTGATGTTAAGCGAGAGGGACGCAGACGACCATATACTGCGCATTTGTTGGAAGACTGCCGAGGCCTTGCCAATCCGGCATTTGACGTCTGTCTCTGCGCTTCCATCCTGTTCAGTGACACTGCTGAGGTATGTGAACCTTTCAACCTCTTCAAGATCATGCCCATCGACCCGAATCTTTGGCATGCCAGCTCAGACGCCAACATGCATTACCTTGGACTTCTCAGTGCTAATCTGCAATCCAATTTTGGCCGCCTCTTGGTGCAGGCTTGATGTTTGCTCCTGCAGATGGTGCCCATCCTCTGCAAGCAGGGTGATGTCGTCCGCAAAGTCATGGTCGATAAGGCAGCCCAATTTATGCCCACACTGGGCCCCATCAGGGCCTTCTTCATGATGAACTCAAGGACCTTCAGGAATAAGAAGGGTGACAAGATGCACCCCCGCCTAATGCCGGTCTCTATGGCGAAGAACTCAGTGTGGCCCATGTCCGTCTTAACGCAGCAGCTAGAATGGTGCTACAGGGACTGGGAGGCTGCGATTAACTTCCTCAGGACGTCATACAAATGCAGGATGTTCCACTAGGATTCTCGATGGATGCTGTCAAAGGCCTTTTTAAAGTCAATTAAATTGATTGACAGAGGCCGCTTGCACTCCACACATTGCTCAATGATGTTTCTCAATGCGAAAATTTTATCGCAGCATGACCGCCCTTGCTAAAAGCCTGCCTGTTCTTCTCGTAGGCGCTGGTTGGCAGCTACTTGTATTCGGCATAGAAGGATTGCACAGAAGACTTTACCTGGTGCTGAGAGCAGGGTGATGCCTTGCCAGTTCACCACCGTGTTTCAGGAGCTCCGCATGGATTTCGTCCAAGCCAGCGGCCTTGTTTGACTTTTGCATTTTGATGGCCATTCGAAATTCTTGTGCCATGATGTCTCCATCTTCCACTTGCAGCTCTTCTTGCACTCCTTCTTGTTCAAAATCGTAAGTGTTTTGCAGGTAAAGCTGATTTAGTGTTTCTCGGAAATGCTCGACAACAACGGATGTTGTTTCGATCAGCAGCTTCTTTGGCTTCTCAGCTCTTCTTCTCCAGCCAGTCTTTCTTATCGTGCCTGCAATGTTTTACGGCCCGATCCAGTTCGGCATATACCTGTGCCGTCGCTGCCATGTTATCAGGATTCTTGGCCTGATCACACTTCTGCTTCACTTTCCTTCTCTAGTCAATCAAGGTCCATGACCTATTTTGTATCCATTCTTACTTTTGCTTCCCCCTCTGCTGACCATCTCCTTGAAGCCATGCCATTGTGACTCCACCTCCACTGTATCAGCCAGGGCCTCAAAGCTGAAGGGCAAAGGCGGCTGCAATGCCCGGTTTTTAAGCTTATCGACAGCGAACGGTCCTGGGTCTTCTTCCATGGTGCCGCAGCTTGATTTTAAGGTTTATTCGTACCAGGTAGTGGTCCGACCCCACATCAGCCACTCGTAATATTCAGCAGGGCCGTCATCCACCGCCGGCTAATGCACATATGGTCGATCTCATTGAGTGTGTGGCCGTCCGGTGAGCACAATGTCTTCTTATGGATGGACTTATGCTGGAAGAAGGTATTCCCGACACGGAGGTCGTTGTACTCGCAGATGGAGACCAACCATTCCCCATTATCCGACAGCCGTTCCGAAGGTGCGAAAGGGCCGATGATCTCTTCAAAGCCTTGGCATTCATGGCAGAACTGGGCGTTCATGTCCCTGATGACGAGCTTGAGGTCGTGTTTCAGCATCTCTTCCATCACGGCTTGCAGCACGTCATAGAATTCATCCTTTTCGGCTTTGCCCGCTTCTTCAGTTGGGGCATAAAACTGGATGACAGTTGTTTGAACGTGGGCTGATACAAAACGGGCTGTGGTAATTTGATCGTTAATTGGCTTCCATCCAACAAGGGCACGTACTGCTTCTTCTCCGAGGACCAACCCGACCCCGCAGATGTGCGCATCCTCGTTACTGGAGTACAGAACCTTCTTTCCATCACTGGTCATCTCCCCATTTCCCTTCCATCGGACTTCACTGACACCCAGCAGGTCCAGTCAATATCGATCAAATTCCTTGAGTAGCTGCTTCAGGCGGCCGCTTTGGTGAAGCGTACGAACATTACAGATTCCAATCTGGGTAACCTTTCTTGCAGTGAATGTCGTATCCATCATCAGGCGTTGGACACCACGATGAGACTCCTCCACTGCCAATATATTACACGAATCCGAATTCCTGCGTTCAGTTGCACTCAATGTATTTTCTCTTGTCGTTTCCATAGCAGGCTGGATTTTTTTACGGGGACGGGTTGCTAGCCCAACATCCAACCCTACTCCTTTCACATCCGGGCTTGGGACTGGCAACGGCAGAGTTAGGAGTTTTTAATGTCTAATAATGCATTGGCAATGTACACTTAAGTTTATCTTGCCAATAAAGCTTGATATGAATTGAATCTGGCAATTTGATCCTATATTATTAAGAAACCACAGGACGAAAAAAAATTCTCCCCAATTTGGCATGCCCAATTGCCCAATGTTCTCTAATTCCTCATAGTGGTGCAGTTACTCGCCTCAATCTGGGTGGCAGAGGATGAATCTCAGTTGCCTCCGCTTCTAAACAGTCAGCCCGAGCAGCTTATAAAGTAGCTTGCTGAGAGCATTTTTTATTTGATTATATTTTAATGTTTGTTTTAATGTATCATGTACCATGATTAATCACAATTAATCACAGAAAACATTACAGATTAATTAGTTACAAAATGTTAATTGATTTACAGGCCTAATAATTTGTAATGATTCAAACATCTACTAAATTAGATGCAAAACAGAAGCATTTTCAATAGTGTTCTCAGACTTTTGGACCCCACTGAAGAGCTAATACAATAATATTCAATCTAAATAACATAATTATGAAAATATACCTAATTAACTCTCTTCACCTAATTAACTCTCTTTCACTGTCTATATTTGTCCATCTTTCTGTCTCTCCCTTTCTGTCCATCTCTATCCTTTCCTGCATCCCTCAGTTATGTTGCTGGACACTAGGGAGTCCACTGCTGAACTAGGCTGGACAACATATCCTGACACAGGGGTAAGATGCCTTAGATTAGACACAGCACATATTCACTGCAACTTAACCCTCATGTTCTATTCAGATTTACTTTTCTGTTTTTCTGTTTGGGGTCCCAGAGACTCCAATGATGTAAAAATTATTTTAAAATGAACCCTTAATATATTCCCCTTTAAATTCTTTAAAGGGGCAGTTCACACAAAATGTTAAATTATCTCATCATTTACAGTACTTACCCTCGTGCCATCCCAGATGAGTATGACTTTCTTACTTCTGCTGAACACAAATTAAGATTTTTAGAAGAATATCTCTGCTCTGTTGGTCCTCACAATGCAAGTGAATGGGTATCAAAAATTTGAAGCTCCAAAAATCACATAAAGGCAGCATAAACGTAATCCATAAAACTCAAGTGGTTCAATCTATATTTTCAGAAGCGATACGATAAGTGTTGGTGAGAAACAGATTCATATTTAAGTCCATTTTTACAATAAATTCTCCTCCCTGCCTGAATGCAAATCGTCAAACACAAAAGAAGAATGTGAAAATGATAGTATAGACTTATAGTACAAAAGGACTTAAATATTTTCAGTTTCTCAACCACACTTATCATATTGCTTCAGAAGATATGGATTTAACCATTGGAGTCTTTTGGATTACATTTATGCTGTTTTTATGTGATTTTTGGAGCTTCAAAATGTTGGTACTGATTAACTTGCATTGTGAGGACCAACATAGCTGAAATATTTGTCAAAAAATCTTTGTTTGTGTTCAGCAGAATAAAGAAAGACATACCCATCTGGGATAGCATAAGGGTAAATAATGAGAATTTTCATTTTTGTGTGAACTACCCCTTTAAATACATTACTCTGCCCTGATCAAAACCCACTAGATAGATATAATTGAAGTTTGAAAGTGAAGCAGAAATGTAACTGGCCTCCATTCTAGTAACATTGTTTCATTTTGACCCCCACAAAAAACAGTGTAGAAAAATGCAATAACAGAAATCAAAATAATATAAAAATGTATTGCATTTATTCATGTTTTATATCACAAATGACATACACTACTGGTCAAAAGTTTTGAAACACTTGCTCATTCTTTATTATAATTTTTTTTCACATTTTAGAATAATAGTAAAGTCATCAAAACTATGGAATAACATAAATGGAACTATGGGAATTATGTTGTGACTAAACAAAATCCAAAATAAATCAAAACTGTGTTATATTTTAGCATCTTCAAAGAAGTCATCCTTAGCCTAAAATTTGCAGACATGTACTCTTGACATTTTCTCAACCAACTTCTTGAGGTATCACCCTGGGATGCTTTTTAAACAGTATTGAAGGAGTTCCCATCTATGCTGGGCAATTATTGACTGCTTTTCTTTATTATTTGGTCCAATTTTTTTATTACATTTTAGTTTTATAATGAAATCAATTAATATGGTGGCACAATTATATTTTTGTCTACAAAACTAATTTCAAACATTTAAGCATACGCCTTCAGATCAAAAGATTTTTAACATCATGAGAAACATTTCAGTCAAGTGTTTCAAAAGTTTTGACCGGTAGTGTATGTAATTTGACATTTTTCATGGAGGACGTTTGAAGCATGTTATTAGGTTGAAATATTGGTTATAGTTCAGTTTATGAAAAGTCATTAAGTTTCAATTTTATACCTCAATGTTAAGTGTCATTTTCAAGCCCATTTCAGCTAAAATTTATATTAAAAAAATATTAAAATACATGGCTTATAGAACCCAAACAGAACACAAGTGCTAAATGCATCTGATGGACATAATAATCACACTTGAACACTTTATTATCATTGATTGTCCATAATGACCTCTTCCATGTGTGTTCGTTGTTCAGTGGGTTAAAGATTATGTATTTCCTGTTTTAATCCCACTTCTTTGAAAGGACAAGAAATGGAGCATATTAAACCTTCCCATCTCTCAATTTCTTCATCCTTTGATGTATGTACTTGATGTCATCTCAAGCGTGACAACTGATGTTTCTCTGACCTACTGAGTAGTACTAAACTCAGTCCTCACTTCCCTCATCTTCCCTGCACCATCATCTCGCTCTCTCTCTCTCTCCCTCTTTCTGTCAGTTGGCCTGTCTACATATCATTGTTAATCTATCCATCTGTGCTTTACTGAATTCCTCCCCCTCCCCTTCACTCATCTTCTGTTGCTCTCAAGCTGTTCACCCCATCTTGTTTTCTTTCCATTCTAGTCCATTTCTTTCCTCGTTCCCTGAACGAAATGAAAATGTGCAGTAGTTACTTGAAGGAGCTTTTTCTACCTGATCTGACCCTTAGAGATATGTTTTGTTGGAGTAACCTAATGTACACAGGTTGATTCAGTCATATTAAGATTTTTGATTTAATTCAGTTGTTACAATATTTTTAGGTTACCTGTCAAAATATTTCTAACAGTGTATGCTCACCCTTCCTTCAATCTCTCTTCATATTCTAGCAGTCTTTTCCTGTTTAGTATTGCTTAAAAAACATACTAAACAATGTTTTATTGAAAATGTAAAAATGCAGAAAGTTTTTTTGTGAGGGTTAGGTTTAGGGGTAGGGTTAGGGTTAGGGGATAGAATCTATAGTTATACAGTATAAAAATCATTGTGTGTGTGTGATTTCTGGATTGTGGATCTCTGGAGAGATTTGGTTTTTTTCTGGAATTTTCTTTTTAAATCACCTGAAAAAGCAGACAATGGCATTTCTCTGATCCAATCTGTGTTACTCCATCCAAAAAAGGCATAATACACTTTTTTGGGATTACATCTATAAACAAGTCCCATCTAAAGTCCACATTTCTGCTAACATTGCATTTTTTTCTACTTCTCTCATTTACTTCTCAATATCACTGTTAATATTCATTGTTTCACTCAGTTTTCACCCTCTTTAATTCAGAGTAGGCTCTGTTAAAGGGATAGTTCACCCAAAATTACAATTCTGTCATCATTTACTCACCAAACATGTATGACTTTGACGCTGCTTATTTCCATACAATGAAAGTGAATGGTGACCTGGGACTGTCAAGTTCCAAAAATGACAAAGGCACCATAAAAGTACCATTTAAGTGCACTTTTTTCCAAGTCTTTTGAAGTCCTACAATAGCTTGTGTGAGGAGCTGACCCGAAATTAAAGTAGTTTTTCACTGATAATCTTCGCCGTAGCTTTTAAATCTCATTCACATTTGCACATATTCAAATATTCATCAAGATGTCTCACACCAAGTTTGATGTCAGTGATCCCAAACACCATTGTTTCTAATGTGTCTCGTAACCTATCGTGAATATGTGCATATTTAAATTGCACAAATGAGATTTGAGAGCTACGGTGGAGGGGAATATTCAACCCGGTCTTATGACAAGTCTTAATAATAGTATGGGATGATGAAATCTTAAGAAATCGTACATATTCTATATTATACACCTAATCCAAATCTAAATTAAACCATAAAGTCACTCCTTATTAAAACCATAAATCTAACCATGATTTTCACAAACATTTACTTTCTTATGATAAATTGTTGAATAGGAAGCTAGCTAAAATTTGATGAAAAAGACTTGTGAGAAGACTTGTGTCCCCTGACTTGTGAGAAATAAAATAAAATGGAAAAAAAATGTTTTTTTTTAAAAAGGAGTGCGGATATTTTTTCTCTTGAGAAGACTACAATTTTAAAAGTTTTACCTTTTCGTGAAAGCCAAGTCGTTCTCTATCTAATGATTTCTCCTTCTCATACCAATTATTATGAGTTGTATATTTGCAGAAAAAATGCATACAATATCTTGTTCAGCTTGTTCATCACAAAAAGCTATCGTATCACTTTAAAAGACTTAATATACAGCACACTAGACATATGCACTACTGTTATGGTTTTTATGGTGCTTTTTTGGTCATCTTTGGAGCTTGACAGCCCCTGGTCACTATTCACATTCACTGTATGGAAAAGAGCAGCATGAACATTCTGCCTAATATCTTCTTTTGTGGTCTCCAGAAGAAAGAAAATCATTCAGGTTTGGAATGACATGAGGGTGAGAAAATGATGACCAGATTTTCTTTTCTGGACGAAAACTATTTCTTTACCTATATATTGCGCATGTGATTTTTTAAAATATATAGTATATATATTATCAAGAGAGTATCAGAAATGTTTTTTGTACTAAAGTAATGCCTCAGGCTGATCTCCATCTTTCCTTTTTATTCTTCAACATTCTTCCACCTTCCAGTGGGATGAGGTAAGCGTGTTAGACGACAAGGGGAAACTTATGCGTACCTTTGAAGTCTGCAATGTCAATCAGAACCCTCGTCTTCAAGACAACTGGCTGGCCACACCATTCCTATACCGGCAGTCAGCTCCACGGATTTTTGTGACTCTACGTTTCTCAGTTCGCGACTGTGCCAGTCTACGCTCACCTTCCCCAACATGCAGGGAGACACTGACACTGTACTACAAACAGGCTGACTCCCAGAGAGAGCTCGAGAGAACCTGGGCAGCTGAGGTGAGTGATGAGGGATTATATCACACTCAAGGCCAGAGGAAGTCCATTTTATTGGGATTAAAGTATGATTGAAAAGTGTGATTGTACTAAACTCAATGGTAGAAAAAGAAATATTCAAGTATAATCTGACCTGAGGCAATGAAAGTATTTGAAATAGAGAATATAGAATATAGATTTAGAAGTGATGTCCCCCAAATTATAATGATTGCTATGTCCCTGAATATGATACATGCATACTTAAAGGGATAGTACACACAAAAATTAAAATGTCATTATTTACTCACTCTAATGTCGTTCCAAACCCGTATGAACTTTTTCTTCCATGGAACACAAAAGGAAATTCGTTTTTTAAATCTTTACTCATCTTTTTGCCATATAATGAAAGTAAACAACAGCCAAATCAAATATGGCGACACATTCTTAACATCAAACCTTATTGGTTTTTGTGCTTCTCGTGACCAAAAGTAATCACGTCACAACACGAGAACCAAAGAAATTTGATGTAATTGACGTTTCGCTATATTTGATATGTGCGCTGTTTACGGTAGTTGATTTGATGAATGATTTGATTTGAAAGTGAATAACGACATAAATTTGAGTTTGTTCACCAAACAAAGTGATCGTATGCCTTCAGAAGACTTGGATAAATAGTGCATGGGTTGCCTCAACTACTTTTACTGTGGTTTAAGACATGGGCTATCTAGATTGGGAACAAATTTTGGTTTGTAGTTGGGCTGTCAATAGGGCTGAGAAACTAAATATGAATTTTTCACTGAAACATTACCAAAATTCTAATTATATTCAAATGTGAAAGACATTATTACTGATAGGGGGAACCTCCTCATAGAAACTCTGTCATAAATATTGTTTATTGCAAAGAAAATATCTGTCTGTTAAAAGAAGAAGATAAAATGATAAAGTCAAAAAGATTTAGCCAGTTCATATTTTCAAATCTAATGTAAAAATTAAAACAAGAATAAAAAGCTTTAATAGACAGTTCTATGTAAACTTAGTGTTGCACAGAAGCTTATACAAGTGCCATAGTACTACCACAGATTTAAGCCTCTACCAGCGGTACCACAGTGTTTTTCATTAAATACAGTTGTATGTACGTACCTCATGCTTATGCAGTGAGACACTCATAAGAGCAAGCAGGGTCACAAAGGGTCCGTTCACTCCGAACGCATTTGTCTTTTTCTGTGTAAGCATGCTCGTTTATACTTTAATGCATTTTTTTTAGATGCTGTGTCCATTTAAAAGGAAATTCAGCCTTTAAAACATATCTCGACACCTGCGCTGTTAAATGTAAGTGCTTGGCAAACATAAAAAATATAAATGCTCATTTTAGCATTCAAATGTGCATTTTTATCTTAAATTTTACGGATATTCGAATTTCAAATTTTTTCTTGACAACCTTAGTTTGTGGATAAACTTATATTTTGTATAAATTAAAGAAAAATATTACCTTTCTAAAAGTTCTCACCACAAGCATTGGATTTGTGTCTCTAACCTTTTTTTTTTTAAGTGTTCCATACTCGAGGAGAGTGCCAGGAGATAACCTGAGGCCCTGTTTGTTTTTCTAACACTCAGGGCACAAAAATTCAGTTATCTACAAAGTTTTACTTTCAAGTTACTATTTCTGCAGGACAGAATAAGCATTAGAAAGCTAACAGGAGTGTGTTAGTCTTTTTATAAACACTGGTTCTGTGTTTATCTTGTCTTAACCACCCACACACAGGCATCATATGAAGAATTCTGGCAGCATTATGTCCTGCATTGTTTTGTTTTGTTTGACTCACTAAGACACATTTTGAATCTTTGTTATAGAGGAGCCTGAGGATCCATGGGATTAGTTTTCAAAGAAATTAAGACCCACATGCTCTTTGAATGATTGTATATTGTATGAACTACATTTCCCCTGATGCATCACTCAAGAGAAAGGCAAGACGAAACCTACATGATACTGTCATAAGCCTGGAGGCTTCCAATTAAAAATATATTATTGTAAAATATTAAAGCTAGAAACATATCTTTCAATGCTTAAGTAAAAAAAAAATACTTATAATCTCCACTCTGATGTGTGCTGATGTGTGTTGATGTGTGTAATCTTTTCAGTGTTAAAATTCTTTCTTGTATCCCAGCTTATCATCCAGAGTCAACTCTAAATATGCCATTTGTAGGCTGATTTCATTTAAAAGCGTAACACTGTAGCTCTGTGGCACTATTAAAAAATCCCTGTTTGTTTGAGTGGCCCATCCAGCCCGACACAGCAACATTGGCTCAATCAATAGTGTGAGTTTGAGGCAGGACTTTCTGTTTGTACAACCAATGGAAGAAAAGGAGAGTTTACAGGAATCTGTTTGAAAACAGTGTTTATTTTTTAAATTCTGACGCTATAGTGGTGCAGAAATTACACACTAGGCATGTTGTACCAAATTTCTTTTGGTATTTAAATATTTTGAGCATCGGTTGTTAGAACCAATAGAACCACTTGCTGTGGGCAGAATTACCTCAGGGTATGTTATATAATTTCTAAAAGTGCTATTTAGGTCATTTTTGTTAGAGGGAAAACACACATTTTTGATAGGACTGTTATGGATGGAGTCTCAATGTGTGTGGCTTATTACAGCTCTCCTCAAGGGAGCAGAAATGGCTAAAAACAGACCAATAAAAGCTCACTGAATGGAGGGAGATGCAGAGAGGTGTTAACATGTAGATGATGTCCCTCTGGGAAAGGGATGTGGCCCATCATTGTGTAAAACAAACACTGTCTCTGGTTCTTTTGCAAGTCACAACATCTCTGTTACGTAACACTGTTGTCATCTCTTCATTTCTGCCCGCTTGTAGTTAATGTTTCAAATGCAGTGTTGATGCACTATAAATAGTTAAGCCTTAAAGCAACAGTTTAAATTAAAACATTTTAATTTTAAATTATTGCACAACCCCTCTTGTTGTTCTAAACCCGTATGCTGCTATTTTTACTATGGAACACAAAAGGATACATTTTTACAATTTACAAGTCTCTCTCTCTTTCTCTCACTGTTCCAGCCTTCCAGTGGGGAGTCGAGAGAGGGCTGGGTAAAGATTGACACCATCGCAGCAGACAAGAGCTTCAGCCATGTGGAGCCCAGTCTACCTCACCAGTACAAGTCTGAGAGCACACGACGCATCAACATCAAAACCCGCAGCTTTGCTCCTCTCACGCGCAAAGGGTACAATGACCTTTTGCCTTTGCCCTGTCTCCCTAAAACACTTCATGAATTGGGGTCACTGTGTGCAGATGAAATGAGCTTGCCTCTGAATGTAGTCACCCAGGATCAGGCAATTCGACTGAGTAAATATCAGCCACAGTGTTAATATTTGCCTTGATATGGTTTGAATATGAAAACAAACAACAATTATTAGGCTGTCAACACTTGGTCACTTAATGCATTTTCATAAAGACCAACTGGAAATTCTCTCTAAAATGCATTCAAGATGGATAGCAATCCAATAACTCAAACCACTTCAGAAGAAGACGAATCATATAGACATAGAAGATGCGACTTGGCCAAGTGTAAATGCATCTGGTTATTCAGGCCATATACAAAAAGCGGATACATACACAGTTACAAGAGCTTTGCGGATCTTCTTCAGTGTGTCTAATATAAATTCTGCTTGATATGTTGCGTGTGCTTGGATTATATTTCAACCGCATCTGGGAGAAACAGCATGCACATACATACTACATATTTATTTAATTAAACAGCAGCCTTTTGCGGTTTAATAATCACTTTCATTCACGTAGCGACCGGCCTTTCCAGACTGAGAAGCTACCATCATAGCAACACAGAAACACTTCATAATAAAAGCTCTGAAAAATAAAAGCTCAATTTACATGGAAAAATTATGACAGAAATAGATCAGTACTATTATATACATCAAGATAATAACACCTTCAGTCACTTGCTCATGACTGTAGCTTTCGGCCAGGAGATGATGTCATCAGGTGGCATCCAACTTTCATTGGACGTTTCAACCCTAAACCACAACGCCCTCCAGCTGGCGGGTCAGCAGTGATGGCCAGTCACTGCCCATCTTCTCCTGGCTTCCAGTTCAACTCCTCCCACCAATTCCAGAGCCAGCAAGAGGCTCTTTCAGCTGCCTCCCCCAACCTGCACACAGCTGTCTTCATCTCCCTTCCTGCTGCTCCCAGGGCTGTGAGCGTCTTCCACACAGATTGTACAGGGAACCCCCTGCAGCCAACCTCAATTGGAAATAACCAGGCCTTCCACCCTTTGTCCCTGCATTGTTGGACCAGGTCCTGGTACTTGGTGGCTTTCCTCTCCGATGCCTTTTCACATCCGTCTTCCCAGGGGACTGTCAGTTCAATCAGGATGATCCTCCTTACCTCCTCAGACCATGTGACCATGTCAGGCCTCAGGGATGTTTGGACGACCTGGGGAAACAGTAGTTTTCTTCCCAGGTCCACCCTCATCTCCCACGATTGTGCTGCCTGCAGAAGGCTCTTCTTGGTCTTCTTGGAGGAGGGTGGCTTCCCCCCCCCGATGAACTGAATGGATGGAGCCGGTCTCATGTGGATCTGGCACTTTTTCCATCTCTCCTGCTCCAAGATGTCAGTCAGCGCTCTGAGGACCTTGTCACGCCATCTGTATCTTCCCTGGCTAAGTGCAGTGTTACACCCTGCCAGTATGTGTGCAAGCGTGCCTCTCCCTCAAAATAGCTTGCACATTGGGTCCTCCCTCATTTCCCACCTGTGCAGGTTTGATGGTGTTGGAAGATTATCGTACACTGATCGGAGCAGGAAAGAGATGCGAAACGGCTCCAGTCTCCAAAGTTCAGGCCACGTGATCTCCCACTTTGGCAGGTCCCACTTTGTTCAGGCTCCTTGTTCTCCAAGTTCCACGGACCTGGACCTTCGCCCTTCCTCCTCCAGGTGTCGGACCTCGGCTTGGATCATGTCTCTTCTCTGCCTTGGGTCTGCTTTCCCCTATTGCTGAAAGTGGGTAGTTCCGAGTCCTTGTCTCCCCATGCACGGGTTCCCAATAATGTCCTTCAACTTCAGCATGCTTTCTGTCTGTGCCACTGATGTGTCAGCTGCCCACCTGCATCCTAATCTTGTAGTGACACCTGCACCTCTGATCTTTTCATCACTGGAGTCTCTGTACATCATCACAGCACTGCACTTTGCCACCTTGAACTCTTCCACCACTGATGATTAGGGTAGCTGTAACTGTCCAGACCTGATGTATAGCCCTACTGATGTGAAGCCTCTCAACTCCTTCCACTGATGTCATAGGCACTTAATAGACTGTCAGTAGCCATGTGAGTCTTGGTAGCAGACCATGCTGGAAGAGCCAGGCCTTAAACTTCCCTGTTAAGCCTGATCCCTTTATCTTTCTCAGCCATTCATCTGCCTGTTTCTCTGTCCTGGATACGCTGCTTCTGTCAGTGAGAGAGGCATCATACCACTTCCCTAGGCATTTTATTTGGTTTTCCTCAACTGATGGTATAACCTCCCCCTGGACTTGGAATTGGAACTTGCTGGTCACTTTCCCATTTCTGATCATCATGCTTCTTGACTTCCTTGGTTTGAACTTCATCCTTGCCCATGTTGCCACATCATCAAGTGCCTTCAGGATCCACCTTGCCTGTACGTGGATTGAAGTTGTTACAGTTAGGTCAACAATAAAGCCACTTATTGGAGGCTGGCGGGTGCCAGACTCCATTAACGGCCCTCTGGATTCCTTCCCTGCCGCTGTTATGAGCAGATTAATTCCCATGATAAACAAGATGGGGGAGATAGTATAGCCCGTTACGATTCCCTTCTCCAGGTCCTGCCACTGAGTTGTAAAATGGGCAGTCTTGAACCGAAACTTAAATCCTCCAAAGTAGCTGGTGATCATACCTGATGTGGTAGGGGATATGGTAGTGTTCCATAGCTGTGGTGATAAGGTTGTGAGGGATTGATCCATACGCATTAGCCAAATCAAGCCAGACTACTGTTAGATTACTTTTGCTCTCCTTGGCCTCCCGGATCAGCTGGTTGATGGCACCGGTATGTTCCAAACACCCAGAGAAGCCTGAGATGCCACCTTTCTGGATTGATGTATCAACATACTTGTTCCTCACCATATAGGTAGTCATCCTTTTGGCCAGGACAGAGAAAAAGGTCTTTCCTTCGACACTCAAGAGAGAAATGGTTCGGAACTGGCTGATCTCAGAGGAGTCCGCTTTCGGTATGAAACAGCCCTCTGCTCTTTTCCAGGACAGTGGGATGATGCCTTTTACCATACCCTCCACAAAAGTTCCCATAGCCTGCAGAGTAACATCGGACATCTCTTGTATACTTTATAAGGTATACCACTTGGTCCTGAGGCAGATGCTGATCGGGCTTTCTGTACAATTCCTTGGACTTCTCTCCATGTTGGTTCACTGGTGTCGAGCTCTTAATTTATAGTTATGTAGTATTTACTGTAATACTACTACTACTACAAATAATAATAATTAATCAATAGTAATTGTATTATTGTGTATATTTAAGCAATATTGCACATCTGTGGTTCTTTGTTGTGCAGCATTTTATTTGAAAAAATATAACTCCAATGTTATACTCCAATTCTGGATTGTGCTGTGAGCTTCTGTATAAAAGCACTTCATTTGATAAAAATAATACAACATTATGTTGAAAATTAATTGTTATATTTTAATTTGATTAAAGTTTTAATCAGTTCATTTATTTAAACACCATTTTTATTATAACATTGAAATAAATTGTTGGTATGGAATTTCAGAAAAAAATAAAACAAAAAACAGGTCTCGGACTTTGTATCGGCTAGTACCAAACAGGAAGTATCGTTACTCATACACGTTCTAAAAAAAATGGTATCGTGACATCCCTAGTTTTTATATGACACATCAAGTGCAGCAAAATCGCATCATTTCTTGAACTTGGTTATATTTGCATATGGTGTGATGCATGATGCAGATGCATGAAGTGACCTAGGGCCATTCAGACCGAACATGTTCTTGGGGCAAAAAAGCTAGATGCAGCACCTCAAATTAAAACAGATAAAAAGTTGAAATTCAAACAGATGAATTTCTTTTTAACTTGACACAGCATCTAAAAAATGTGGCGTGAAGAAACAGCGAGATGTGGCGCAATGGTCAAAGACGTCCGTCCAGCACATGATTACATAGAAAAACAATTAAAAAAAAAAAAACAGCACAGACGGACGCAAAAACATGATTGGTATGAATGGCCCTTTTTACTGGCTGCTAAACTTGTCATCTATAATCTCTATTTACCTTCTTTTCATACTTTTGTCACTCCTTTTTGTCTCTCTCCTGCTTTACCTCTCTTTTAGGTTTGTGTTAGCAATAGTAGACAGCGGAGCATGTGTGTCGCTCATGGGTGTTTCAATATTTTATCACCGCTGCCCAGCAACCAGTCGTTACCTGGCCTTCTACCCAGCCACGCCCTCAGGGGCAGAGCCAACTTCTCTGGTTCCAGTGACTGGGACTTGTGTACCTCATAGCCAATCACAGGGCGGAACAGCTCCGAGAATGCACTGTAACACAGAAGGTGAATGGCTGGTTCCTGTAGGAGGATGTACGTGTGATGCGGGATATGAGCCCAACCATAATGGCTCAGCCTGTCTGGGTGAGTCAACAAAACATGTAGTCACATTGATTCTGTACACTACACTGATAAAGCGAAAGTATTCCAGTTTTCTGTACACTACACTGATGTAATTTTAAGGATTACTTGGGTGGATCCATTTCTAGAGTCCCCATGTTATCACCCACATAACCCACACTTGATCGCACCAAAAAATACACACTCTGCATTGCTCAATACACTATGTTTGTGTGGGTTTACTAAGGATGAATTTGTCCCCAGATATTAGTTAAATAAAAAAGCCTTCTTTGTGGACATTGGGGATGTCCTCATTGAAGAAAAAGAAAAAAGAAAAAAAAGATTAATATATAAAATACATAATGTATTTTAAAATATATATATTACTGTATTTATACAAAAAGGTCTAAAAACAAATTGTTGCGCTTAGCGGTATTTAGGGACACAGTCGGTGTTCAGATTGATACAACTGGTAGTGTATCACAACAGAGCATGCAAGCATTAAAATTACTACAGAATTAATTAACAAAAGATTCTTCATACATGACAAAGGATGTCTTCTCTGATAAACCTTTTTCAAATTATTTTCTTTTAAATTAACCTTACAGGCAGCACCAAACTACATCAGTCCTGACGGATCTCCTTAAGCCACTAATACACTAATAATATATTGATAACACTTTATACTTCCATTTGCCATTAACAAACATATACTGTAGGTAGGCCTAATTCTTAACAGATTAGTAGTTCATCAACATTTAAATCTTTCAAATCAAACTTTCATGACATTCATAAATACATTAATGTCTTTTCAGTTTTAACTGTCTATTACGTGTTGTATAATGCAATAATGCTTAATGGGTTATTCATGAAAGTTATAAAAGGTTTATATATTTTATATGACATACACTACCACAAAGAAGCAATTCTGCGTCTGTCTATGCTGTTTTTGTAATTGTTTTTCTATGAAAACATGCACCTGACCAGTGGTTCCCAGCCTTTTTACTCTAAAATGTATTATATACAAGTCTACACATACACTATATCACCCCCCTGAAGGCGCGCTCTCTCTCCTCGCATGCTATGTGTTTGCTCGTGTGCGCGCGCCAGAGAGCACTATCATCGATGGCCGTGAGAAATGCAAAATTATGATTATAATATAATGATTTTTGGAAACGTGCATTGCCACGGATTTTGCATAACCGCGATAGACATGATACTTGATACATTTCTCACAGTTGACATTTCTATTACACACTGACACAGAGCCATGCAGCTGCTTGTTGGTCTCGTTCTAAAGCATCAACAAGGTATGCCATTTTAAGAGGTTTTTAAAGTCTTACAGTGCGTGGTTATGATGTTATCGAATTTTCATGACCATTGAAAATCCAAGAAAAAGAAACCCATTGTCCACACGACAGCCAGCACACCTGCGTTAGAAGCAGAATACTGTAAATTTGGTGCACCTCATCCTCACGCATTTGTGCAAAGAGGTTGTTATTGGTAGTGACATTTCATGATTTTTAAAATTTCATTTTATGTCTGAGATTTTGCTTATCACGTTGAGTTAGACGAGGACACTGACACACTGTTTACTGTTATCGCGCATATTTTGGACTCGCACATTTTAATTTGACTCGCTGTTTTTCTCAGAAACTTGCGTGTGAGCGCGAGATTAATCCATCAGTATTCAAGACGCTGTCCATCATTTTGACAAATAAAAACAAGCAAGAAACTCCGCTTTAACCATCTTCACGTGGTATATCTCTCCCTCTGTCTCTGCGTGAGCATGAAAGAAAGAGAGGGAGGGAGAAGTCAGCGCTCGCAGCCAAGTGAGAGTGAAAAAATGTGCTTTTAATGCAAAAATAAATAACGCACCTCTTTAAAATTATTTGGTATATGAGGGAAGATACATTAGTGATTTTAATTCTGCTGGTAGGCTGCAATTATAAGTTCATAACTTTGGGCGTTAAATCAGCTGTTACTTGCGCCATGCGCCCAAATACTTTTCTGCATTCGCAAGCAGTAATTTTCACTCGCAAATGCGAGTAAAACGCTTGCACTGGAGAGCCCTGATTATTGTAAATATCCACAAAATTTACCGTATCCTAACTGTGTAAATTAAATAGTATTTGTCAATATTATCTTTACTAAAATACAAATATTTGGGGATCAATCCCCCCCCCCCCCCCCCCAGTCTATTTTTGACTTCTTATAGGGGGAGTCCCTAATGCCATATGGGGGTCCCGGATGCCCCCAGCTACCCCTCAATTCGAACACTGGTAAAATCTCTGCCATTATGAGGACCAGCCAAAGGTTCCCACAATGAAAACAGCATAATAAAGATACTGAATATTGTCTTAATGAAAATGTCAAAATGCAGAAAGGTTTGTCTTTGGGTTTGGTTTAGGGAACAAAAAATATCTTTAGCACAGTATAAAAAAACAGAAGTCAATAGAAAGTCCCCACAGGGATGTAAATTCAAAAAGTGTGTGCAAGGATTTCTGCATCTACCTGTCTGTGTCAGGATTGTTCTTTGTCACTTTGTCAGCATAACATGTGCTTCTGTGGGTATGTGGTTGACACATCTCCTCTCTGTATTCTTTGTAATCTGTGCTGTGTGTAGATTGGCTGACAAAAAATAAATATTGAGAGAGAACAAGAGAAAAAGAGCCATGTTTTTTATCTCTTAGAGGAGATAGCAGTCAAAATGAGACAAACTCATCTTCAGCATCAATAAGTTCTTCCTCTCTCTCTCCCAAAGCAATGAAGGGAATGAGGTCAAAGAGACGAAAAGACAAGGAGAGAGAGAGAGGTGCAGCAGAAGTGGAGGAAAGCGGAAAGGCATTACAGGGTTAAATTCTGGGGGCGATGCGAGTAAATCAGAAAATAAGTTTTGGGATATCTTGAAGACGAAAGTAGAGTGGGGGTGGGGGGGGGGGGGGTTGGGGGTGGAGAGTGAGTGGGGAAAAGAGAGGGATGTGACATATTTAGGTCACAGTGATGTAATGGCCATTCAGCTGTACAAGTGACAGAAACCACAGGGAAGAGGAGGGGGGAAGGATCTAGTAGTGGACACAAGTTAAAGAGGATTGAGCTTCCAGCAAATCCTACAGAATTCAAGAAAATGTTGGATTGGCAGAAGTCGTGTTGAGAGAGTGATGGACAGGGTTTGGTTTTATTTGTGTGCAAATATACAATTGATTGATTGAATTGGTTTTGCAGAAGATGTTCTGTGCTTTAATTTTAAGAGTCAGCGTAGGTGCTTTATAGATTTGGTGCAATATAAGCAATCACATTCACTGGCTGACTGATTTTAACTTCCCTTGCATGCTTTGTCTCCTGTATTTCAAGCACAGTATCAAAAATGAAAAAATAATGGGAATTCTGATTAAAGGTTATGTGCGTAATTTTTTGTCTTACGTAAAAACACGTTCTCCTATCCCAGCTTAATAATGCAGAGACAACTGCAAGTAACACATTTGTAGGTTGATTTCCTTGAAAAGTGTAAACACTTTTGCGCTATCAAAACAATCTGTTTGAGCATCCCAACCAGGGGTACGTTTCCCGTACAACACAGTTATTCACCGCTTAACCACCTTAGTATGATGTATCATTGGAGAAATTAACTAGCTAGTCACGACTGTTTCCCAAAACCATAGAAACTATGTCGCCACCCATCTTTCGAAACCACATTTGTTCAACAATATAGAGCTTTCATTAATGGCGTTATGCAGGGGGTGGAGTTATAATTTGTGTGGATATTTAATTATAAAAGCTCATTTGCACGTACTCCAGAAAGCTGTTTAATGTGCGAAAGCTGCTGAAGACACAAAAGTGGTGTGCACTGTGTAACTGTGACAGATACATTATGCTGCAATAGTGGGGTTTCCCTTTACATCAGATGCTGGGATTCCCCAAACACACTTGAGCATATGAGCACATGCGCACTCTTCAAAAACATATAAGAACTTCACTTAACACATAAGTTGTTTTCTCTGACAGAAGCTGTGTGATTAAGCGCTTTCTCTTAACCGCAGGGTATGAAATTAGCACCCATCACCCGCCAAATGCGGGTATTTCATGCACATTTACAGGTAAGTTTGCTCATCTACCTGTCAATGTGGTAGGCGACCTGTAAGAGGTCTCGGAGTGACATACATACGACAAGAAATGCTATTAGACAAAAAGATGCACGCTTGAAGAAACACACTAGATGATATTTTGAAGAACAAATTAAAGAAATGCTGTCAATGCGTGTGTCTGATTTGCTGTGTATTCAGAGAGTCATTGCCGCTTTGGCGCTCCCGTGTCTTGCGGAACATGCTCTTATTGTGAGTTCTCACTATTTGATATCTGTCTGTCATCTCGGAACAGTTTTCAAGAATTTTGTCTGTGAACACTGTATATGATCTCAGACCATCTCAAGATATATACGCAAATGACATGCAACAACACTGGGACTACAGTTGAATTGTTATGTGTCATCATAATTCAGTACAGCCTCTGAAATGGTCCTTAAACAAGACATTTATTTTATGTGCTTGTCTACTCTTTAGCCTCCATTTGTAAATTGCAAAATTATCAATTTGAGAATAATAATAGCCTATGGGGTTGTATGATATATTGTTACATGTTATTTTTTATGTTCTAAAATAACATAAAAATTATATATTATATATATATATAATTAAATATATAATTTATAATATATTTATATATACATACACACACACTACCGGTCAAAAGTTTTTAAACACTTACTCATTCTTTATTATAAATTCTTTTTCACTTTTAGAATAATAGTAAAGTCATCAAAACTATGGAATAACATAAATGGAATTATTGGAATTATGTTGTGACTAAACAAAATCCAAAATAAATCAAAACTGTGTTATATTTTAGCACCTTCAAAGTAGTCACCCTTTGCCTAGAATTTGCAGACTTGTACTCTTGACATTTTCTCAACCAACTTCTTGAGGTATCAGCCTGGGATGCTTTTTAAACAGTATTGAAGGAGTCCCATTGGCTGCTTTTCTTTATTATTTGGTCCAACTTTGTTTTATTATTAAATTTTAGTTTTATAATGAAATAAATTAATATGGTGGCATAATTATATTTTGTTTACAAAACTAATTTCAAACATTTAAGCATACACCTTCATATCAAAAGATTTTTAAGATCATGAGAAACATTTCAGTCAAGTGTAATATATATATATGTACACTACCAGTCAAAAGTTTTGTATACTCCCTAACCCTGTATTATATATATATATATATATATATATATATATATATATATATATATATATATATATATATATACAGGGTTGGGGAGTAACGAAATACATGTAACGGGAATACGTATTTAAAATACAAAATATAAGTAACTGTATTCCACTACAATTACAATTTAAATCATTGGTAATTCAAATACAGTTACATTCAAATAGTATTTTGATTACTGAAGAGATTACTTTGCATTTTATTGTCATTTGTTTCATTTAATATTTAGTCCTTTCAGATGGAAAACATTTATACATATAAATGATGCGATTCAAAGTGCATTTGAACAGCGGTGAAACACTTTCTTAAGATGTGTAACATTCATACGAGCAGACAGAGAAGTAAGTTTGAAGTAAGTTTGGAGCAGAAGAAATAGAAATAAATCTTGTGTAAATTGTCAGCTTTACGCTAAGCTAAAATGCTATTTCTATCCATTTTACATGCACATTACCAGGCACGATCATATTTTTTAACCAAGAAAATTCACGTTGGATTATAATTTCTTTTTTCTAGTAAGACCTTTGATATTAGGGCAAAAGTCATATTCTTGATAATAATTTTTGGATTGTTTTCCTGTAAAAATATCTAAAAAATCCATAAAACAAGATTAATTTGATTTATCTTGTTTTAGAAACAACACTGCATAAGATATTTAGGTTTTTCAGAGAATGTATTTTTAACATGTGTATTTTGTCTTACTGTACTGGCAGAGTTTTTATAGTCAAAACAAGTGAAAACATTTACCAGTGCTGAAGAAGTAATCCAAAGTATTTAGAATACGTTTCTGACCTTGAATAATCTAACGGTTACAAATTACATTTTACAGCATGTATTCTGTAATCTGTAGTGGAATACATTTCAAAATTAACCCTCCCAACCCTGAGTATAGATTAATATATTTAAAGTATATTGCAAAATATTCATATATATAAAAATATATAAGCAGTTTAAGAGTGCAAGGAGAGATCATTCGCAGTGCATCAATGGAAGTGGGTGGTTGCTGCAGAACTCTTTTGCCACAGTTTGTTTGCCGGGATTCTCTTCTTGGTGGAGCATTTTTCTTCAGGATTATGGGTAGTAATGTTTTTCACTAGGAATTTGGCTATAAAAGTTGAAATAATGAGGACTGATCGCTTCAGCAGAAGCACATATTATCGGTAGGTCTGTCTTTAACAGTTTATAAGTTATCGTTAATAATCAATTCCCCTATGAATTGGATTTTTAGTTCCGGAACTAGATTGTTCCGCTGTACTCCCTTTAGAGTCTTCAAAATGCATAAATGTAATGTAATATAAAATAAATAACTTATGAGAAGAAATCTTTTTAGAGCTGTTCAGTCATGACGTCAATTTGTAGGGGAAACTGGAAGTCTAATTCGCCATGGGTTCCCTCTGAATTTTTCTATGGGTTTTTATAATGAGATTTTTCAAGTTATGAGTAAAATAGGGGGTCATGTGATGCCATGCGAGGAGCAGACGTGTGAGTGACAGCTCTGTGCACTTTTCATGTTATAATCCGGCGAGATTCAATACACCCAGTTACATATTTGTTCTTTGAGGTAAACATGGCAAAGAAGTCAAAATCGTCTCTGGAGACTTTAAAAGACACTTACGTGCTCAAGATGTAACCTCTGTCGGGCCTGCTGACCGGGGACTCTATTTGGATGGCGCGAGAAGAAATCCAGTGTCAACTGTCCAACATGTTTGTGATGCTGACGAAGGCTGTTGCTGACTTGGAGGATCTCGTTGTAATACGTCGATCGATTAAGGCGATGAAAACAAAATTCTCTGAGTTGGTTACAAGAGTTGAGAAGCGGATCGATTATCTGGAGTCATCGGAGAGGGAATTATCTGATAATCCGCTGGCGACCAAAGTTGATTTGGAACACGTTCTTGAAAAACTTGAAGATCTTGAGAATAGGAGCCGCAGGAATTACATCCTAATTGTTGGAATTCCTGAGCATGAGGAGGGCAGAGATATGGTGAAATTCCTAGACGAGCTCTACCCGAGTCTGCTCGACATAACAGGCCATAAGCTGGAAATCGAGTGAGCTCACAGAGTCCCGGCTCACAGATCGGCTGAGGGAAACAGGCCCCGATCAATTCTGGCCAAATTTTTGAGATCATCCGATAAAGATCTTGTGTTGCGCAAGGCGAGGAGCAAAGGAAAGCTTTCTTGGAAGAATCACAATATTTTCTTGTTCCTGGATTTTGCGAATACGACAAGAGAGAAATGCTATCAATTCAAGGAGTGTATTACATCAATGGAAGATTGCTTTTGCACTGATGTTTCCGGCCAAACTGAGAATAGATGCGAAGGATGGCCGCAAAGTATTCACATGTCCCAAACAAGCACTGTCCTTCATAAATACATTGGAGTAAGCCATTTGGTGTTTCTTATGTGAGTGGATTGACTCACTGAACATACACTCAATTGTCTGAGGAAACTGGGCGCCATTTTTGTTTCTGTTTGTGTTGGTTCCGTCTAGTGGCTGGAGTTTATTTTGTTGAATAACAAAAAAATTTCTCCTTCAAGAAACTTTTGCATTGATGGAGGATCGCTTTTGCACTGGGGTTCCCGGCCAGATTGAGAGTGGATGCTGGGGATGGCCGCAAAATATCTACATGCTCACACAAATGGATGTCTTTTATAAAGTTGGTGGATTGAGTAAGTCATGGTGTATTTTTTCATGCGGCCTCCGAGTGAATTTGACTCTTGACCATCTGAGGAACTGGGACGCCTGTTTTGTTTCTTTTTGTGCTGGTTCCGCCTAGCAGCTGGAGTTTATTTTGTGGAATAACACTCCTTCGGGACAGCTGTGGATGAATCTGTTCGTTCCTTGTGCTTATGCCTCCTGTTGGCTGGAGATTGTTTTGTGGAGTACTTTTTGCGGGACATTGGAATGATTACGTCATCTGCTGCATTCATAAACAGCCGGCTCACTGAACTCTTGTTTGTTTGATTGTTGCACTAATGTTGGAATGTGGTCTGTATAATCTTGTTTTTGACACACAATTTATTTTGTCTATTATATCAAAATATCAAATGTTAATATAAGTGTGTTATCTTTCTCCACATGGAATGTGAATGGTTTGGGGCACCCCATAAAAGAAGGAAGGTTATTTATTTTCTTAAGCGTAAGAAATGTGGTATAGTGTTTCTTCAAGAAATGCATCTTTCCCCACAGAAAGCTGAAAAAATTGGGAAGATATGGGGTGGGCATGTTTTCTTTAGTGCTGGCTCAAGTAAGAGTAGGGGAGTCATTACATTGATAAGTAAACATCTACAATTCAAATCTCTCAAACAGATTAAAGATAAATTAGGGAGAATCATTATAGTTTTAGCAGAAATTCAGGGGCAAAGGTTGGTTTTGGCTAATATTTACGCACCTAACGGTGATGATCAGGGCTTTTTTATAGATCTTGAAGGGATGTTGCAAGCCACTGGCACCCCTCATGATATAATATGGGAAGAGACTTTAATCTTTTGATGGACTCAGTCCTTGATTATAGTGAAGCAAAAGTGTGTAAGCCCCCTAGAGCAACATTGACGCGTCACAGGATGTGTAAAAATCTTGGTCTTGCAGATATTTGGCGACTTTTGGACTCATCTGGTAGGGACTATACAATTTTTTTCATCAATCCATAAGATTTATTCTAGAATGTATTTATTTTTATATATAAGTCCCTCATTGCATCTGTTGTTGATTGCTCAATTGGAAACATCTTAGTCTTAGATCACGCCCTGGCGAATTTAGAGATGTTGCCACATATGGAGAAAAAGAAATCAAATAGTTGGCGCTTTAATGTATCCCTTTTCCAAAATCCTGATTTCCAACAAATGTTAAAGACTGAAATCAATGTTTACATGGAGACCAACTGGTCTTCAGTATCTTCTGTGGCCGTGGCTTGGGAGACAATTAAGGCAGTTTTTAGGGGTCGGATCATACAGTATGCCTCATTTACCAAAAAATAAAAAGCACGAGAACTCGTGAAGTTGGAAGGGAATATTAAAAGTGCCGAGGCAGAGCTGATGCGCAGAATGTCATCTGATGGCCTCAGAGAATTGACCAGATTTAAATACAGATATAATACTATTTTGTCGTGGAAAGTGGAGTTTTGGTTACTTAGGGCAAGACAGTCATACTTTGAGTTGGGGGACCAAGCAGGGAAGCTTTTGGCTAGATGTATAAAGCAGAGAGAGTCTTTTTCTACCATTCCCTCAGTTAAATCTGCTGGTGGTGAAATTTTTATCACGGCCATTGATATTAATGATTCCTTTAAAGAGTTCTATATTGATCTTTATAGTTACACATCTTTGTCTACTGATGAAGATATTAGAAAATTTGTGAAACTATTAGAACTCCCTAAATTGACGACTGAGCAAAAAAATTATATTGATTCTGAGATAAACTTGGAGGAGCTTGACGAGGTAATTAAGGCCTTACCTACAGGCAAGGCTCTGGGGCCAGATGGTTTTGTCGCTGAATTTTTTAGATCTTATGCTACTTCACTTTTGTCAGAAGTTTATACGGAATCATTCAAGAATGGAAAGCTAAGGGTTAAATATGAGGGTTAAATATTGATTCTGTATGTATATGTTTTGCTGTTCTTTATTTAATAGATGTGTCAATAAAAATGTTAATCGCAAAGTTATGAGTAAAATACATAAGGTCTAATGTAAACATTAGTTGACGATTTTGTTCTACAACATAAATTACACACTTTCATACCTCAAACGTGAATTTTGTGGCTGTATTAAATTGCATTTTTTTTTTTTTTTTTGCATAACAGTTGCTTAAAAATTCATGTTTGAGGTACAAAAATGTGTTATGTTGTAGAACAAAAGGAACACATGTCGTCAAGTAATGTTACCACAGACATTATTTTAGTCCTACTCGAGTTGAAAACCCCCATTATAAAAACCCATAGGAAAATCCAGAGGGAACCCATGGCGAATTATCTTCCGGGTTTTTGGACTACAACCTGAACAGCTCAATGGAAATGTTTTACCCATGATGCTTTTTTGTTGTCTGGATTGGCAATCGCATCAACTGACTTCATTTTGTAATTGGCAAAATTAATAAATAACTGAATTGATGTGAAATATTTTTTGGACAAATGTGCAGGTTTTAGCAAGAATCAAAGCCCCATAAGACCTGTCATCTCTTTTTCTTTGCCCTTAGTTGTCCTTCAAGATCATAGTGGTTAAAGCATGACTGAGCATATGAAGCAATTTCACCTGCACATCCACACTTTGCTTTCATAGTGGACGGTGGAAAGTTTAGTGTTTTTCTTTGCCTAATGCACATTTCAAATGTCACAGTTACAGAATCTCATAAATTATGGGAATAATTCACATATTTTGTTCAATATTATGGTGTTTTATAAAGGCAGTATGACTCATTCCCACTCCTGAAATACTGATATACTTGGTAGCAAGCCTGGAGGGAGGAGTGACATTGACTTGCTATGAGATTTATATAGTCTGCGCCTCTGTGTTGCCAAGACTATTCAGATAGTATAAAGGCAGTGTAGTGGCATTTTACATTTTCATATAAATCAGTACAGTATGATTCTCTGAAGTAAATGAAACTAAAGTGTAACTGGTGACCACTAGGCTGTTTGTAGTGTGACACAGAGAACTACTTGATTGACTCTTTGTTTTCATTACATTATGCATTATATTGGCACTTTTCCCATGCCTATTAAATATGTTTAGATATTGAGCTAGCATATCGTCCACCATGAACAAAAATTATGAATGTACTGTAAGTTTTAGCCAATTCACAGTGAATAAAAATGATGCGTATTGTCTGTATTTGCTTATTACTGTCTATCCATATGCTGGTTAATCAGTACCTTAATACTCCAACAATAACTGCAAATCTTCAGTTGTTATTGTTAGGTTCAATATCTTGTTTTATGAGGGAATGAAGATATGTTCTTTTAAAAAAGCCCCGCCAAAATAATTCCCAATTTATGTTTGTTTAAATATATTTTTTGTGAGCGACAGAGAAATTTACTTTGTTTACAATCATGATTATATGGTTTAATAATAAATCATCAGCTACTGAACTTTCAGTCTCCAGTTTAGCTAATGCCGAACAATTCAATCAGCAAAAAAAAAGTTGTGCAATGCCAAGAGCCTGCAGAGTATTACTAGGACATAATTCCAGATTAAATGCCATAATTATGGATTTTAATTATATAGAAATGTGTGTCCTGTGATGATTTCAACATAGTGGTCTGAGATGCATGATCCAGAGAATGACCGAATAAGTGCATACCTTTTTATTTCCCTTTTGTGAGGCTACATACTGAGTTTGTTGTATGCATGTGTTTGTGATTGTGTAAGATAGTGTGTTTATGTGTTTGTGTGTTTGTATTTGTGCATCTGTGTGCTTTAGTAAGTACGCTGCAAGCCAAATTAAGAGAATAAGAGCAACTAAGAGAGGGAGAGAGAGAGGAACGAGAGAGAGAGAGAGAGAAACTGGGTCAGCGATCTAAATACCAAGTACGATGTCAACGCCAAATTATACACTTCATTGAGGTCTCTCGCTCTCTGCCCATTTGCTTTTACAGTTTCCCTTCATCTGCATCTTTTTTAATGCTCCTAATTTTAATGTCAATTTTTCATCTCAGTTTCGTTTAATTTGAGGGATGCTCTTTTTATACAGTATGTGAACAGCCCTTCCCTCTCCAATGCCTTTTGCTTAATTCTCTCTTGATTTGATAAACAAAAACAAATAGGCCTACACAAACCAACAAACACTTGCAATAAACTGGTTATGACATGACAGGTTTTTTTTATAGCTAATTTGGATTATTACTTATTGAAAAACTCAAATGGTCATCTCGGACACTGATGTCTTAAACTGACGAGAAGGAAAATTGAGATAATAAAATCCTTATTAAATATTTATTCAAATCACTTGTATGATTCAATAATATAACACAGAATATACTCATCTTATTCAGACATGGAAAAAAGTGAACCTGTATTTATCACATCTAGTTAATGGAATTAGAAAATCTTATTACATTTTTAATTGCAAATAATAATAAAAAAAAGATTGCTAATACTAAATACACTCTTTTGTGAGTTGATCAGGAATGCTTGACGCCTCAGATTTTTGAGCATTTATTCATCTTTGTTAATGTTAGTTAATACAAATACAGTTGTTCATTGTTAGTTCATAGTCCATTAACTAATGTTAACAAACACAACTTATAATTTAAAAAATGTATTAGTATATCTTGAAATTAACATTAACCAAGATTAATAAATGCTTAATATGTATTGTTCGTTGTTAGTTCATGTTAACTAATGGTAATTTGTTAACAATATAACTATGTCAAGATCCTTGAGACTCATGAAAGAATTTGCATTTTTGGTGGATTTATTAAGTTAGCTGGGAACATCATAGTCAATCCACCCTCTTTGGCATGTGACAGAGAACAGCATACTGTAAACAACATTCTGATTAAATATTTCAAGCATTTATTGGCAGCACAGTAATTTCAGCATCTTGGAAGCACATAACTTTTCATTCTCAACGTGGGATACTGTAGCATGTCCTGTAGTATGTAATTTTCCTAGATAGACTTTGAGACATTGTTCATGAGATGGCATGTACATTTCAGAGATACAAAAGACAACATTTTTAAACGTTCTGAAATGCCAGATGTACGTGTCATAAGAAAAATTTCTATATCATCAGCCGATCAACAGCTCCGGCATTATGGTTTCACACCACAGAGAAATTCTCTGATCATTTACTCACCTTCATGCCATCCATGATGACTTTCTTTCTTCTACAGAACACAAACAAAGATTTTCAGAAGAATATCTCAGCTCTGTCTATACTATGCAAGTGAATGGTGACCAAAACTCCAAAAGCTCCAAAAAGGAGATAAAATCAGCATAAAAGTGATCCATATGACTCCAGTGATTTAATCAATGTCTTCTGAAGCGATCCAGTTGGTTTTGGATGAGAATACACCAAAATATAACTGTTCTCACCCAAAACCAGCTGGATCACTTCAGAAGACATTGATTAAATCACTGGAGTCTGATGGATTATGTTTATGCTGACTTTTTCTTCTTTTTAGAGCTATAATGAATTTATAATAAATGTTAAGTATTTAATTCAAATGAATGAAGAGTATGAACTTTAAAAACTGCCACTACATTTTATATCATTCACTTGCATTGTAATAATTCTTTAACAGGGTTTAGTTTGCAGCATTATCAATGCACCTATTTTGAAGAGTTTTGCACTGAGCCTATTTACCGTGTGCAGTGCGCTGAATTCCAACTGAATCCAGATGATTTAAGCAGTTCATAGCTATACTTTGAGGTTTGAGTTGTAGATTAATTAAAATCATTTGGATGTAAATGTGATTCCCCTCTTCATGTAAATTAGATTTCATTATGACTAAGTTTGTAATAATTGTCAATAGATCACTCCCAATAACAGTTGTATAATTTGTGGCCATTATGTAATGAAATATTCAGGGCTGAATTTAATAAACAGCGAACAGTGGCACTTTTGCATGTGGTATTTCAGCACTAAAAACCTGCATCTTATTCACTAATCACCCGCGATGTAGTCTATACAGGCGCAATCCTTTTGATTATTTAATTTAAGTTAATGTCATTCCTTTCTGCACAAACACGCCTCCTCTCTAAGTAAATCAGGCTCATTGTGCTTCATTCACAAAACTCTGTGCTATTTGCCTGGTGCAGTTAAAGCCCTATGTATACTACCATGTTGACGCGAATGCTCAGCGTCGGCATACAGTCGAACGTGAGCCTGTCAAAATATACTCCATATAACTGTGCACACATGTGCTGGTGTTTGGCGCATGCGCACTACGACTGCTTTGAGACACCAGACTTTTTCTTCAGGAGTTTAGACCCATAAAGATGTCTTTATATTCCTTCAGACTCTAGATATACAAATGCAAGTATCTCCAGACCTCCTCACACACACTCTTGACTTGCACATCCACTGTTGTAGTTTTACCTTCATCTCCTGATGTTTAGCGGTGATTACATCTTCTTCTAGCGCTTCTTTGTGACATCAATGGCTAAAGTAAGAGTTTCAACTTGTGGACCTACTAATTAGTGCAAATAACTCCAGGCGCAAGCACATCCTGTGAGTTCATGTCAGGGTTCTGCCCTTAGTTTTGGGTTTTTTCCCTTTGTGGCAGAGCCCTTACATGTACGTGTTTCCATGTCTATTTTAAGTCTTGTGTCTGGATTCAGCCACTTCGGTTGGTTTGGTTTATTTACTCCAGGCACTTGTGCTTTGTCTCGTGCTGTGTGAATGCACTTGAATTTGTGTTTTCTCATTCCCTTGTGCATTCGTGTCTGTCTTCAGTGATAACGCCGCCCTCTCGTTTGCCTTGTTACCTGTCTGATTATTAGTTGATTGTTCCCACCTGTTATTCCTTGTTATCTCCTTTTTTCTTCCCTATATAACCTCACTGTGTTTTCTGTCCTGTGCGAGTTCGTTGTGGATGTTCCAGTGAATGTCTCCCTGTCAGGTATCTGTTAGTCTTCCCTTTGCCTGCCCTGGACTGTTGAGTTTTCCCCTACGGAGTAGTTTTTGTTTGTTTTCTGTTATTTTGTTAATAAAAGTCCTTATTCGCCATCCTGCATTTGGGTCGTCTCTACTTTGGCGATCCTTGACAGTTCAAAGGCGCGCTCTGCTGATGACAAGATTTGCATCATGCGTCCTCCACCTCTGACCAAAGTATACTTTGAGCTTAACATTGCACTATATCTGCCTGAGGAAAGCAGGCCGAAAAATGAATTTTATTAAAAAGAGATGTTTTGTAAATTTTCTATTGATCATGGCAGCAGTAATTCACCAAATAATGATCAAACGATGGAGAAGAGCATTATAACCTGGCATATATCCAGGTGTGCAATATAGTCAAGAGCATGCTTTTACTGGGTGCAATTCATTCTTAGTGAATTCCTCCCTCAGTGTGAAGAATTACTTTATCTTCTGTGCACCAGCACCTTTCATGCAGCAGAAACATTGTCAGTGTGAAAGCACAATGTGAGCTTGTTGTTGCAATTTTGCTGCTTATTCATGCGCTATGAAACAGGCCTTATTCTACACTGTAAAAATAGTATTGATAAACAAACTTAAAAAATCAAGGCAACATGATGCAGTAAGATTGAGTTCTCTCAACAACTGTCCTAATCATTTTCCTCAGTTACATTGCTTTGTTTAGTCAATGTGAATTAGTTTTTTCACTAAATGCAAAAATTCTAGTTGAGAGAACTACTAATTTCTTGTTCAGCCAACTATCAACTATCAAATTCGCAATATGAGAACTTTCATTTTGTTATCTTTTTAATTATTTTTACATGACGTTAACTGTAATCTTTGCCTTTGAAAAGAGGTATATAGACACACAAAAGACCTCAACCCTTAACACACAAACCTCATTAAGTTGAAAGATGAGCTCCTAAAATCACCACATAACAACTGACTAACAGTGGCAAAAAAAAAAAACAACAATAACAGCATAAATAAAGTCAATAAACTTAAGCCCATAACACTTCCCGCATAATTTATTAATGTTGCAATGCATGCTGAGAACTCGCAAATCAGCAAAATTGTTTAACAGGGAATTGTTCGTTCAGACAACATATGCTAGCTGGGACAACATTTGGGGGAATATTGTTGGTCTAACATGTGTTTTTATGTAGATGAAAGTAATTTACATTTCGTAGTATCTGTGACTAAAAAAGCCAGATACAAATCAATAAAAAAAATTGTAGTATATGTCATCTCACTGGAACTATTTTATTAAGAAATCTGGGCCAGTTAATAATGAGGAAACTAGATGCTTAGTGGCCAAAATGTGGCCACAAGAGACGGAAACGAGACGAGTGAATGGGGAGTGTGAATCGGAGGAAGAAATGTTAAAAGGTGTTGGAGATGTCTGAGGAGAGTGGATGTTTTGTAGTCTTTTGTCACAGCCATATGAGAACACATTGGATAATATAATCCAACTACATGAAAGATGGATGGATGACACTCTCCTTTTTTTCTCTCACTATGCCCCTCTTCCTTTCTTTCTCACTTCTCACCGCAGTGTTTAGGAGTGAACATCAAATCTGACAGACAGTGAGAACATAAAAATCCTTTTAGCTTTCTGAAAATTGAAATCTCTTTCTCTCTCTCTCCCTCTGTTTTGTATGTCTCTCTCTGTATCTCTCTCTCTCCCTCTGTCTGTTCATTGAAGTTATGCTGAAAATGTGTTACACTTGTATGACCTGTCTAGTCACATAGGGCAGGGGACTTGTGAGCCTAAAAGCAATGAAACAGCAACTCTGAACTCTGTAATTAAAGTGTCACAGGCTTTTAATGATAAACCATCTCAGTGTACATTTATAGTTTTACTACTATCAGTAGTGTTGTAATGTCAGCTCTTCTGTGACTCAGCAATGATATAGTGTGAAAAATCTTATGTACTCAAACATTATAATGTGGATTATGTAAACATATTTATTTGCAGGTTTACTTCCGCTTTATATACATTATATTATGTTTGTTGTGGTTTGTTCTGTGGCCACACAATTGAAAGGGTAAAGAGTCAATGAAACTCTCCCACAGTTTTTCATTGCTGAACTTCAAGCTGGGTTACAATCGATCTCCAATAAAAGGTTGGTATGTTTCACAGCTGCTGGGCATATAATTTTTACCAATCGCAACAGTCCAATAAAGCAACCGATAAAGCAGGAGAAACATTGTGGGTCTGGAGGCTGTTAAAGGGACTCAAATTAACAGCCAATCAGAAGTCACAGTGAGCATTTACGTGTATATCATTGATCTTTATGAAAAGTGGTTCAGACAGTTTCAAATCCATTGCAAAGCAGTGTTTCATGGAGCACATTTCAAATGTAGAAGCCCTTTCCATCCTGTCAGAATGACAACTATCTGACTCAGAGATTTCCTTCTAACAATGTTTTCAGTCATTGTATACCAAGTAATTATACATCCGACTAAATAAATACTATTTAATTAGTTTGTTTGGAGGATGATTTAGTCATATGTCTATTTTTCCGGTAAGCAGATTAAAGAAAATTTTTAAGTGCTTGACAGGACAATACAACATGCATTTTTTTATTTGCACTCACTAATTGTGTGTGTTTGAACCAAATTGTTTTTCCGATACTTTTTGCAACAGTTTATGTTTCATTTGCCACTCACTGCTTCCAATTGGATAATTATACCCCCCTTCTGTGCTTTTCATTTGATCAGCACCCAGTTCTAGTACAACTGACAGAATTCCAAAGTAGGAATCTGACACTTTCCAAACAGTTTGAGTGCATCATGTGCCATGATTGTAATCTGGTTCTTTTCTCTTTTTTTCAACAGCATGCCCGATTGGGTCCTATAAAGCAGTTGCAGGCTCAGTTTCATGCACAGAGTGTCCGGCTAACAGCAGAACCAGTTCAGACGGCTCTAAAATTTGCGAATGTCGGAGTGGATTCTACCGAGCACAAACTGATGCTAACACCACTGCTTGCACATGTAAGAGACCAACCAGCTAAATGCAACAATATGTGACTAATTATTTATTGGAAGACAATGTATAAACAATTCTCACAAACATTCGTGTAGCCAGAATTTTGACTTTTAGCAATAAAATCTGTGTCAAGAACCACCAACTTTGACAAGAAGAGTCCATCTTTACTCCCAGAAGTTGCGTAAAGTCAGCCAGTCAGGTTTGAACTGGTGATTTCAGCTAGCTCTTGCCATTTTATGTGTGCAATATGCATCAGACGGCCCGTGAACAGACTGTGGGCGGTCTGTGTACATGCTGTCTGAGACTGAGATTAATAGAGGGTAATCATTAGAAGACTGTGGAGATTGCGAGGTCCGTTACTAATGATGTTTGTGAATAATCTTACGTTTTATTTCCCAGGCCCTCCGTCAGCACCGCTGTCTCTATCCTGGGAGTATGAGAGTTCAGAGGGTGGGGTTTCGCTACGTTGGAGACCTCCCAAGGACATGGGAGGTCGGAGTGAAGTGTGGTATGGGGTGGTGTGTCGAATCTGCCCTTCTGCCACTAACACCCCACCTAGCATGTGCTCCTGGTGTGGAGAGACAGTCACTTTTTCCCCTTCTCAAAATGGCTTAAAACAGACAAAAGTTACCCTCAAAAACCTGCTCACTAGAGTCACCTACCTCATACAGGTACTTAGCCATGCTCACATGCACCTAATTCATATAGATACTGAGCTTACAATTTCGAGAAGCACCTGTCTTATACTGAGAATACAATACACAAAAGAATGATTGCATTTTTGGAATCTTTGCCACATTGTCTTCCACCATCAGAGTACAAGTTGGCTCATATTAAAACCTACGACTTTTACTCCCAGAGAGAAAATAAACGAACAAACACACAATGGAATGATTTTTCCAGTTTAACCCCTAACCCAAACCTAACCATAATTTTTATAGAAATATAATAAGACAATACATTTTGTGTACCATGGATGAAAGAAAACATCAGGTTTGGAATGAGACAAGGAAACCGTATTCCAGGTTACTGACATACATCAGTCATTTGTAATGCATTAATAAATATGGAATGAGTAACCAAATTAATTTGCATACATTTTCTTTCTAAAAAAACAAAAAAAACAAAGTGTTAGATGCTTGTATGGTATCAGTTTGGGGGGTGGATCTGATTTGTTGGTCTCAATGGGCATAAAAGTCATGCCTTTTTGTGTGAGCCAAGTCGTACGATGTCTTACAATTTCGTAATCTCATGCAAATTAATACAAAATGCCATGAGGGGCAGTGGTGGCTCAGCAGTTAAGGCTCTGGGTTACTGATCAGAAAGTCGGGGGTTCAAGCCCCAGCACCACCAAGATGCCACTGTTGGGCCCTTGAGCAAGGCCCTTGACCCTATCTGCTCCAGGGGCACTGTATCATGGCTGACCCTGCACTCTGACCCCAGCTTAGCTGGGATATGTGGAAAAAAAATAACTTCACTGTATATGTGTAAATGTGTGATATATAATTAATTATTATAATAATGAGGCTAGATTTCAAAGTTGGGATTTTTAGTGAACAGTACACTTAAAGGAAAATTCCGGGTTCAATAGATTTAAGCTCAATCAACAGCATTTGTAGCATAATGCTGATTAACACAAAAATTAACTTTGACTCATCCCTCCTTTTCAATTCGAGGTTACAGTGAAGCACTTAAAATAGAAGTGAATGGGGACCATTGCCTTTCATTTAAAGGCAGAAATGAAGCTAAGTCACTTACATTCATTATTTTGTTAAAACTCATGTAATATTTGAGCTGTAAAGTATTTTAATCCTTTAAACTCTGAAGGTGTTTTTTTTTTCAGTGGCATACCCAAAATTAAAGACTTATAATTTGACAAAAAACAAAAACCAAGTAGGGTCAAGTGTTTGATATCATTGTAAATAAAACTTTTCAAATTTTTTAATGATATAGATTATGATAAATTCTGAGACTCTCAGCCTAAGAAACTGCTGAAAAATCACAAAAAAACGTATTTATCCTATTGTCCAATAATGTCTCCAAACAAATAAAACATAATATTTGTACATAATAACTAATTACACATGCAAATACAACAATGACTAAATGTTTGCTCTCTCTCCAAAGCATGCAGGCATGAGTAAGGAGATCTCATTCAATTCCATTATGTGTCATTTGAGCCATCATTGAGTCTGTATCATGTACTTGGAACCATCTAGTGGTGGCCTTATGTAATTACAGTGAACGATCCTCTCTGTCCATATTTGGATGACTTCCACCTCTTGTTGCAGCAATCTGAATCCTAATACGATTGGTTTAGCATTCCATGATGCTTGACAACGTATTACATAATTTCCGATAAGGTCAACCGATCCAGCAAAGCTAATGTGTTTTTAGCCAGATAGCACTTTCCGTGCTGTGTGCACATTGTGCTTTGTGTGGATTATCTAATGACCTATGCATCCAATTACGTTGTGTGTGGGCTCATTTTAAAGATAATCACCCCCTCTAAGTAATGGTATAGTTTATATTCTGTTTATTTTTCGTGAAGTTATAAGCAAAAATGCGGCAAATAAGCAACACCTGTTTACATGTAACATGTATGTCAAAGACATATACTAAGCTATTACTCGCTATATTTTTGTCTCAGTAAAACAAATAGGCTGCTTGTATTCTTCTCTTTGAGAGCTTTCCAACAACATGACACACGGCTATTTGATCAGTTTGATGTTTTTACTGATTACAGTAATATGTGCAGTGCAATGTTTTTTATAAATTATCAAAACGGAACACTTTGATTCGGAAGAACTTGTTCAGTTTTGGTCATAATGCCTACATGCATTGCAAAATAGAGATTCTAAGCTTTCAAATGATACCTATTTTGTGTTGGTCAAGACTGTAGTTAGTAATCTTTTTATAATAATTTATTTCTTGAGGGCCCGCTTGCGGGTTTGTTGACATTGCATCATGGCATGGCATCGTCATCATCAGGTTTTGAGTCAAAAGTCCAATTGCACAAATGCTTGTTTTCTTTTTTCTTCTTTGATTTTCTCCCCTTTTTCTCCCCAATTTGGAATGCCCAATTCCCAATGCATTCAAAGTCCTCATGGCGGAGTAGTGACTCGCCTCAGTCTGGGTGGCGGAGGACGAATCTCAGTTGCCTCCATGTCTGAGACCGTCAATCCACGCATCTTATCACATGGCTTGTTGAGCACGTTACCGCGGAGACGTAGCGCGTGTGGAGGCCCACGCTGTTCTACGCAGCATCCATGCAAAAATCACAGAGAGCGAGAACCACATTATAGCAACCACGAGGAGGTTAACCCAACGTGACTCTACCCACCCTAGCAACAGGGCCAATTCGGTTGATAGGAGACCTGGCTGGATTCGAACACTCCCTGGATTCGAACACACGACTCCAGGGGTGGTAGTCAGCGTCAATGCTTGCTGAGCTACCCAGGCCCAAACAAATGTTTGTTTTCTGAACAAAATAAGTAACACCTAGTTCAAAACTGTATTAAATTAGAAACTTTTTTTTTATTCTGACCTCCAAACTAAAATTACAATATCATTAAATTTTTCATAATGAATTTTCATTATTATAATTGCTCTTGGGTAAACAGGTGAATGCAATAAAATCACACTGCATACCTTAAGGCAAGGTTAAACTACTGTATACACTGAAGGTAGATTGTAACTGAAAGGTTGACCTTTGTTCATAGGACAAGGATGTTTTTCATAAAGGTTTGGGCATGTTGTCACATTTTATTGGGGAAAATTGTTGCCATGCATGTTTTAAATGCTGTAATCATTAATTACTAAATCTGTTGGCCTAAACATTTTTTTTAGATTTTTGTATGTCATCTTTTACATTATTGGTGTCTCATGGATTTTTTTTGTGATTAAAAAACTGAGGCAAAGTTAGCTGAAAAGCCAATGAATAAATAAAAAAAGCCATTAAATAAGCCATTAAATACCCCTTACAGCAGGGGTCTTCAGCCATTTTCTGGCCAAGGATCCCTTTGTGGGTAGAAAGTCAGAGCAAGGACCCTTGTTAAATATTGTATAAAATTGAGTGTTGTGTTTTATGCCTATAAAAACGTATATGGTGCTACGGTACTATATTTTTTATGTACATACTTCATGATGTTTACATTGCAAAGCCATTGAAATAATCATTAAATGAGGCCCTGCTGAAAAGAGCAGCTAAAACCAGCATAAGCTGGTTGGCTGGTTTTAGCTCGTCAGGCTGGTCATGCTGATCTTAGCTGGAGGGTGGTCTTAGATGGTCAGGCTGGTCTTAGCTGGTCAGTGTAGTCTTAGCTGGTCAGGGTGGTCTTGGCTGGTCAACAGAAAGAAACAGATAGACCCTGTCCATGCAGAATAAAACAACTTTTATAAGGTTACTAAAATGGAGTCTTCATCTCATGTGAGTGATTGATTTTATACATATATTTCAAAATTACTGTTCATTTCATTGAGTAAAAATTTGTAATGAGGAAAACAATGAGTCCTGTCTTGTATATGTGGAACGTTAAGGACTGTGTATGCCAGCTTGATAATCTCAGCAGTAACTATTTATTTACCCTAGGCAAGTAAGCTATTGTTCTGAAAGCAAAAAGCAACTAATAATAATAAAAAAAACTGTAGGCTGTCATCTGCTCAACCACACAGCACGACCAACGCAAAGCAGACACGTTTTACTCACGCGACCCTCCACTGCAGCGCTGCTAAACCTGATGTGTGTCGTGCATTAAGCGGCTCGTGATGAGCGGTGGTCGTGTGAAGGGTTTGTCCAGGCTGCACGCTTCTACTGACTAGTGCAATTTAGTCACACTTTAAGATTTGGCATGCAGCTGCGAAGGACTTCAACATGTGGAGAGACTAAAATTCATACTTCTCTCTCTCACTGTCGCTCGCGTGCAATTGAGTGAGTGACTATTACAAAAGCCAATGGTGGATTAAGCAATAATTTGTGGACCCCCTGCAGTACCACCATGGACCCCCTGGTGGTCACGGACCCCCTGTTGAAGACACTTGTCTTACAGTGTGACAACATTTTTTCAGTATATTATCACAAATGTTTGTTAAATAGCTTTTTTGTAGCCACTACTTTATGTGCCTAAGGTACAGAAATTGACTATTGAAAATAAACCTAACTTAGGAAATATTCACTGGAGTAAAGAAGTGTGACAACTAGCCCCTTTTCCCCATATACTTCAACAGATTGCCCAAGATGGCTATTATTACTATGCCTTTTATGCACCTTATGTCATTATTATTACTCCTTATATTACAGCGCCTTATGCACATGGAAGAATGTAGCTGCAATGAGTTGTGAATGATTTTACAGGTTCAAGCAATAAATGAAGTGTCAGCACTGAGTCCGTTTCCACCTCAGTTTGCCAGCATCAACTTCACCACCAGCCAATCAGGTAAGACTAAAGGAAATGTATGCTGCGAACATGTATTAGTGTGGTTATATGTGTGCACCAAACTGTAAGCTCAGTGTATCTACAGTATGTCTTTCTGTGTCTGTCCCCTGTCATCACTATCTCTATGTCTAGACTTTCTCAACCCCTCTTGGTCTCACTTCCTCTCCCCATGGTCCACCCTTTCAGTCCATCTCTCTTTTCTCCTCATCATTTCTCATCCTCTGCTATCTGGACCCCAATGACTTTGGGTCACGATATCCTGTCAACTCATATAATAGTCAAGAAAGCAGAGAGAGACAGAAAGAGATGAGAAAATGGAGAGAGGATAATCAATGTGGCAGTGCACAGAAACTTTCGAGACAAAGGGGGCAATTCTGATGTCTCTCACTGTTTCTTTTCTTCCTTCTACTAGTTATCGCTACCTCCATTAGTTAATTTATATGGCTGACCATTAAATGGATAGTTCACCCAAAAATTTAAATTTCCTTCATCATTAAATTACCCTCATGCTGAGAATCTTAGCCTCAGTCGCCATAAGCTGTCATTGTATGGAAAAAAATATGCTTTCAAGTGAATTGTGACTGAGGCTGACATTGTGCCTAACATCTTTTGTGTTTTCACTGAAGAAAGAAAGTCATATGGGTTTGGAAGAAAATTAGGGTGAGTAAATGATGACAGAATTTTCATTTTTTGGTGAACTATCCCTTTAAACTTTGAGCTGTGTTCAGCAGCACTTAGTCACCTATCTGTGCTCTTCCACATGACTGATTAACAGACAGAGATATTAGGGTGAGATGAAGGGGGTCAGGGGACTAGGGAGAGAGCGGTAGTGGAGAATGGTTAACTCATGACCTCATTAGCATGAATGAGGCTTCAGCAATGTCTAACTAACCGTCAAACATGCACCAAAGCATGACGTAATTGCCTCATTACATTTAGCCCTATATTTGCATGTGAATCGGCATGTGCACGAACATTTACAAAAATCAAAACATTCATAATGAGGAAAGCATGGAATATCTAAACAAAGCAGAAGTATGCCGCATTGAAATGAAATGAGCCCCCATGTGGTCACTATTATAATTATACATTTGCGTTTCAGTGCCCTCTGAGGTTCCAATGCTGCACCAGCTGAGCAGAGTTCAAGACTCCATCACCCTGTCTTGGCCTCAACCTGACCGGCCTAATGGTGACATCTTGGAATACCAGCTCCGATTCTACGACAAGGTCATTACTGTAACTTATCCGAAATCTTAAATCAACATAAAACTTTGTGCATCACCTTTGCCCCAGCCCTTTCATGCTTTTTCAAAATTTGGTCATTACTTACTCACCCATATGCTGTTCAAAACCCCTATGACTTTTAGTAATTTTGAAGAATGCACTCTAAAGCTTTCGGTCCCTAACATTCTGCCTAGCATCAAATTTTGTGTTCCATGGAAGAAAGAAAGTCATTCGGTTTGCTATAACATGAATGTGAGTAAATGATGACAGAATTGTCATTTTTGGGTGAACTGTCCCTTTAAGAAGATAACATCCACAAATAACACAAATGGTGCTCTCTCTCTCTCTCTCTCTCTCTCTCTCTCTCTCTCTCTGACAGGGTTCTGATGAGGACAATGCGATGAGTGTGTTCAGTGAAACTAACACAGTTACAGTTGGAAGTCTGATTCCAGGCTCCATCTACGCCTTCCAGATCCGTGCTCGAAATGAGAGAGGCTACGGACCCTACAGCCACACTATTTACTTCAGCACTCTAGCAATAGGCAAATACATAATTTACTGAAATATATCATATACTTCCACACATAATGTATTACTCTAGCTAACACTATGGCTATGCAATATAATCTTGATCTATAACAAAGGTCTTTTACATTTACTTTAGTTATGCAATATATTGTACTTACTTTAAAATGCTTGATTTTATTGGACCAGTCTTGGACTAGGTGAAAACTTTGGCACCTTATACATAAAAATTACTGCCTGTGCATTATTATGCGCTTTACAAGATTCAAGAAATCTTTTATAAAAGCACCTATATAGTATACTGTAAGAGATATAGTTTCTCTTTACTAGGAGGTACTGTATGTTTCTACGACTCTGCTCTAACTAATCCCATGTTACTTTCTAGAGGAGCACTCCAAGCAAATTCAAAATCGTCTGCCTCTTATGATTGGATCAGTGATGGGGGGAGCAGCATTTCTATTGGTTGTGATAGCGATCATCATCGTGTTTGTATTTCGAGGGTATGCACAACAAACCTTTTACCTCACACAGCTAGGTATTTTTATATATACTGTATATTTATAAAAACATGAAATAAATACTATGTTGCTGATATTTCATGTAAAAACACAATTGATATTTATTGTATCTTTTTCCACTAGTAAAAGGCGAGAGAGCCCTTATAGTGATAGACTTCAGAGATACATCAGCAACAGAGGTGAGAGTATGTCAATTATATGTGAGCTGCAATGCATGCTTGCATATATTTTTGTGATTTCCAAGTCACTACTATAGAATATGTTGTTTAAAGGGATAGTTCACCCAAAAATTTTAATTCTCATTATTTACTCACCGTCATGCCATCCCAGATGTGTATGACTTTCTTTCTTCTGCTGAACACAAATGAAGATATTTAGCAGACTATTTCGGCTCTGTAGGTCCATACAATGCAAGTGAATGGTGGCCATTTAGAACATTGAAAGTCCAAAAAGCACACTAAGGCAACATAAAAGTAATCCATACGACTCTAGTGCTTAAATCCATATCTTCAGAAGTGATATGATAGGTGTGGATGAGAAACTTATCAATATTTAAGTACTTTTTTACTATAAATTCTCTTCTCTGCCCAGTAGGTATGCACAAAGAATGTGAATCGCCAAATGCCAATGAAGTAATTGAATAACTGATATTGATCTGTTTCTCACCCACACTTATTATATCGCTTCTGAAGACGAATTTAACCGCTGCAGTCTTATGGATTACTTTTATGCTGCCTTTATGTGCTTTTTGGGCCTTCAAAGGTTTGGCCACAATTCACTTGCATTGAATGGACCTACAGAGCTGAGATATTCTTCTAAAAATCTTCATTTCTGTTCTGCAGAAGAAAGAAAGACATACACATCTGGGATGACATGAGGGTGAGTAAATGATGGTAGAATTTTCATTTTTGTGTAAACTATCACTTTAATGGACATAACTCATACATATACAGCATGGTATGTAATACAGCCCCCAGGAGAATGAAGAGGAAAACACACAATGTTTTCACTTGATTTTTTCATCTTCCACAGTGGACTGTATTTAAGCTAGTGTGTAATTGTTGCTATTATGCAATAACTGTGCTTCTGTAAAACACTTTGCCATAACACCACAGTATTGAGGGGTTTATCAGACCTTTAGTATTTTGACAACAAGCGATAAATCTCCTGCTGTGTCAGTAGTTTCTTTGTTTGTTGTGCTGACTATGGTATACATATTTGTGGTATTACTTACTTGGCCTAAAAACTTGAGAACTCTGACAGCATGTCTGTAACAGAACCAGTTATTAGATAGGCTCTTTGCATGACGTTTAAAGGGATAGTTCACCAAAATAAAAAATCTATCACAATTTACTAACCCTCATGTTTTTCCAAACCCCTAAGTCCTTTTTTCTGTCATAGAACACAAAAGGAGATGTTAAGGAGAATCCTCAGTCACCATTCACTTTCATTGCATATTTTTTCCATACAATGAAAGTGAATGGTGACTGATGCTTAGCATCTCCTTTTGTGTTCTATGAAAGACTGAAAGTCATACGGGTTTGGAACAATATGAGGGGGGAGTAAATGATGACAGAATTTTCATTTTTGGGTGAACTATCCTTTTAATGTGGATGCTGTTTTTCATCCAGGTGGGGTGAAATATTACGTAGATCCCTCCACTTATGAGGACCCCAGTGAAGCGGTCAAAGAATTTGCACGAGAAATTGACCCTGCTCACTTAAAGATCGAAGAGGTCATTGGTGCAGGTTAGTACATTTTTGAAAGTCCATTGCTTTTCTAGAGGCAAGATAACATAAACCTAACAAGTGAAAAAAAAAAAAGAAAAAAAAAGAACAAGTATTATGGATTCATTCTTTGGCTGTTATTTACTGAGGTGAAAATGTTTTAACCTCCATTTGAAAAACTTTCTAGCTCACTTTGGAGAGGTGTCCCGTGGTCGGTACAGGCCACTAGGTCGTAGAGAAGTGCTGGTTGCAGTTAAGACTTTGCGTAGGGGAGTGACAGACCGTGAGAAGAATGTGTTCCTCAGTGAGGCAGGAGTCCTTGGCCAGTTCGATCACCCCAACGTACTGAAACTAGAGGGGGTGATCACTCGCACCCCTCCTGAACGCATTATCACAGAGTTTATGGAGAACGGTCCCCTTGATGCCTTTCTCAGAGTAAGACTGCATTCTTACATATTACAGGTTGTTTTCTTGCTTTTTACTTGTTATTTCTGACCTTACATTCTTTAATGCTCTCTAACTCTTTCATTGAATTGTAAAGGCGCACTCAATCATTTTTTGTTTATGTTATGCTGGACTTACATTGACACCTAGAGGCGTGCATGCAGCATCACATAAAAGCAATTGTTTTCAGTTATCGATGCTATTGAAGAAATACACTATTTGCACTCAGCCATGTTTAACTTATTCCATAAGTGAAATTGTCAAATAACAGGCTGGATACCAATATCAAGCTATTTGACTGGTAATTTGAGCTTAATATATCCATCCACTTGAGGCGACCCGCTCCATTTAAAATAAATCAGCTCTTATTATGACTTGAGTTTTCGTCTAATGTGAGTGTAGAGGATTATAAACCTACTTTTGAAAAGTACTATTTATTTCTTTATGTGTAAGAATAAATGTGAGAAAAAAATATTACTGAGTGCACCTTTAATAAGCTTTTCTCTCAAATGATACCAATATTATATATATTTGCATTTTTTTAAAGGAAAACGAGGATCAATTCAGCGTGTTACAGCTGGTGGGTATGGTGAGAGGTATTGGAGCTGGTATGCGCTATCTTTCAGAGCGGAATTTTGTGCATCGTGACCTTGCTGCCCGGAATGTTTTGGTGAATTCGAACCTGGTGTGTAAAGTGTGCGACTTTGGCCTATCGCGATTAATGAGGGGTCTAGACCACAACATGCCCACCTACACTGCCTCATTGGTACGCTATGATGTCTGGAAATGTTGAAAACACTGCATAGCTAAATGTTTAAAAGAAGTCTCCTTTCCCACCATATTAATAATATCGACTGTCATCCCCCCTCTTTTTCCCATCAGGCAATCTCTTATCATGCAACCTTTAATGAAGTGTGTAATTTCTGCGCCACCAGTGTCAGAACTGCAAAAATAATAATTGTTTTCAAACAGGTTTCCCGAACACTTCCCCCTGTATGCCATTGGCCGAACAAAAAAATAGTTCCGCCCCAAACTCACACCATTGTATGAGTCAATGTTGCTATGTCGGGTTGGTTGTTATGCTCAAACAAACATAGCAATGTTTTTTAATACCGCCACAGAGACAAGGTTTAACACTTTTAAGGAAAAATCAACCTACAAATGATTTACTTATAGTTGTCTCTGCATATTATGTTGGGACAGGAGAACGTTTTTTTTTTTTTTTACATCAAAAATACGACAAATCTTTAATTTTGTTTGTAAAATGAATTCTTCTCAACCCTTTCTCAACCCATTCTCAACCCCACTGTTGCTTTTGAGGGACGATGTAGCCTGCTGTTATCTTTTTAGGCCTAGACATCTTTGCATTTTACTGGGAGATTTTGTGCCTTCTTAAAAAGCAATATAATCATGTTTAAAAGGATTGTTCACCCAGAAATGAAAATTCTCTTATAATTTACTCACCCTCATTGCATCCCAGATGTGTATGGCTTTCTTTCTTCTGCAGAACACAAACAAAGATTTTTAGAAGAATATTTGTAGGTCGACGTAGATGTAGTGATACAATGCAAGTGAATGATGGCCAGAACTTTGAAGGTCCAAAAAGCATATAAAGGTAGCTTAAAAGTAATCAATAAGACTCCAGTGGTTTAATCCATGTCTTCAGACGCGATGTGATAAGTGTGTGTGTGATAAACAGATCAATATTTAAGTCCTTTTTTACTATAAATCATCAATTTCACTTCCATGTTCTTCTTCTTTTGTTTTTGCCAATTCTCATTCTTCGTATATATCACCACCCACTGGGCAGGGAGGAGAATTTATAGTTAAAAAGGACTTAAATATTGATCTGTTTCTCACTCACACTTATCATGTCACTTTTGAAGACATGGATTTAACCACTGGAGTATTAAGGATTACTTTTATGCTTTTATTTTGCACTTCAAAAATTCTGGCCACCATTCACTTGCACTGAATAGACCAACAGAGCTGAGACATTCTTCTAAAAATCTTAGTTTGTGTTCAACAGAAGAGAAACAATCATACCCATTTGGGATGGCATGAGGGTGAACTATTCCTTTAATTGGTGTATTCATTGCATTTAATATAATTATTCTTTCTGTCTGTCTCTCTCTCTCTTTTTCAGGGCAGTAAGATCCCTGTACGGTGGACAGCTCCTGAAGCTTTCCAGCATCGTAAGTTCAGTTCAGCCAGTGATGTCTGGAGCTTTGGGATACTTATGTGGGAGGTCATGTCATATGGAGAACGTCCGTACTGGGACATGAGCAACCAAGAGGTGAGGTCAGACCTGATTTTCATCCGAAGCTGTGACAAAGCAGAGATATGAACTAACTGGCAGTAATACATTTCACTAAGCAGTCCACTAGAGGGAGCTACTGGACCTTTACATAAGCAGTCACATAAACAAACCATAGTATAGAGAAGGCGTCTTCAACCTTTTGCCAAGGCCCCCTTTGTGGATAGAGAGGCGAAGCAGGGACCCCCCTGTTACATATTGTATAAAACTGAGTGGTACATTTAAAGCCTGGCTATAATAACACTGGTATAGTTCCATATTAATGTATTTATGTACTTTTTGTGATGCTTACATTGCATTATTAAACATTTATCTGAACATTATCTTTGGTTGAAGTTAAGTTATTATTGTATTTTTGTTTTTAAGCATATTATTATTTTTTCACAAACATTAATCATAGATCAAACAATAATTGGTTGACCCCCTGCAGTACTACCTAGTAGGACCCCCTGTTGGAGAGCCCTGGTATAGATTGAGTGTGTGAACTTCAGGTTGGGATTTAAAGTTTGCATGTTATTTATTTATTTTATTTTTATGTACAGTTGTGCTCAAAAGTTTGCGTATCCTTGGAGAATTGGTAATATATGTACCATTTTTAAAGAAAACATGAGTTAGAAGGCAAAACACATTTCTTTTATTTCTTATGGGATTCATATTCAACTGTAGGTTATAACAGAATGGCATAATCATAAAACAAAACATGGCAACAAAGAAAAAAATGAAATGACCCCTGTTCAAAAGTCTGCATACCCTTAGTTCTTAATACTGTGTATTGCCCCCTTTAGCATCAATGATAGCCTGCAGTCTTTTGTAATAGTTGTCTTTGAGGCCCCAAATTCTTGCAGGTGGTATAGCTGCCCATTCGTCTTGGCAAAATGCCTCCAGGTCATGCAAAGTCTTTGGTCGTCTTGCATGAACCGCACGTTTGAGATCTCCCCAGAGTGGCTTGATGATATTAAGGTCAGGAGACTGTGATAGCCACTCCAGAACCTTCATCTTTTTCTGCTGTAAACACTGGAGGGTCAACTTGGCCTTGTGCTTAGGGTCATTGTCGTGCTGGAAAGTCCAAGAGCGTCCCATGCACAGCTTCCATGCAGAAGAATGCAAATTGTCTGCCAGTATTTTCTGATGACATGCTGCATTCATCTTGCCATCAGTTTTCACAAGATTCCCCGTGCCTTTAGAAAATACTTCATGAAAATACACACCCCCAAAACATCAGTGAGCCACCACCATGCTTCACAGTGGGGATGGTATTCTTTTCACTATAGGCCTTGTTGACCCCTCTCCAAACATAATTGGATCATAAAGCTCTATTTTGGTCTTGTCACTCCAAATTACAGTGTGCCAGAAGCTGTGAGGCGTGTCAAGGTGTTGTCGGGCATATTGTAACCGGGCTTTTTTGTGTCATTGGCGCGGTAAAAGCAACTCGACCATGCAGCTCATTTTTGTTCAAGTATCTTTGTATTGTGCTCCTTGAAACAACCACACCATCTTTTTCCAGAGCAGCCTGTATTTCTCCTGAGGTTACCTGTGGGTTTTTCTTTGTATCCCGAACAATTCTTCTGGCAGGTGTGGCTGAAATATTTCTTGGTCTACCTGACCTTGGCTTGGTATCAAGAGATCCCTGAATTTTCCACTTCTTAATAAGTGATTGAACAGTACTGACTGGCATTTTCAAGGCTTTGGATATCTTTTTATATCCTTTTCCATCTTTATAAAGTTCCATTATCTTGTTACGCAGGTCTTTTGACAGTAATTTTCCGCTCCCCATGGCTCAGTGTCTAGCCTGCTCAGTGCATCCACGTGAGAGCTAACAAACTCATTGACTATTTATACACAGACACTAATTGCAATTTAAAAAGCCACAGGTGTGGGAAATTAATCTTTAATTGTCATTTTAAACCTGTGTGTGTCACCTTGTGTGTCTGTAACAAGGCCAAACATTCAAGGGTATGTAAACTTTTGATCAGGGCCATTTGGATGATTTCTGTTATCATTATGATTTAAAAAGGAGCCAAACAACTATGTGATAATAAATGGCTTCATATGCTCACTATCCTTAAATAAAAGACAGTTTTTTGCATGATCAGTCATATTTTCAAAATCAGTGCCAAAATTTCACAATTTCTGCCAGGGTATGCAAACATTTGAGCACAACTGTATGTCGTCTTGGACTTACACTTACACCAAGGAGCATGGATGCAGCATCATTAAACAGTTATCACTTATTGAGGAAATCTTTGAAATTTACTATTAACAGTCAGCCATGATTAATTTAATCCATAAGTGAAAGTGTTGAATAACAGGATGGTTACTGAGATTAAGTGAGTAGCATTCAGCTGGTCATGTGAGTCCCATGAGGGGACCCTATCTATGTAGAATAAAACAGCTTTTATAAGGTTACTGATATGACTGGAGTCTTCATCACACGTGAGAGCTCATGATTTAATACATGTTTCAAAATTGCAATTAATTTCTTTAGAAGTAAGACTTTTTGCGTGCTGAGTGACTCCGTCAGGCTTCCTAAGCAACTAATTGGCCCGCTTGCTAGGGAGGGTAGAGTCAAATTGGGTTAACCTCCTCTTGGTCGCTATAATGTGTTCTCGCTCTCGGTGGGGCGCATGGTGAGTTGTGCGTGGATGCCACGTAGAATAGCGTGGGCCTCCACACGCGCTACATCTCCGCTGTAACGTGCTCAACAAGCCACGTGATAAGATGCACGAACTGACTCTCTCAGACGTGGAGGCAACTGAGATTCGTCCTCCGCCACCCGGATTGAGTCACTATGCCACCACGAGGGCTTAGAGCGTATTGGGAATTGGGCATGCTAAATTGGGGAGAAAGAGAAGAAATTCCAAAAAAGAAACAAAATACTTTTTTAATGAGGAAAAACTTACTGAGTGCACCTTTAAGTGGCTTTGAATGTAATTCACATAGAGAGGTTCACAGGTAGTTAGAATATCAGGAAATTTTATGACCTCAATGGGTGTGTGCTCACATGCTGACTATATTAATAATAAATATTTCCACAACATATTCTCCCTGTCTAATGATGATTTTTTTTTTCTAACTTAGATCTTGCTGTTTATTGGTTCCTCTTTTACCTGAATTACTTGTCCACCCCTCTTTCTTTCTATTTCTCTGTGCCCCATACAATTAAACACTTTTTCAGGGGTCACCTCTTCTCTAATTACTCTGTCTCTATAGGTGATGAAGGCAGTGACTGATCAGTACCGCTTACCAGCTCCAAACGGTTGTCCCCCGGCTCTTCACGGTCTAATGCTGCAGTGCTGGCAGGCCAACAGGCAGGACCGACCAGGCTTTGATTCTCTCCTATCATCCCTTGACCGTCTCATACGGCACCCTGCCTCCTTGAAGTCCGAACACATCCGGTGAGATGACATTTCACACATTTAATTAATAGGCAACAAATATTATATTACATGTTTCGATATATTCTTCTTTTTTAAGTCCCACTCAGCCACTCCTTAGTCCAACTCCTACTGACCTCTCATCAGTAGTAACAGTCGGTGATTGGCTGACGGCTCTAAAGATGGACCGGTACAAAGATGCATTTGAGAGGGCACAGTACCACAGTTTGGAAAGAGCAAGCATGCTCACAATGGAGTAAGTGCTTTCCCTAGTTATATTTCAAAATAACAAAACTAATATACTAACACATCTAGTGTGACATGCTGTACTCTATCTGAAACCATTTTAAACAACAATTTGCTAATTCCTTTATAATTATTATGCAAGCAGCTGTTATTATCTGCATATTAATTAAAAGAGACTATATGGATTATTTCTGCTTTTAAACATTCGTCACACCACAAGACCAATAAAAAGGGATAGTTCAACCCAAAAATTAAAATATCTGAGCTCTGAAGGTCCATACAATGCAAGTGAATGGCGACCAGAACTCCAAAAGCTCCAAAAAGGACATAAAGGCAGCATAAAAGTAATCAATAAGACTCCAGTGGTTTAATCAGTGTCTTCTGAAGCAATTTAGTTGGTTTTGGGGCGAGAACAGACCAAAATATAACTTCTTTGCACTGTACATTTTGACAGCAGTCTCCTTGGTGATCATGATTTCAAGCTCGATTACACTTAGCTCCCTTTTTAGTCTGTTCTCACCCAAAACCAACTGGATCGCTTCAGAAGACATTGATTAAACCACTGATGTTATATAGATTACTTTTATGCTGACTTTATCTACTTTTTGAAGCTTTTGGAGTTCTGGTTACCATTCACTTGAACTGAGATATTCTTATAAAAATCTTTGTTTGTGTTCAGCAGAAGAAAGAAAGTCATACACATCTGTGATGGCATGAGGGTGAGTAAATGACGAGAGGATTTTCATTTTTGGGTCAACAATCCCTTTAAGCACTGATTACAAAAAGGTGATTAAAATAAGCCTGAAATAAATTGTAAGTTACACGACCTAAGATATATACTTTTCTTTATACATTCAAGTGTAGTTGATGAATAATGTGTCCATGGACTTTTTTAGCAACATCAAGATTTAAGTTTAATATGTACATTGGCGGCCAAAAGTTTGGAAAAATGTACAGATTTTGCTCTTATGGAAAGAAATTGGTATTTTTATTCACCAAAGTGGCATTCGACTGGTCACAATGTATAGTCAGGACATTTTGAAAATAATGTTCAGAACTTCTTAAACTACTTCAAAGAGTTCTCATCAAAAAATCCTCCACGTACAGCAATGACAGCTTTGCAGATCCTTGGCATTCTAGCTGTCAGTTTGTTACTCAGGTGACATTTCACCCCACACTTCCTGTAGCATTTGCCATAGATGTGGCTGTCTTGTCGAGCACTTCTCACGCACCTTACAGTCTAGCTGATCCCACAAAAGCTCAATGGGGTTAAGATCCATAACACTCTTTTCAAATTATCAAATTATGTTGTCCAATGTCTGTTTCTTTGCCCAGTCTAAACTTTTCTTTTTGTTTTTCTGTTTCAAAAGTGGCTTTTTCTTTGCAATTCTTCCCATAAGGCCTGCACCCCTGAGTCTTCTCTTTACTGTTGTACATGAAACTGGTGTTGAACAGGTAGAATTCAATGAAGCTGTCAGCTGAGGACATGTGAGGCATCTATTTCTCAAACTAGAGACTCTGATGTTCTTATCCTCTTGTTTAGTTGTACATCTGGGCCTTCCACGTCTCTTTCTGTCCTTGTTAGAGCCAGTTGTCCTTTGTCTTTAAAGACTGTAGTGTACTTTGTATGAAATCTTCAGTTTTTTTGGCAATTTCAAGCATTGTATAGCCTTCATCCCTCAAAAGAATGATTGACTGACGAGTTTCTAGAGAAAACTGTTTTTTTTTTTTTTTGCCATTTTTGATCTAATATTGACTTTAAGACATGCCAGTCTATTGCATACTGTGGCAACTCAAAAACAAACACAAAGACAATGTTAAGCTTAATTTAACGAACCAAATAGCTTTCAGCAGTGTTTGATATAATGGCAAGTGATTTTCTAGTACCAAATTAGCAATTTAGCATGATTACTCAAGGATAAGGTGTTGGTGTGATGGCTGCTGGAAATGGGGCCTGTCTAGATATGACCAAAAATGACTTTTTTCAAATAGTGATGGTGCTGTTTTTTACATCAGTAATGTCATGACTATACTTTGTGATCAGCTGAATGCCACTTTGGTGAATTAAAGTACCAATTTCCTTCCGAAACAGCAAAATCTGTACATTATTCCAAACTTTTGGCCGCCAGTCTATGTATACAAAATATATATGTATATCTTAGGTCTTGTAACTGGTCACTATTTCTTTTATATTTTTCATAATTTGTAATCCCCTTTTGCATGGTCCTGTGATGTGCTGAATTTTTTTTTACAAAGACAAACATTCCATGTAGTCTTTCAAATAATATGATGTTACTAGATCTGTATGCATAATATTATAAAAGAATTAGCAAAATGCTGTATAGAATAGTTTTAGATGGAGTATAGCATGTCACACCACAAACTGGGAAAATCTGAACCTAAAACCTGTGCTTCGTGTGGTAAGATCTAAACTAAGTGGTTGATTCAAGTAAGAAATATGTACTGTATATATTATTTAACATGTCTTAATTGAACGAGTGTAAAAGTTACCATCCATTTTCCCTGATCCAACTAGATGTAAAAATATTGTCAAAAATTTTGGCTAATCGATTAAGTAAAGTTATGACATCACTTATACATATAGATCAGGTGGGGTTTATTCAGGGCCGTAGCTCTTCTGATAACATCAGGCGTTTCATCAATATCATGTGGTCAGTAGCGAATGAACAATCTCCGGTCGCTGCCATCTCACTTGATGCCAAAAAGGCGTTTGATTTGATAGAATAGGATTATCTTTTTAAGATTTTGGAAATATACGGGTTCGGGAGTACATTTATTGGTTGGAGTAAGTTACTTTATAGACACCCTGTAGCAGCGGTACAAAAAAATGGATTAATTTCAGATTATTTTACTCTGGATAGGGGCACCCGGCAGGGTTGCCCTCTTTCCCCATTATTGTTCTGTCTTGCCCTGGAACCATTAGCAGCCGCGATAAGAAAGGAGGATGATTTTCCAGGGGTGGTGGCGGGAGGTGTGCCGCATAAGCTTCTGCTTTACGCAGATTATATTTTATTATTCGTCTCTGACCCTATTAGATCTATGCCTTGCCTCCACAGAATTATTAATTCCTTTTCTAAGTTCTCAGGATACAAAGTCAATTGGGCTAAATCCGAAGCTTTGGCTCTGACAGTGTACTGCCCAGTAACGGCTTTTCAGCCGGGCGCCTTCCAGTGGCCCCAACAGGGCATTCAGTATTTGGGTATTTTATTCCCAGTAAATTTGTCTGATTTAGTTAGAGTTAATTTTGACCCTTTAATAAAAAGGTTTTCGAGCAATGACAGCAGATGGGCTTCATTACATTTATCGATGATTGGGAAGGTTAATGTTATTAAAATGAATTGTATTCCAAAATTTAACTACCTGCTACAGTCTCTCCCTGTAGATGTCCCCCTCTCTTATTTCAAGGAATTTGATAGCATAGCGAAGTCCTTCATTTGGAATGGTAAACGTTCCAGATTGAATTTTAATAAGTAACATAGGCCAATAGACAAAGGAGGGCTAGGCCTTCCCAAGATTTTGTTTTATTACTATGTGTTCAGTCTCAGACATTTGGCTCATTGGTCACTTCCACCTGAGAGAGCCCCTCCCTGGTTTGTTATTGAACTGGCAGTTCTTGCCCCTATTTCGCCATTACAAAGTATCTCTATCAAACTAATCGGAAAAGTTAAGTTACACCCCGTTATTTTGCATTTACACTCGGTATGGACTAAAGTGTCCAGATTGTTTAAATTGGACACTTATTTAAATGTTGCCTCGAGCATATGGCAGAACCCAAGACTGTGTATTGGCAAGTCTCCTTTCTGTTGGCCGGAATGGATTGTGAGGGGGGTTGCTACACTCGGTGACCTATGAAAGTGGTGTGTTGAGATCGTTTGAAAACTTGGTCCAACATTTTGGGATCCCCAGACCTCAGTTTTATAGGTATTTACAACTGCGCCACCTGCTTTGCACTATTTTTGGGAGTAGCACACATCCCCCTAAGGAGGCAGATGCTTTGGGAGAGGTGATTGCAGCTTTTGGAAAAGGTCATGAGGCATCAGTGTACTACTCCCTGTTAATTCAGAGTATGGGGGACGGAGCCTTAACTTCTCTCAAGAGAGAATGAGAGAAAGATTTCAACTTGGCATTGGAGGAAGGAGTGTGGGCTAAGATTCTTAAAAACATTAAGTCTGCATCTAGTGATGCAAGGGTGCATCTTATACAATTCAAAATTTTGCATAGATTTTATTGGACCCCCTCTAGACTGTATAGGCTTGGTCTTAAAGACACACCCACCTGCTGGAGATGCCAATCGGTGGATGGAGACATGGCCCATGTTTTTTGGTGGTGTGTCAAGATCCAGAAATTCTGGTCGAAGGTTCAGAATTTTGTGTGCGATGTGGTGGGCACTCGGGTTTCATTTTGCCCCAGAATTTGTGTTCTGGGCGATGGGGTGGTCATCGATGTGGGGGATGGCCATATAGGGAACTGGGTTCTGACATGTGTGATGATCGCCAGGCAGGTTATTTTTAGGGGTTGGAAGTCAGCTGGTGCGACCCATATCCGGAGTGGTGCACGGAGGTTGGGAGGGTGGCAGCTTATGAGGAGGTGTCATCTAGAAGATGGGGTGGCTTGGATAAGTTTGTTTGGAAATGGGGCAGGTATTTGGAGTTTTTGGAGGACTCTCGGGTGGGGTGTGGAGAGAGTAATGTATTATAGTTTGTATGATTATTATGTGTGTGTATGTATGTATGTATGTGTATATATATGTATATGTATTTATGTTTGTATATGTATGTATGTATATGACCACAGGGTTTTTTTTGGTGGGGGTCGGGGAGGGAGGGGGTTGTAGGGTTTAAATGTTGATTTTATATATATATATATATATATACATATACATGTTTACATTTCATTGTAAAAAAAAAAAAACATGTCTTAATTGACCTGACTACATTAGGTTACACCAACAAAAATCTATTTTTAAGGATTAGGTCAGGCACAACTTTGTACATTGCAGGACAAGTCAACTTCTCAAAAGCATTTCAGATCAAACTACCCTCATATAAATTTTAACCTACAATCTTGATGCTGCTAAAAAACCGTTATGCAACTACCCACATATTTCTGTATTAGTGCTGTAAATACAATGCACCCCTTCATGTTATTTACCTCTCTCTATATCTCTCAGGGATGTGCAGGCTCTAGGAGTGAATCTGCTTGGTCATCAGCGGAAAATCGTAAATGCAGCTCAGCAACTCAGGACACACCTCACTCAGGGACATGTGGAGGTCTAAGGCTTCCCACTTTGTGTTGTACATGCTTAATGATGTATTTCACAGCGTGTGGCAGCCCGTGGAGGTGTAGGAACACTGGAATAAAAAGAGACAGAAAAAGGAAGAGACGAGGAGCCAAGAAAAAAAAAAGAGCATTTTATTATTACTTTTTCACCCATTTGTGCCACCCTTCCTTGCTGAACTGTTGTCTTCCATATTGCTCTTTCGCTTACATTCTCTTTCAATGTTGCACTACCTCTCACCTTTTCACTTATCAGTTCATTACTTGATGCCATTCAGTATGAACTTGCGCCTTAAAAACACAAAAAAGAACAATCTTTTCCCAATCAGTTGCAAGGACAATCATAGACTTTAAATGGACAGTAACTGACTGTTATGTCTTTGTTGGCACTTTTGGTCAATGACACTAGATTTTTTTTTATTAACTACTGTATATAACCAGACAATACTCTCATTGGTTGCTAACTGAAAACCACCTAAAAAACACCTAAAGGCTCTCAGTTTCTGGACCAATGTCTAATGTCATACAATAGTTGTGTGAAGTTATTCAGGTACACAAACATGAAAGTTTTATTTTGTGAGTAACAATCTTACACTACAGCCACAGTATTTCACTACTTACCTAAGACTACCTAAGGGGCCGTTCAGAACGAACGCGTTAAGGCACCAAAAATCAATAGCTAGATACTTCAGAGCAACAAACAAAACAGAACACACGTGTTTGAGGTTAAAGATGTCGGTTTAGTGCATGTGTACATTGAATTAATTGAAATGCAAAAACATGTTCGGTGTGAACAGCCCCTAAGATCTGTGACATTCCATGATCTCACATCACATTCAAAAGCACCATCTGTGCTGCTGTGATAGCCAGTCCCTGAGAACATTTCCCTTTACCAATCCCAAACTTGTCCACTTTAGGCCCCTACCTATAATACCCATGTACATGACTATCTCACCCTGTAAATGATGTGGCATAAAGTCACACTGTAATATATGAACATTATTAAGTAGTGTTGCAGTAAATGTCATAATTTCTGGCTAATGTTAAAGAAAGAGAGACACTTGTGTATATTTTAGGTGTGTGTGTGTGTGTGTGTCTTTGTAACTTGCAATGAACAGATGAAAGAATCTGTGTAGTGCTGCTGAAGTTAAAACAAAAGTGTTTTCTTGGGCGTAAGAATTGATTCCTGTGTAAAGAAATATGTTTAAAAAAAAAAAAACGGGGAGTGTATGTTCAAGTAGTTGTATATTTGGATCTGTTTGATTGTACAGTTGTTCACCACTATTCCATTATTGTGGAAATTTGTAAAATATATATGATTTTGTTTAAAGTTGACTACTGTCTGATATGTCCTAAACATTTAGTATTATAATCAAAAGTTTATTCTCAAAGGGATAGTTCACCCAAAAATGAAAATTCTCTCATTATTTACTCACCCTCATGTCATCCCAGATGTGTATGACTTTCTTTCTTCTTCTGAACACAATTGAAGATTTTTAGAGGAATATTTCAGCTCTGTAGGTCCTCACAATGCAAGTGAAAGCTGACCAAAGTTTTGAAGCTCCAAATTCATAAAAGTAATTCATAAGACTCCAGTGATTTAATCAATGTCTTCAGAAGCGATATAATAAGTGTGGGTGAGAAACAGATCAATATTTAAGCCTTTTTATACTATAAATCTCCAATTTCACATTCACATTCTTATTTTATTTTTGGCGATTCACATTCTTCATGCATATCACCAACTACTGGGCAGGGAGGAGCATTTATAATAAAAAAAAGTTTTGAATATTAATCTGTTTCTCACCCACACTTATCTTATCACTTCTGAAGATATGGATTTAACCACTGGAGTCTTACTTATATGCATTTTGGAGCTTCAAAATATTGGTACCCATTCACTTGCATTGTTTGGACCTACAGAGATTAAATATTCTTCTAAAAATCTTTGTGTTCAGCAGAAGAAAGAAAGTCATACACATCTGGGATGGCATGAGAGTGAGTAAATGATGAGAGCATTTTCCTATTTGGGTAAACTATCCCTTTAAGAAATTGAATGTGTCCACAGTAGCTTAAAGCAAAAATGAGTCTTTACTCATCATCACACTGTTATAGCTCTATTGTATTATTCTCATCTCCCATAAATATCTTAGAGTCAGCAAAGTGTCATGTATCAGACACAGATCAGTGTGAGTCAGCTTTACCTGGAAGTGGACATATATTCTCAGTTTGAGATCAGGTCTGGTAGGGGTAATGTACACAATTCAGGATGTTTTCGAAGAAAGTAGGGAAAACACCTTTATGTTACAAAATATGCATATCCATTACTAGTCTTTGTCGTTACGCAGGTCGTATGCAGTGAAATGTTGCTGATCATTCTAAATTTCTACTGTGAGAGCAGAAATTTAGAATGATCAGCAACAGTTCACTTTGTCATAGACTGTAACAATATAGCACACAGTGTATAGGTTAGTGAAAAGCGTCTTGCAAAAATTCATCAAAGCTCTGCATTCTTGATTCTTTTTGACCTTGCTGATACTGAACTGAACCTGTCACTTTAACTACAGCACTAAAATAAGTTGTTTGCAAACATTTGCTCTTTGTGGTATAACAGGATGAAATCACACACACACTAATTTGCACATGAAAATCTGAAAACATCCCAACATCACAAAAACAACACAAGGTGGTGTAACTCACAAAAGATGTTACTCCCAGAAGGTGTCCAGCAGATATGTGCTTTTTAATGCAAAACAACACCTACAAAAAAACAAACAAAAAACAAAAAAACACCCATTACTTAACAATTGGTCCAAGCTAATGATCCATATATTACCACATACTGAGACCTTCACACAAGCCATTTAAACCAAACACCATTGGCCAACCATTATTATTAATGTACTGACCATCACCAAACCTATTTGTCTCTTATCTCATCTATGAATCTATTTGGAGACTGAAACTTACCCTTTGCCTTAGTAAATAACATTTAACCATATCTAAAACTTTTCATAGTTCATAGTTGATATGAAAAATATATCAGGTGTCATTTACACCCAGCTTACTGACACTGCTCTCTTTGTTAACCAAAACACTTGTGCTTTGAGATGTAAACATACAATTAGGCCTTGTTTTTTAGGTCTCTGTTGTTTGACCACTATGTATTATACTCTAAATGACCCTATATTACTGTAAAAAGCCACTAAACCCTGATGTTGTAATTGCATAATGTCGCTAAAAAGAAAAAGAGCTACTGAAATGATTAACGAAGCATTTATGAGAACAATTAGTGTATTCAATTAAACTATTCGCTCATTAATTACATCGTATTTATCGTATCTGTGTAAACAAATATATATATATATATATATATATATATATATATATATATATATATATATATATATATATATATATATATATATAAAGCCTCCGAACTCTCAAGTTGTAATTGTTTAATATGTCGCTAAACCTAAATTCATAATTTACCATGTATCGAGAGAAAAAAATAGCGACTGAATTAGCGCATAATTAAGTATTTATGAACAGTGAATTAATGTTTTCAATGATTAATAGTGAAGTATTTTATGCTACACTAGACCACATTCATTTATTCCAGTCGTTCAGACAGCCAGTGACTTTTTTGTTGTTGTTTTACCACACGTAAACATCTGTTTTGAGATTAAGGTACTCAGTAATCCACTGCAGTAAAGATCGTTTGAAATTCAGACTTCGTTTGCCTATAATCCTACGTGCAAAAAATCCATCATCAGACGAATTTTACTGAGGGGGAACATACAGCATGTGGTTTGTCCTGTTACGCTGAAAGACGTGGAAACAATAAAGAAAGAATCTTGACACATCAAGACCAGAAAACCGGTTTATGTCTTGACCTGGTTTGGTGATTTCTGTTTGACCAGTCCTTCGCCACATTACTGAGAGAACAACTCTTGCGAATGTTGACTGGCAATTCTACGGACTGAGTTTATTAAACGATTCAGTGGAGAAGAACAAACGCTTATTAATAGGACAGTGAGCCTTGTACTTGACAGATCTAAACCTGCGTTTACATAAAGGTGGAAGGTTCCAGCCTCTGAAGATTGTTTTGAATCATCTAGATCATCCAGGTATCCGTCAGCTAAATCTGGACTGTGTTTTAAAAAGTGTTGACTGATATGGTTTTGTTTCCTCTCCCTGTTAGGTTGGCAGTTTTACGATGATGGGTCAGGATAGAAAAATATGGACCACGGACCAATCTCGAAGCTCTATAGAGGTATATTGGTGAACAATTGAACATAAGGGTACATCATGTTCAATTTTGTCCAAATAATGCTCAGGTTGATCACTGATATAATATTTTAACTAATTAAACAAAAAGTAGGACAACTTGGATAGGAAGAACAGATTTAGAGATTTAGATTAAGTGGTTCAACACAACATTATTATTGTAGAGTTATGTTCATAAATTTGTCCCAATCTCTCCTGTCCTACATTACTACTACTACCAACACTACTACCTTACCAAGGCAAAACGCAGTATCTACACCTAAACAAAAACTGTGGTCCATAATTGGCCGATAAATATCAGCAGCAGATACACTAGTGCATCCCTAATTTTCTCACTCTGTTTTTTCTGAATCTGAGCATAATTGAGCTGAACTCATCTATCACAGGACAAATCACATTCACTTAAGAGAGCCAATTTCGCTCATTTTCTCAAACTTTGAGAGATACTGTACAGCAGAACAGAAGGGTCACTTGCTGTATTGCAAATAATCTCCACGGCCCCATAAAAACTCTCTTGATCCAAATTTTTCCACTGGCCACCTGTGTGACATTCTCCTCCCTCCTTCCCTGGCTCAGCTAGAAGTATAAATACTGATGTCAGTCTACAAACTGCTTACCTTTCTATTGTCCACTGACAAAGTCAAACCAACATACTATATATATCCATTCCTAAAAATAACATATTGGAATAACATATTTCAGATTTCTGTAAGGTAGGTAATTGACATTGCTTTGTGAGTGCAGGCATCTTTTGACACCGTATTGTTGAAAGTTTTTTCATTAATGATTCTAATGTTCTGAATGTGTTTTTACTGTTTTTGCTGTTTTTACTGTTTTCCTCTAGTTTGATATACATTTTCTTTGGCACAAGAACCTTATACATATATATATATATATATATAATGCATTCAGTTTGTCTAAAAGAAAAAACCTGGAATCAGAAATGTTGTAATTTAAAAAAATAAAAAAATAAAAAAAATGTAAAAAAAAAAAATCTTCTTACTTTTAAAGATAAAAAGTATTGATAATATCGAAGCAATATCAAAAGAGCAGATGAACAGAAGGCTGGGGGTTCAGAATTTGTTTAACAGGAAGTGGGGCAATTACTTGGTGTTTTGGGGGACTCTCAGAGAGGGGCCGGGGAGAGAGATGTTTAGTTTTAATTATATGTGTATTATATATGTTTGTTTGTTTGTTTTTTGTGCATGTATCTATTTGTGACCACATGGGTGTTCGTTGGGGGTTAGGGTGGGTTTGGTGATTGTGGAATGGTATTAGGGGGGGTTAAATATTAAATGTTGATTCAGTGTATATATGTTGTGTTTTTTATTTTGTTATATGTTTATGAATCCATAAAAATGTTAATTGAAAAAAAAAAAAGAACAGATGAAGTGTGAAACTGCTTTAACTTCATATTTTTTACTATATTTTAGAAAGTTGCTTGTCTGACTGTATACATGTTCTTCTTGCCAGTCTTTTTGGTCCGACACTCCAGAACCAGAAAACATGACACCAGCCATCTCCAGAACCGCTGCAGGGGAGATAAATCATTGGTGGAGCCAAATGAAGTTCCGACTTCAGCATAGAAAGGGCTGGAATGAAATGTTAGATGAGACCTTCCTCATGCAGACAAAAAGGTTTGATACAGTATATACAGTATGTATATATGTATATAATTACGTATATAATTCTGTTTATTAATTGAAATTGGCAATTAACATAATTTAGAGGTCAGAGAATTGTTTTCTATCAAAAAGCTGCAGTTTATAAAAGACACATATTGATGAATATCATACAAACTTCTATTAATCACTATTACCATTTATAACTATTATAATGTAAACTATATATTAACCTCCTGAGACCCCGCGTGCACCTGCGTGGACATTACGTTTTGGCTTCGCTATATGCAGCGCATAATTTCATTTCATTTAAACTCTGGGCTGTCAGTAAACAGTTAAACTTTCGACGCGCGGAGTCGTGATCAAACAATATGGCGTCAATCACCAACAAAACTACATCTGGTAAGAAACATAATTAAGTTTTTACTTTTAAAACTATTTGAGTCAAAAGATTAGACTCTCTAGTTTCATTTGATATGCCATTTTTTAAATTTGAGCAATTTATTGCGCAACGGCACACTGTTAAACACAATGACCACATTCGTGGACTGTATTCTCAGTTTCAGTTAAAATATCCTATATTAACTGTGCATTATCACATTGAGAATCAAAGGATGCATCCAAAACCTGAAAAAATTGTGCTTTTAGAGGCTTTATATGGAGTTAGGATGAAAATAAGTTGCATTTTGAACTATTCTGAGACCAGTGCAGACAGACAGCTCACTGGAGGTTAAGTCATTCACTAAATAGGGAACAAGGGAGCATCCTATAGCTCTTAATGGAGATAAGTGCATTCAATCCAAACTTCCTATTTAAAGTTCAGTTTCAGGCTGCAGATTTAGACCACTCAACATGTTTGGCAGACATGGGACAATGGTAATGAGTACATAGATTAAAAAATTATAATGTATAATTTTATTTTAACATGATTGGCTGTGATTGGATGATGCTGGCCATTACTTTAAATCAGAATTATTTATGCCTATTTCTGATTTAATGTCTGTAACATCTCAAAAACATAAATAACCAACACACCTGGAAACATAATAAACAATTTGATTTAAAAAATATGACTTTTTATAGCTTGATATCATTTAAAATTTCACAGCTTAATCCTACAGTCCACATATGAGGACATACATTTTTAAGAAAGCTATTTGGTCTAAAAACAAATAGTTTTTTTTTTTTTTTTTTTTTTTGCATGTTTCTTAGGGGCTACTAGTTACAAATCAAAAGGGGAATGGAAAAAGCACAAAGCAGTTCCGCAGGTGTCTCGGGAGGTTAAAAACTAGCTTACAAGGCAGCACAGTGTAAATGTTTTGGTAAGCTTAGGTTAAATGCTTTGGTTCTGCCTAAATGAAATGTTTGCATCAGATCAGCTAACAGTCAAAATAAATAGCACGGCTTCCGTCTTTGCAGTTTGATATTCTACCAATGTAAGTCAAATACAGATTTTCACAGTTTTATTCTTAAATCTCTTAAAACGTAAAGTTTTCTGGTAAAAAAAAAAATAGATAGCACATAAGACTGAAATTATCTATAAAACAACATTTGAATGGAGTCTGAATTAGTCTGAAGAATAGAAATAGAGTCTTTAAAGGATATCAATACAATGCCTCCTTCAAGCACTGTAATAAACATTAGCTGTCTGATATATTAGTTTATTTTGTGTTGATCTGTTTTAAGGCTTTAAAAGTCCTGATTTCAGCTCCTAATTAATGTTGTACTTGAGCATTTCTTTTTATGTTCTCTAGAGTAAATGACATTCCCCTGTTTTCGGCCACTAAGGAGAATAATGCAGCCTGTATTAAGAAACTTCTTGACTGTGCATCAACAAACATCTTTGAGAGAGGTAAAGCACAGTTTTTTGCATTACTTATTATTATTCCTGTATATCTGAAAGACAAAAACAATGTTATTTCGACTGATCTGACATTTGGTGTGCATTCCAGGAGAGCTTGGAGAGACTGCATTGCATGTTGCTGTGTTGAATGATAATTTTGAAGCAGCTGTGGCATTAATGGATGGAGCACCAGAGCTCATTAACGAGCCTATGACTTCTGAACTTTACCAAGGTATTAATGCACACAAGTGAAATCAAAAACTTCATCAAGCATTTAATGCAAATCAACTGCTATTTGTGCTGCAAGATCTCATGTATGTATGTTCTGATTGAAAGGTTTAACAGCCCTTCATATTGCTGCAGTTAATCAGAATGTCAATTTAGTCCGGGAGTTGATAATTAGAGGGGGTGATGTCGCGACACCCAGGGTCACAGGCATGTACTTCCGCAAAAGAAGAGGAGGACTTCTGTACTTTGGTGAGATGGAGACTTTAATGCTTTTATTTTATTAATCACAAAGTAACTGAAATGTTGATTAGCGTCAGGAGATACGTATATAGTTTCCCATGAGTATTACTATTTAATATTAAAATATATATAAATATTGTGTGACTGTAGGTGAACACATCCTGGCATTTGCAAGCTGTGTGGGTAATGAAGAAATTATCACCATGCTGATAAAGGCTGGCGCTAATATTCGGGCTCAGGATTCCCTGGGTAAAAGAAACATAAATTAATAAAGGGTTAATTCAATCAAAATGAAAATTCTGTCATCATGTTGTTCCAAACCCTTATGACTTTTTTCTTCCGTGGAATACAAAATGAGAAACGAGTCAGAAAACGTCCTCAGTCACCTTTCAATTACATTGTAAGGAGATAAAAAAAAAGATGCAATGAAAAAAAATGAATGATGACTGAGACTAACATTCTGCCTAACACATACTTTTGTGGTCCAGGGATGATTGAAAGTCATGTTTGGAACAACATTAGTAATGATGACAGAATTTTCATTTTGGGTTAACTACTTCTTTATCTATTGGCCTAAATCATTATTTGGACCCACTTTATTAGGTGCTTTAACTATTGTGTACTTAACCATTTAATACAATGTACTTATCATGTATATATGTGTTGTTGCATTGAACTTACATTTAAAGTACCTGAATTGAATTACATCTGTAGTTAAACTGTGAACCTTAACCCTAATGCGAAACCTAACCCTAATCTAACCTAACCCTAAACCTGCCCATACCTCAACCGCAGTAGCAGCAAATGTGAATCTTGTGAGAATTTTGCAGAACAACATATAATTGTACAATAATTACATTGTATTGCCTGTATTTTAATGTAAAGACATAGTAGTTGAAGACACCTAATATAAAGTGGGACCAGTTATTTTACTCAAAATATACACATCCTCCCCGTATTTCTCTTTGAAATGTTCACTCTCATCAACAGGTAATACCATCCTACATTTGTTGGTATTGCAGCACAATAAAACAACTGCATGTCAGATTTTTGACATGCTAATGACACGCGATGCAGAGCTGGAACCCACTGTACCTCTAGACATGATACCCAACTTCAGAGGCCTCACACCTTTCAAACTTGCTGCTAAGGAGGGCAACCTTGTGGTAAGAGAGCAATCTTTTCATTCACCCTTTTCTAAAAACACACTGATTGCATTGACGTCTTATCTTTCACTGAATTGCAAGGTAACATGGCTATTGTGAGGTTTTAAAGAACATTGTGTAATGTTTTTGTAATGTTTCTTAAATGATATGCAGGCATTCCAACACTTGGTTAACCGCAGACGAATTATTCAGTGGCGTCTTGGGCCATTGTCCTCCAACCTTTATGACCTTACTGAGATTGACTCCAGGGTAGATGACCTCTCAGTGCTTGAGGTTATTGTCAGCAGTCAGAAAAGAGAGGTGTGTTAATGTGTGGAAGTGCTGGGCATATCACAGAATAAAAAGCAGGGTCATTATTAATGTTAAAGAACTGAAAATCGTGTCATCATATACTCTCCCTTATGTTGTTCCAAACCTGTGTCATTTTCTGTCTTCAGTGGAACACAAAAGGAGACATTTTAAAGGAGACATCTTTTTTCCAAACAATGAAAGTGAATGGTGACTGAGGATGTCAGTCAGTCTCTTACATTCTGCCTAACATCTCCTTTTGTGTTCCATGGATAAACATACTAGTTTAAAAATAAATTATGACAGAATTTTCTTTTTTGGGTGAACAGTCCCTAATAATGAGAATCAAAATCATCTGTAGTATTAGCCTAAACCAAAATGCTTTATCTGGGTTGTTCTTTGTTAATCTCTTAACTACACTTCATTCTTTGAGTGCTTTGTGCATCTTTCTGTTTAGGCCAGGAGGATTCTTGAGCTGACTCCAGTGCGACAGCTCGTCAGTCTGAAGTGGAATCTTTTTGGGAAGCATTACTTCAGGTGCCTTATTACATTTTTTAAGTAGGTATAGCTGCAGCATCTCCAGAAGGGTGTGGTTAATCCATAAGGGGGTGGTGACAATTCCAAAAAGGGTGTCACTTCCAATCACGGTTAAGGTTAGGGGCTCCCTATATCTTTAAAAGTGGTTCGAAGCTCCCGCCCCTTTTTGGAGCAATATCTGCAGCTATATCCTTCTTGCTGGTTTAGAGCTCCCACCCCTTTTTGGAGCTCTGCTTGCAGCTGTATCCCTCTCATTTAACAGGCAACATATCACTTTGATAGCAGTGGTGTGTTATGAAGCCTTACAAAATATATTAAATTATGTTTATCACATTTCATGATGTTTGACATTCCTAATACTAGTTACGCTATTGGTCTGTTTTTAGGATATTGATGCTGGTGTACCTGCTGTATATTAGCATATTTACTCTGTGTTGTATAAACCGCCCCCTAAAGGATCTTCCTGAGAATTACACCAAAGCAGACAACGACCCCACCATAAAAATTCAGAAAACCTTCCAGGTGTGTTTGCATGTGCATATGAGAGACAGTGGTTGAGTTTAGAACACATTATGCACTTGCACTGTAAACCCTACCGAGGAGTCATTACCCAAAATGTTTGTGGAAACCCGCTGCACTACCAAGTTTTAAGTAAAGTTACTCAAAACATGAAAGATATTTGTCATTTGAACCCAAATAACTCAAAGTTTTGAGTTCATTTAACTGGACCTGTTAAGTAAGTAGAGCTTTTTTTAAGTACATTGCACTCTTAAAATTTTGCCTCATTAACTCAAACATTCTTGTTTACAGATCCCTACTTTAGAGTTAAATGTACTTAAGCATAATTTTTATTTTTTAAACACTATACTGATTTTAACAATTTCAGAGTTGGTCAACAAAAGAATAAATTTTTAAGATAAAACAGGTTAATGTCAATATCATAGACAACATGTAATTATAAATACTTTAAAATTAAAATGCTTTTGTAAAGAGAACAAAATAACCTTGTTTGCATGATGACTAAATAACTGTAGTTTCAAAAGGTAAAATTCTATGTACAATGGGCAGAACTAATTCAAGTTTAAAACTACCCAAACAGAAGCAAAAGTTAAGATGACTTACAAATTCAAGTTTTTTATGTTGTAATTTCATTTTATGTCTAAAAGAAAAAATGTTAAATTTACAAACTTATTTTTGTATAATTCACTAACAAAAACAAGTTATTAATACTCAAAAACAGAAGTTAGAATTACTTAAATGTTTGCCAGTAATCACGTTCACTTACTAAAAACTTAATTTCCTAAGTTACTGTGACTTGTTATCAAGTTTTAACTCAGCACCACTTAATTTGTTTTAGTCAGATAAACATGTAGAGAAATTTTGGTAAGTCTGACTCAAAATATTTTTGTCTGTAATACCCCGGGGGTTTACAGTGTGCAATTCACTATGTGTTATTGTATTTTTCCTGTATGTAAAAGCTTTGACATTATATGCGTGTATGCAATTACCCAATTTCTCTTTGTGTTTAGGAGAGCTATCAAACACGTAAAGATCACATCCGTTTAATTGGAGAAATTCTCAGTGTCATAGGAGCCATCATTATTCTGCTGATAGAGGTTATCTTTAACATCTAAAGATATTAACATCTAAAAATTGCTATGGAGTCAAAACCCTTATACCTTATGTTTAATTATTTTCAGATTCCCAGTATTTTGAAAGTGGGGGCTAAACGCTATTTTGGCCAAAGTGCCCTTGGAGGTCCCTTCCATGTTACTTTGTAAGTTCATTCTGTTATGATGAACCAGCCCATTATCACACTGAATGAAATCAGTTTGACTTGCATGCATTCATTTACACTCTTCACATCTCTGTTTCCATTTCTATGTATTTCTGTGGCAGGGTTAGCTATGCATGTCTAGTTGTGATTCTGTGTGTGCTGAGGACAGCTGGAATGGCAGGAGAAGCTGTGCTAATGGCTTGGTCTCTGGTTCTTGGCTGGTCCAATGTTATGTACTTCGCCAGAGGTTTTGAGATGTTGGGGCCCTACGTCATTGTGATCCAAAAGGTGGAGTGATTAGCAGAGAGAGCATTTCACTGTTGTTTATTTTCAAACCCAGCATAGCTTAACATATTTGTGTGGATTTTGTTTTGTAGACAATATTTGGAGACTTGACAAAGTTCATGTGGTTGAGCCTCATCTTTCTCATAGGATTCTCTGCTGGTTAGTTCAGTTACAGTTACATTTCCAGTTATTCACATCTGAATGTTTAATTTGTCATTGTTTGTACTTAGACACTCTTCTCTTTACCCTTCTCAGCCCTGTGGATGGTCTACATGACTCAAGAACCTTTGGCTGTACCAGCATACCGTTCTTTCCCCATTTCCTTATTCTCTCAGTTTGAGTTGAGTATTGGTCTGATTGACCTGCCTGTGGACCACACTATCTACACCCATCCAGTCGTGCACTGTCTCCACATCTGCTTCAGCGTGGTCTCTTACATACTCCTTTTTAACCTCCTGATCGCCATGATGAGCGACACACAGTGGAGGGTCACCCAGGAACGTGATGAACTCTGGAGGACCCAGGTTGGTATTGTAGATAGTAGACTACAGTCCCACTACAGTAAGTGTTCTGGACACATGTGAGGAAACAGTATTCAGACATACCAGAGAGTAGAGAGGCTTTTGGAGCTGGGTGAAAATAGGTTTCTCTGTTCATAGGTGGTGGCCACTACTCTGATGCTCGAAAGAAGGATTCCACTGTGTCTGTGGCCAAGGCTGGGTGCTTGTGGTCTGGCGTATGGCCTGGGTGAACGTTGGTACCTCCGGTAAGGACTCTGCAATTCCACACATCACAATTCCAATGCAAAAGCATTACTGAACACACTGATCTTGACCACACTCAATCTTTATCTCTATTCCAGAGTGGAGGATCGCAATGACCCATTGGTGCAAAAGATGAAACGATATATTAATGCGTTTGCAAAGGATGGAGAACCAGCCAAGGAGGAGGAGGATACTGGGAAGAGTGACAATGGAAGTGATCCAATGCAAATCAAGTCTAAAAGGAAGCCACTAAAATGCTGGCAGATTATTCGTCAGAGTATCGAAGTTGATAGGGAAGAAAATGTGGATTTCCCTCATTCCTAATGGAAGTATGTGTGAAAATGGGTTGGGTCAAGTTGTAATATAAAGTTTATGTGACATTCATAAAATAAATTAAGGGTACCAACTTATTATGAATTATTTCAGTGTTTTACCATATTTAAATGTATAAATGTTGTGTTTGGTAGACAAAGTTGAACTCTGCAACATCAATATTGTTAAATATAAGGGTAGACGTTTAATAAAGCAATACAAAAAGAGACATTACAAACTAGAGAATGAATGTGCAATTCAGGCATTTACTTAAGTTAAATATTGTGTGGACATTAGACATGTTTAGTGCAAATAAACAAGCTTTGTATATATGATCACAACAGTTAAATTGTATTAGTTCAGTGATAATACTGACAAATAAGCTGGACAAACTTTTTTTCTGCCCTATAAAGCTTCACTATGTAATGCCTGTTATTGACCTGTTTCATGTGACGTCACCGTATGATCACGCTGCCATGTTTGTGACCAAAATTCCATATTTCTTCATTTTGCTGTGCTGTGGGATGCAGCAAATGCAGGCTACATTTTTGTTTCTATTTATAAATCATAAAAAGGTGATACAAGTGTTTACTTACCAGAGCCAAAATGTCATTTTTATTTCAATAGAGTTTTATCTTTTAGTGACACGGCTTCATTTTGCCAAAGTCAAGCAGCAATGAAGGGGGAGAGGAGGGATAAAAACACTTGTTGGTCTTTGCTCATTTATTCAGACATGTCAGTTATCTGTACACGTGTCAATTATATTTATAAAACCATCAATTCAGAAACAAACTGGAAATGCACATAGGATGATGTAATTCATACACCCAGAATGTCATAATTGTAAAACATTGTAATAAATAAAAAAGCTCTGTAATGTGAATATATAGTATATAATGTATATACTAATGTTAGTCAATAAACAACACATCATAAGATCATGAAGCACAGACTATATTCACACTAATATGCCTCGGTTGCTTTCTGTGTATTCTTCAGGAGTTAAAAGCAGCTCTTACATTCATACAAACGGGATCATCACAGACGTTTTGTAATATTTTGACCAAATCAGAGCAGAAAACAACACAAACATTTCTGTTCTGAATGATAAATGTTTACGGTGATGTACCGGTAGACGTGCACTCGCCGGTCACACATCAGACTCGCCATTGTACGGAGATGAATTGTGGTTAAAATACGTTTAAATGTCCGCTAAAGTCAAATTTGGAAATATTTGTGCTGACTTCAGACCTGTATACACCTCTCCTGGGACTTTGCATGGATCAAAAGCGGGTTTTTTTAGGTTTTTCTTGTTATTATTTTATGGGTTTTTCCATTCACCGCCGTTGTTTTGACCCACTGATGGTCACAAATATGGCGGTTGCGGGGAAAAAGTGACGTCACTGAAACAGGTCAATACAAAAAAGCTGTGCAATGTATGTTGATGGTGAAATTCTCATTACATTTGACTGGACTTTTTTAGAGAAAAGGATTAATGATTGTATAAGAGTTGAGTTCTGATGTCCTGATATGTAGGTAATTTCGATTTCGATTTCGAACTAGTGTAACATGCTAAGCAGATCTTAAGCTCTTCTGACAGATGTACTGTGAGTATATTCTGCAGGAGTCTGCGTACCAGTTCCGTTCAAGTGGTTCATCTGTAGCTATGAGAGCACAGTCCCCACTGGAGGAATTATCTCCCCAATATCTGTGCATTGAGTAGAGGCATAGTCAGTCATCATCTGCTAAACCACATTTAACCAAATCTGTTCATTTTTTATTTGTTTGTTTTTGTAAACATTATAATTTATTGTTCACTCATTATCAAAACTACTGTTTATCATAACTACTTTTAAGATAATATAACAGTCATTATATAGCCTATTCTCATTTTAATCACATTATTGCAGCCATAAAATTTTCCCACCTCACTGTCAATACATTGTTGTTAATCCATTCCCACTGATTTGTCCCCACACGTTTTAGCCCAATCCAGTAATGCAACTTCCCTTTCTCAGTCAGATACCCCTGAAGAGATGAGATATTGCAGAACGGTAGAGATAAAAAATGTATATACACCTAAATATGACATTCACTCTTGTTAGGTTTTATTTAGCAAGATTTCCTTACCTGCACATGTTCATTAGTAATGATGGCAAGATCTCCTCCCTTCCTCTGGCACTCCTCCCTGCTTTTCTGCCAGGAAAGACGGTCTTGGGACAGGAAATAACAAGAATTCTCGAACTGCAGCCAGTCCCTGCCACAATCACTGCACACACACTCTGCACAACACAATAAAACAAAAGTTAAATAAATATACTATATATATATATATATATATATATTCATATAAACTATGACTAAAACTAATATAAAACATTGTAGATAAGATAACTGTATGTCTTTTGTCCACAAACTCACGATTGCTGTCAGCGACCAATTGCTGTTCGTGTAACCCATGGCATTTCTTCAAGGTACATTCCTGGACCAGTGGAGTCCTGTCAATGTCTTGAACAATCTCACATGGCTGCTTTCCATTCACTGTGCATAACATAATGTAACAGTGTTTCTGCACAAGCGACACTTTTAAAAATTGACCATTGCAAACACAGCTTCAGAATTTCCAAAATACCATAATGACAATGAGATATTGTTACTACTATAAAACCATAATAAATAAGTAGCTTATGTGTGAGGGGAGGGGGCTGTTCAGACTGAATGCATACTTGCGCTTAAAGGAATATTTCAAGTTAAGCTAATTTGACAGCATTTGTGGCATGGCACAATGTTGGTTACAACAAAAAAATTATTTCGACTCATCCCTCCTTTTCTTAAAAACAAAAGCGAAAATCAAGATTACAGTGAGGCACTTACAACGGAAGTTAATGGGGCCAATTTTTGGAGGGTTTAAAAGGCAGAAATGTGAAGCTTATAATTTTATAAAAGCACTTACATTAATTCTTCTTTTAAAACTTGTGTATTATTTGAACTGTAATGTTGTTCAAATCGCCGTTCATACGGACGTTTTAGGGTTTTACAGTTTATGGAGTTATGTCATCATGGCAACGAAGTAGTAAAATTGCATATAACTTTACACAGAAAAGGTTAGTAAGTGATTTTATCACACTAAAATCATGTTGACACAAATATTGTTTACGCCTTGTGGCTATACTTTTGAAACAGTGAGTATTTTAACGTTTACGGATTGGCTCCATTCACTTCCATTGTAAATGACTAACTAGAACCCATATTTTTGTTTTTTGTTTTTTTTTACAAAAAGGAGGGACTAGTCGAAATGATTTTTTGTGGTAATCGACATTATGCCACAAATGCTGTCCATTGAGCTTAACTTAGTTTTATTGAACACGGACTATTCATTTAAAAAGCTAGACGCCAGGTAACAAATAGAACAAGGCAAGTGTCTTGAGACGCGTTTTTTAAAAGTTGAAAGATGAAGACAATGAAAAAACAGCGAGATGAGGTGCATGTTTACAGACAGACGCAAAAACGATTTCGGTGTGAACAGCCCCAGTCATGATGACAGTGTTGAAAGGGTAAGTTATACATTATTTGTATCATTTTAAAATGAATAATAATAATAATAATAATAATAATATCTTCATGTCTTCCATAAAAAGAAACCTTAAATTGTTAGTGTTTATATGCCTACGTGTAGCTAAAAAAAGAGAGATGCACTTACACTTCACAAACAGTACAAGGACCACAATCATCAACAGGATGCAGATGACAAAGAGAACCACTGAAATGATGCGGTAAACACGAACCTTCCTGTGAATATCTGGTGATGTGTCTGGAGAAAAATAGTACAGATATTTGACGTTACAAGGACCGACAAATGACGGAAGTCAAAAGATGCGCAATCACAAGATTCATCATCACCTGAATCCAGCTGCTGCCTCAGACGACACTTTGCCGTCTGTGTAGGGTGACCATACGTCCTCTTTTTCCCGGACATGTCCTCTTATTTCGTACCTTAAAAAAGCGTCCGGACGGGATTTCTAAGTTTGCGAAAATGTCCGGGATTCGGCTTTAGCTGCATTATGATGTGCATCTGGTCTAATACTTCATTGTGTGTGCGCATATTTGCATCGCTTTAACCCCTCTTTGTAAGTCCTGCCTTCTCGCACACCAATTGGTCGATTATAAGAGGATTGCAGCAACTATTGGCCAAATTCCTGCCTGTCAATCTCTCCGCGAACGCCAAAGCGCTGTTGTGTTCGGCATCAAACAGTTGTTTGACAGTAGCAGCAAATGACAGCTGAGTGGAAACAATGCCCAAACGAAAGTGCAAATTTACAGAAGATCTGATCAAAAAATTCCCATGCTTGCGTCCAGGTCGAGATCCGTGGGAAGCAGAATGTATGACATGTAAAGCTACGGCTAATGAAGGTGCAAGTGATTTAGAAGCACACATTAGCTCTGCGAAGCATAAAGGGTCAGCAAAAGGTGAAAGTTCATCAGGTAAATTAACGGACTAATTTTTGCGACCAGGTAAAGTTGTTATCACATTACTTCATTTTCCATGGCCATTCAAAATAGTAGTAATAGTAAATGAAGGAAAAATCATGGCATCAAATATTTTATTTTAGTACATGGACATTCAAAAGTATGATGGAAATTTTTATTTATTTATATATATTTATGTTATGCTAATAGAGTGTCTTTTCCACTGTATTAAAGTTTGCATTTATAGTAACACTCTTTTGAACCCTATTATTCCACTCTGGGAGGTTATGTCATGTAGTGCGGCATGATAGGATTCTGCTCCCCATATGCATTAAAAAATGCAATGTCTCGTTCCCTTCGTCTCAGGGAACGTCTCGGTTACTTACATAGCCTCAGTTCCCTGAGACGAAGGGCACGAGACATTGCGAATGCTAGCCACACTAAAAGACTCTGAGTTCTTGAGGCAGGAGCGATGAGCTCCTTGTTCTCAGTCAGAAATTCTGAGGAAATGGTGTTTGTGCACCTGTTTTTATAGCGGACAGAACAGGCGGGGCTCAAACACCATAGCCAATATTAGAATATTGCCGTATTGTAGAGAGGTTTCAACTAAGTCGTGTAAGAAGGCACTCCCCATATGCGTTAATAAACGCAATGTTTCGTTCCCTTCATCTCAGGGAACCGAGGTTACGTACTTAACCGAGACAATACCCACTGACTTTCAAGTACTTTATAAAGAGGACAAAATGACGCTGCTCTTTGTCCCAGATAAGGTAATTGAGAACGATGGCAATGCAAAAGATTAGCAATATCATTCAAGAGATGCTTTGCTTGTGGAAACCAGTTAGGTTGATTATAAATTAAAATGACAAAGGAATAAACTGTTTGGAATCAGAGCACTTCAACTCAAAATCATCCTTTAGATTTCGGAGTTCTTTTCAGACACACTTCAGATCACTTGCATCAGTTACACACACACACACACACACACACACACACACACACACAAATAATAATATTTGGGCTTTAAAACTTGCTCTAGCTCACTGTCCAGTGCATCACTTGTTCTTTTTCTCTCTCAGTTTTTGTTCCTCTTTTTGACCCATTTTAGATCGACAGCTGGATCTATCAAATTTTTCGTATCATGCAATGAATTTTTATACCATTTAATTACAGCATTATCTGTCTAGTTTATAATTTCTTAATAATGTCATAATCAAATTTATGTACAAAAGATATTCTTTTTTGGAATTTTTCATTACATTTTATGTATTTTTATTTATTGACACTTTACTGGTTTGGCAACAGCATTGACTAACAAGACTGAATGCATTGTAGTTTTATGACCACCAGAGTTTTACTTTGATTTGGGTTTTAAAGAACTGATTGTATTACCTTTATTGACTGTACAAGAAGGTCGAGTTGAAGATGGAACACTATAGACATGCTCAGATGGGATGCTTAGAGTAGAGTATACATTCCCTTTCCCTACAACCTCCTCTTCAGTTTTAGAAGATGTAGCTGAATACAAGATATGTGAAAGAAAGAAAAAAGAAAAAAACAACTAAATGTATATACTAAGAGTATACATGAATACAAACTGTGTGTATATATACATACATACATTACAATACCGGTCAAAATTTTTGAAACACTTGACTGAAATGTTCCTCATGATCTTAAAAATCTTTTGATGTGAAGGCTTATGCTTAAATGTTTGAAATTAGTTTTGTAGACAAAAATATAATTGTGCCAACATATTAATTTATTTAATTATAAAACTAAAATTTAATAATAATAAAAAAAAAAGTTATTGAAATTGATGACTTGGACCAAATAATAAAGAAAAGCAGCCAATAAGTGCCCAACATAGATGGGAACTCCTTCAATACTGTTTAAAAAGCATCCCAGGGTGATACCTCAAGAAGTTGGTTGAGAAAATGTCAAGAGTACATGTCTGCAAATTCTAGGCAAAGGGTGACTACTTTGAAAATGCTAAAATATAACACAGTTTTGATTTATTTTGGATTTTGTTTAGTCACAACACAATTCCCAAAGTTCCATTTATGTTATTCCATAGTTTTGACGACTTTACTATTATTCTCAAATGTGAAAAAAATTATAATAAAGAATGAGTAAGTGTTTCAAAACTTTTGACCGGTAGTGTACATACATACATACATATATATATATATATATACACACACACACACACACACACACACACACACACACTCACTGAGCACTTTATTAGGAACACTATGGCATTAATGTTAATGTTCACATCAACCATTTGAATGGGGAAAAAATTTGATTTCAGTGATTTCGACCATGGCATGATTTGAGTATTTCTGTAACTGATGATCTCCTGGGATTTTCACGCACAACAGTCTGAGTTTACTCAGAATGGTGCCAAACACAAAAAACATCCAGTGAGCCTCAGCTCTGGGGACGGAAACACCTTGTTGATGAGAGAGGACAACGGAGAATGGCCAGACCGATTCGAACTGATAGAAAGGCTATGGTAACTCAGATAACCACTCTGTACAATTGTAGTGAGCATAATAACATCTCAGAATGCACAACACATCGAACCTTGAGGCGGATTGACTATAACAGCAGAAGACCACATCAAGCACTTTATTAGAACCAAAGTGTTACTAATAAAGTGATAAGTGAGTGTGTATATGTATTATCAAAATAAATTGCCAGACTTCACAAAATCAGAAAAAATACATCATTTTCTTTGTTTTGTCCTGCTCAGATAATTAGTTTCTCAGACTGAACACACAGGCTCTCTGGTCTTGGACTTCAACACAGCAATTGAAAACTTCATTATACTTCTTATTATTAAACAATATTTTGTATATAATACTTTACCTTTTGTCACCTGCCTTTCCTTCTCCTCTTTGTCCTCAGCCTTGGTGATCTTCTCCAATTCCACTTCTACTTCTGTCTTCTTGCTCTCCATGACTTTTCTTACAGCCAATTCTCCAGAGTTTCGGTTTCCTGACTAATTTATCAGTGTCCCTTTAAGTTCTACAAACTTTTTGATAGAACCAAACTGAATACAAAGTACTACAAATCTGCTGTTGTCTAAACACAACTATGATTCTATGAAGAATAACAACCAGCAATAGCTGAAAGACTTCCCACATTTAAATTTGCTGACCTGACACTAATTATTTCGCACAGCAGGATAATTCAGAACATTACACATGATCAATGCTTTCTCTGCAACTTCCTCTTTATAATCCTGCACGTCACCACGATATTCCTCACTTCTCTCTTATTTTCACTGACAGAGTTAGTAAAACCACTTATGTCCAATCCTGAAGGAAAACCAGAAATAAAAACATCTCCTAACAATCTCTTTGCTTGTATGGGTCGTTACTGTCCCTCTGGGTTTGGGGTAGCCTTATTGACTGATTAATAGTGATAACTGTGATTGCTCTGGGCTGCTATCACAGTTGCAGGTGCAATCCCACACAGGGGTGACCTAAGGAAAAAAAGGGTTATTGCAGCAGGTCTTATGTGAGCTGCTTCAAAAGAAAAGCAAAATATTATTTGAATATGTGCTTAAACAGGGATAGTTAATCCTTCTTACAGTACTGAATGGAACAAATATTGGACAAGAATGATACAAACCTCATATGTACTAAAAACAAATGTCCTCTGGATTTTATACAAAGCACACATGACATAAGATGAAATAACCAAAAAGTGAATCTGAGACACTTTTAAGATTTTATTTATTATATGCACAAAAGCTATTGATAATACTTTACAAAACAAGAAAAATAAGAACAAAAACTTATTTGAATTAAATACAAATGACTTGCTCCTGGGAGAGAAAGGTGAAATGAATACTTTCTTGCTCTACCACTGCATTTTCAAAATTCAGCTGTATTTTTTGACCATTTATTCTTTTCTCTTCTTTTGTAATCTTAATACTATACACACAATGCTTTACTGTCATAAATCCGCTTAGTGAAAAACATTATAGTTGCCCCAAATACTGATATTCACAAACAGCACCCTTTAGTTCCCACTTAAGAACAATGCCTCCTGTAGGGCACAATGTATTGAACATGGGATAATAGTGGTAAATAAAATATAAAACCTTCTCCTGCTTTCTTTAACAATTATCTCTCTCTCTCTCTCTCTAATCCCTTTTATCCTCTGTCTCAGGCACCGTAAACACTCTCATTACTGTATGTCATATACAGGAACAGGTCTTCCTCATGGTGTTCCTATAAACATGGACAGAGATGAAACATTTAGATCAGACATGGTCAATAATAACCCAGTGAGGTGTTATTGCTCAAACCTCCTTTTACATACAGGACTCAAATTTAGAGTGTTTGTCAGTGTCAGAAATTAACTTTTACATAAAGGGGGGATTTTTGCAGCTGGATTTGATTTTTAGGGCATTTGTTTTTTTTTTTTTACCTTTTTAAGAGGGAATACTTTTTTCTAACCATTAAAAAAAAAAACTTTGTTATCAAATATGTCAATTCATTAATACAAATTCAAGACTACCCAAAGAATTAAATCAACGAAGTTTTTTCTAGATATTTAATTCCATAATATGCATAATTAAGACTACAATAGCATATTAAGAACTATATTAGATGTTACAAACAAAAAACAGACTCATTCATTAAGAGGGCATTTTTTTGACACCACATATTGAATTTCAGGGGCATTTTTGGTGGCATGTTTGCCCTGAGCCCCCCTTAATTTCTGACGCTGGTGTATATTACTAAAATAACATACAACTTTAATCAACTGAGAGTAGTGCGGAGTGGTTTGTGGTTTTTCTGGTTAATTTCAATATGGCTTTGGTATGTTTAAAAACATTCTAACAACACAACACCATATATATATATATATATATATATATATATCGTCACTTTGGATAAAAGTGTCTGCTAAATGATTAAATGTAAACATATAATAATGGCCATTGTGTGATTTTAAGGCTGTACAAATTTTAACAGTTCTTTAAATGTGTTAAGTTAGTATTAGCTGTAGCATCTTTAACTGCATTGTGTATGTATATGCTTTGCAATAACAACATGCCACTTTTCTAGTCCACTAAAAATCAAGCACAGCTTACTAAAATGATATATGTAAACAGATGGTTTATAATTATCAATCTGGAAAAAAATATGTGTATACTTCTCAGCACTAGTGAAGCGAAAGGGTGCTTGAATTACCTCATACACTGCAGAAAGTGGGGAACTGGATGGAGGGAGGGAATTTTTTACAAAAAAGAAGAGAGCTTCTTCTGGCCTCATAGACACCCGTTGTCTGATCAGAAAACAAAGCTGACCGACTGGAGGAAAAAGAGGGAGGGTGTGGAGGGACAGATTTACAGAAACTGATTTATTCACTTCAAAATTAAATTGCAAACAGTTTCATTTCTTCCTCAAGAGGAAGAGAGGATTGAGGAAGTTTATGGTCAGAAATAACAATTACTGTAAGTCATGAGCTGATTTGGTTTCCAATTTGGTGAATTCATAAATATAATTGGATCAACAATGTACTCAGTAGCAAACAGAAGGATACAAGGAATAAGAGTTGTCACCTGTGAGGTCTGAAGGAACAAGATATTTCTTTTTGTCAAGTTCAGGAGCTCGGGATCTTGCAGCTCTCTCCACAATTATCTAATAACATAAACAAAATAAACATTCACTCATTACAATCTCCACTTCTCCAAATGATACTGTATATGACACTTCAGTGTATATGCACTGAACCCTCTTAATATTATGAAGCTGAAATGTAACAGATGTTATTGTTGTTTCCATCCATAAGACTGACCGGAATCTTATCCGGATGTTTGGCACGAACTCTCTCCCCTTCTGCTCTTCTGACCTCCAGTGGAACACTTCGCTGATATTGGCTAGACATCTGTGAGCAAAACACATTAACAATAATATCAACAAACATAAAAATAAAAAAAAAGAATGTCATACTTAAAATCAATGGAGTATCTATTTGCACTTAAGTAGCACAACACAGGTATTTGCACCCTAATAGTCCGGAGGAGCCAAAAAAAATTTTTTTTAAATAAAAATGCTTATGCGCGGGTGACCCAACTTCAAATCTGGCTTGTGACATTTTCTGAGCAACTCCCCCCACTACTCTCCCCTCGTCTCCTGTCTACTCTGTCTCTATGAATTGAAAGGCAAAAAGCCCAAAAATACAATGAATGGACATGTTAATATTATATGATTACAATAGTTATAATATTATATTTGCTACTTATTACACTGGGGTGCAAAATCAAGTAGTATTAACATTCAAAAACAAGCAGAAGGGTTTTTAGATCCCATACTAGATGGCCATTAATGGATTCAAACCCACTTATTCTCTGAATGAGTCACTCACATGTTTAACAAAATACATTCTTTTTAGGCAAACTTTCTGGACATCTTGCCATCCAACCAGGGACTCTTCCTCTCCTTTGCCCTCAGTCCAGATGTTGTTCATGTATGTCTTGAGTCCTGACTAGTAGTACTGTTTCTACACATTACTTGTGCTACAAGGTGTCATTCACTGTTAAATAAAATGAACAAATTTGAAACAGTATGAGCATATTTAAACTACATCCTAGGTCTGTGCCATCAGTGCATTAGCTGAACTATATACAGACAGTATATTTGATAAAGAAACAACATACCTGGGTCAGGTAACTCGCAAAAAAGAACACACAACTATAGTGTCTTTAAGTGACATTTGCCTCAAAGTTTACCAGCTGTAGTACATAAAGGATTAACTGTACACTTGTGACATCATTCTTTCATCACTGATGGTCGTGGAAAATGCTTTAGCATCTTTCAAAACCGTGAAACTGGATATTCTTCTAATGACTGTGATGCCTGCATATCTGCTTGTTTTGTTCTGGTGTCGTCTAACCATTCCCTAGGGCCACTCATGCGCTGCAGAGGGACATTTCATAATGCAGAAATGCACACCAGTTCTATCAGAATAAAAATGCTTGCTTCATATTAAAGCATGTCCATATGATGTAATTCAGAGTGGGTTTGCAAGTGGCTGAGTGTGCCAAACCAAACTAGAAAATGTGTCCAATACCGTTGCAAAGAAAGTGGACCAAAAATCACTCTGGCCTAGTAGTTTTTTTGTGTGTGTGCTCTAAATAGCTTGTTTACTGTGCAAAAGACCATTGCTGGTTGCATTTGCACTACATCCACCGTCACAGTCGGGTCTGACTGTCCCTCCCCTGACTGTCTCATATTGTCATGTCTGTGTCATGTTTTCCCTCGTGTGTTTCAGGGTGGGGTTGCACCAGCTGTGCCTAAATTCTCACGTAAGTTGGGACATAAAGTTCACACTAAGGGCTTAGTAACTACTAGAGTTTGTAACTAAGTCAGTGCTTAATTTGGTTGCACCACCTGTTCTTAAGGCAAGACTTAACTAGTAGGTCGTAAACTCTCCGTAAAGTAATGCGTAGTCTCATAATATGACTGTATTTATCTAATAAGCAGTCTTCAAATTTGTACACAGAAGTGTTAAACAGTCGTGAATTTTAGCTTGATCTTGTTACGGTTGATGTTCAAATCTTGTTTTCTCACACAACTGTCAGCTGTAATAAATTATATCCCCATTAAAATATGATACGTAATAAAAGTACATTTGATAAATAGTATATTTGCCCTGTGTAAATAACAATATATAGGAACTGTATCTAAACTACATAAGGGGCGATACAACAGGCTGGAAAAAGACACTTATTCATTTTAATATCCTATATATATATTTTTAATGTGTTGAAACCTGACACCAGGCGACGAACCCTGAAAACTGCACCGTTAGAACGGTTTCATGCTGAAGAGACGCTTAAAAGTAAGTTTTCACTCTCGTAAATGTCAACATCATACTGTATGTCGAAATGATTGATGCCTGTCACGCAAAACATTAACTCATTGATGTCATAAAATATTAGTCTTATTTATTCCAACCGTTACTCCTGGTTTAGTTTATACATAGGATTACATCCTACCTAAGTTTAATGGTGTAACGCTCAAATATTTAGTTGTGTGTATATTGGAGGGCACTTTACCACATTTCCTCACACATAGGGGCACCCTAGAGGGCACTGCATCACAATTTTTCTACTGGAAGGGCACCCATTAGTGCACTGCATCACATTTTCTCCACTGGAAGGGCACTTCATCATGTTGTTTTGCACATAGGGGCACCTTGGAGGGCACTTTACCACATTTCCTCACACATAGGGGCACCCATGAGGGCACTGCATCACAATTTTTCCACTGGAAGGGCACCCATTAGTGCACTGCATCAAATTCTATCCACTGGAAGGGCACCCAGAGGGCACTTCATCATGTTTTTTTGCACATAGGGGCAACTTGGAGGGCACTTTACCACATTTCCTCACACATAGGGGCACCCATGAGGGCACTGCATCATAATTTTACCACTGGAAGGGCACCCAGAGGGCACTTCATCATGTTTCCTCCACTAGAAGGGCACCCAGAGGGCACTTTACCACATTTCTTCACACATGGGGCACCCATGAGTGCACTGCATCATAATTTTACCACTGGAAGGGCACCCATTAGTGCACTGCATCAAATTTTATCCACTGGAAGGGCACCCAGAGGGCACTTCATCATGTTTTTTTGCACATGGGGCACCTTGGAGGGCAATTTACCACATTTCCTCACACATAGGGGCACCCTAGGGGGCACTGCATCACAATTTTTCATTGGAAGGTTGCCCATTAGGGCACTCCACCAGTGGTCCTGTGTCAAATCGTTTGTTATTATATTTTGGTGCTGTTTTCGTATCCAGTCAGTCTTGTCCTGTTCCTGTGATACTTCAGACGGTTTCTGCTTTTGAGTTTACATTTATTATTCTGTTTCTGTTTTAAACCCATGCAGGTGTTTTGGTTTGTATTTTTGTTCTTTGTAAATAAAGCCCACATTATTGCTTCTCTGCGTTTGGGTCCTGCTTCTCTCTCTGTTAATGTGACATCCACTTACAAACATATATGTGTATTTTTCTACTAAAGCCCTTAATGGAATAGTTCACCCAAAATTTAAAATTCTCTCATTTACTAACCCTCATGCCATCCTAGATGTGTATGACTTTCTTCTGCAGATCACAAAAAGATTTTTAGAAGAATATGTCAGCTCTGTAGGTCCATACACTGCAAGTGTGACCAGAACTTTTAAGTAGTATCAGTCGACCTATACTAGCCTTTCGGCATATATATCGGTATTGCCATATATGTTTAACGATATGCGCAGATATGAAAACTTTTTTTTCAGAACATATAATGCAGAAAACAATGCTTTAGAATTGGTTTCATAACTTAGTTTGTCCAGCAGAGCGTGCTCCGACTCCATTGTTTACAGAGCTGAACTGACGGTGGCTCTTCAGACAGGGCGGAGTTAGGCGGTGTCTTCTCCGTAAATTACTAACTAGTTTGTGAAATACATACTGGAAAGTTAATAAACAATGACCCCATCATTTTATATAACTAATATAATGTTAACCTTGTCCCTGACAACCATGTCACTCATGTTGATCACATCTGTATGCTGTTAGCCAGCTATAGTATGTCAATGCAGTCAGTAATATAACAGATTGAAAGGTAAACATCAGAGCATCTTTTTGCAGCTCAGCAGACAACGGTGCGGTGGTGGATTGTGTGTGGTGTGTGTTGATTTCATGCTATGTTGTTACTTAGTTGGTGAGACACAATGTTGGAAAGTAAATAAAGTCCATCTTTTACTCTCCGTGGCAACGAGCTTATAGCTAATCACGTAGCTACTTTCATACCTTGTCAGCGTGTAAACGTATTCACCGAACTGTTTTGTTCAGGATTCACAGTTTGGTACCCCCTTCAACCAAACAATTCCAGTCATTGCATTTATAAAATTTAATATTTCAAAGTGTGGTTTCCAGACATTAAAATAGGATGCATAATAAAAGTAGATTTAATAAATAGTATATATTGTTGGAACTGTATCTAAAATAAATGAGTGGTGATAAAAAAATTCTAATACAACAGGCTGGAAAAATAGACATTTATTCATTTTAATATCCTATATATATTTTGAATGTGTTGAAACTTGACACCGGGTGATGCACTCTAAAAACGGCACCGTTAGAACGGTTTCATGCTGAAGAGCTGCTTAAAAGTACGTTTTTTCTCTCTCTCGTAAATGTAAACGAGTGCCAACATCATCATATATGTCAAAAGGACTGATGCCTGTCAACCAAAACATGAGCTCATTGATGACATTAAATGAGTCTGCTTTTTATTCCAACCATTACTCGTGGTCAGAGGCTTCCGTAAATATTTAGTTTATACGTAGAGTTACGTTCTACCTAAGTTTAATGGTGCAACGCTCAAATATTTAGTAGTGGAAAAATGTTATGCCACAACTAGGCTAAGTTATAACGTACGTATTGCTGGTGCAAACGGCCCCTGATGTTTATTTAGCTATTTATTTTATTTTTATTTATTATTTATTTAAATGGTCAGCATTTTACTGATACTAAACAGTACTACTGATGTTTATTTAGCTATTTATTTTATTTGAATTTATTCTTTATTTTAATGGTCAGCCATTGACTGATACTAAACATACAGTACTGATGTTTATTTAGCTATTTATTTTATTTTTATTTATTATTTATTTAAATGGTCAGCATTTTACTGATACTAAACAGTACTACTGATGTTTATTTAGCTATTTATTTTATTTGAATTTATTCTTTATTTTAATGGTCAGCCATTGACTGATACTAAACATACAGTACTGATGTTTATTTAGCTATTTATTGTATTTTTATTTATTCTTTATTTTCTCAGTGTTCATTTCTAGAATTTGTTGACAATTTATAATAATAATGTAAAATATTCTTCGATAAAAATATTTAAGAAAGCAGCCTTCTGAGTACCTTTGCATTGGTGCACAATCCACATAGAAAAGGTCTGTTTTCATTCCAGCTCAAAAATTAACTATATCAGCCACCATATCGGTAATCTGTGAATTTTCCCCCTCTAAAATTGGTATCGGTCTCAAAAATCCCATATCGGTCGGGCTCTACTATGAAGCTCCAAAAATCACATAAAGGAAACATAAAAGTAATCCATAAGACTCCAGTGGTTAAATCAGTGTCTTCATAAGTGATATAAGTGTGGGTAAGAAACAGTATTTAAGTCCTTTTTTACTCTAAATCTTCACCTTCACTTTTAGAAGTGAAAGTGAAACTAAACAGGCACCACGTGTGACTTTCTGATGTAAAAGTGAAATTGGAAATATAGAGTAAAAAAAGGACTTAAATCTTGATCTGTTTCTAACCCACACCCGTCATATCGCTTCTGCATATATAGATTTAACCACTGAAGTCATATGGATTACTTTTATGCTGCCTTTATGCTATTTTTGGAGCTTCAAGGGTCTGGTCACCATTCGGTTGCATTGTATGGACCTACAGAGCTGAGATATTCTTCTAAAAATCTTAATTTGTGTTCTGCTGAAGAAAGGAAGTCATAAACATCTGGGATGGCATTAGGGTAAGTAAATGATGAGAGAATTTAACTTTTTGGGTGAACTATCCCTTTAACTGATTTCACACTTGCTCTGAATGTTCACTAACATAAAAGTACCATGGTTTTACAAGGGTTTTTGGACAAGGTACTATGGAAATGCCTCTGTTTTCTGGACCTGTACTATGGTAATTCCATGGTATTCTATAAATTACTTTGTGGAAATACCATGGTATATGAATGATTATTCAGTACCATTGTTTTATTAGGGTTTTCATAATGCCAAAATTTCAGTAGTTCTTCAGTACTGGTAACCGGTACTACTATCGTTACATCTTTTTTTAAGTATTGACTTGGTACCGGTACTTTGACATCCCTAGTTTTTATAATCTGAAACATACATCACTATTCCATGGTACAGCCACAGTAATTTTGTACGGATTTCCTGTAGTTTAAAGTGCTATAGCGTGTATCAGGCTTTTGTGTGCAATAACTGTCGTTGGTGATGGTGCTGCAATGCGACAATATGTCCTTCCCACTACTGCCGGTAGTACTGCACAATTTCCAAACACTCAGCTTTTAGTTGTTTAGAAATAAACAATAATAACCTGCTGGTATCAGGAAGGACATGATAAAGTGAGATAACTGAGCCCATAACAACTGCTGTTCCTCGAGCTCACCCGCTTCTCGCATTACACGATCTTGCTATTCAGGGAACAATAGTGAATTTGTCGCGGATGACCACTGGATTTTTGTTTCAACTTTTGATTGACCACAAATCTACAAGATTTAGTAAACTAACCTTACAAAATCGGCAATCGGTTGACTGGACTTCTTAATGAACCCTTATGGTAAACACACAAAACTTACCTCTAATACAACTGATGGATTCAGGAATCAATATTCTTGTCTTCCCTTCTTGGACGAATATTTCATACCCGTATAAGCAAAGTGATGATGTTAGTCTCACAAACGCAAAAACTTTAAATGTTATAAATCGCCTTCTATGTTGAAGATGTCGACTGGCCCATTTCTCCACAATAACAAATAATGTACCGCCCTATTATGGGGATTGACCAATAAGACACATAATAATATACTGACATCACCCCTAACCGTTTAGGCAGGAAAGTGGGCGGGGTTTACATTTGTTTACAGTGATTCTATTAGGCATCTGAACTGTCGCTCAAATGTGCCCTTGGTCAGTCTAACCAACCCAAATAAAGGAAAATTAGGCCAATGCCTTACGTGTCTGACGTGTCCTGATGTCCTTATCTTGGCTAAACAAACCAACACGTGATTCTGGTAGAGCAACACAGACAGGACAGAGACAATATTGTTATTTTACCCAGTTTTTAAACGAATCCAAGCCGTACATTGGATGATCGGTTCCTCTTACAAAGATGTTTCCTCAGATTGTTCAGTTGGTAGTGAATGTATATATTGATCAGAATAGTTGGAAACACTTATTATTTCAAATTAAAAAGTAACAATGAATGATTTGTTCTGGTAAGTCTGTTGGTTGTTTTCAGACTTGTTATTTTTCTGTCCAGTTTTAAAGTGGATTGTTGGCAAAGTCAGTGACTGCATACATTCAGGGCCGTAGCTAGTGGGGTGAAAGGTGGTAACGATTCTAAGGGGCCCACAGTTTCAGGGGGGGCCCGCAACAAATTCTAAACATCATTTTTTTTTTTTAATAGGACTGACCCATATACAGTCAGGGGGCCCAGAATACCTTGCTATGGCCCTGCATACGTTATAAGCTTTGACTAATGTCTGATTCTCTTAAACTGCTGCTGACCACCTTTGTTTTTAACAGTTCACCTACAAAATGTATTAAAGGGTAAGTTTCATGCTGGCATGGTGTACAGTACACTAATACGAAACATGGTATGGTAACTTGATGTTAAATATGTATTTAAATTAATAGGTCTCATTAATGTTGCTTTCATTAGGCTTCTATAAAAATTGTTGATACTTTATTAAGTACTTGAATTAATAAACTAATACATACATAATACGCAATAAACTGTTAAGTATTGTATAGCTCATATGAGTGTAGTAATGTTCACATTATCACGTTCCCTATCGATTCAGTTCACTCGACATTGCATTTGAACGCTATGGGGAAAATCCCTTTTCCACGACCTAGTTGAAGCCCTTGTATCATAACGCCAATCTTGTGATTGGCAATGATGTTTGAGCTCCGCCCCTTTAGGTGCGCATTTGCCCTATATAAGCAGGCGCTCAAACATAATTTCTTCCTTCAAGACCGACATCGTCTCGTTTTGACTATGACAGATAATCTCATCTTGATCAGCCCGCTCTTCGCTGTCAACGGACACCCTTCAGCGGACAGGGTTCCCTGCGGACTAGTTATGGGTCGTTCATGAACGACTCGTTCATTTTGAACGAATCTTCTATGTGACTCTGAAGAACGAGTAGTCTCAGAGAGTGATTAGTTCATTTTGTGTTGGCTGCGCATGTGCATTGCGCAACCTCCATTTGTTTGTTACGTGAAAACCGCATAGGCACTGTACAGGAAACAGAAATTATTAGTTCACCTTTCAACTCTTTTGGTCCGAGTCATTCGTTCTTTTGTCACTTGACAACCGTATACGCTATGCATTGCTCACACAGGAAACAGAAATGATTAGTTCACCTCTCGAGTCATCTGGTCCCCGCTATGCACATACGGCTGTCACGTGACAAACGAACAAACAACTCGGACAAGAAGATTCCAGAGGTGAACCTTGGCTGCATTATCAATTTTTCTTTATTGGGACTATAATCAAAGTTTGCATAAGTAGACGTGTTGGGGGGATTTGGCTATTGAAAATGTAACATTTTAATTTAATTCTGCTCAAATGAACGAAATGACTTGAATAGATTTGTTCATTTTGCTGAACGAGACTCGAACTAGATTCAAGTCAGTAAAATGATCCAATCTTCCCATCACTACTGCAGATGCATTAAGATGTTCTTCGCCTGAGTCCAGCACCTGCAGCGAAGATTCACCCACCCCCTCTATGTTCCGGTGAAGAAGTCTCTCCTCCTCGCCGCCGGATCGGGTTCTTCGCTCAGCGAGACATCTACCCACTTCCCGGAGCATCCAGGCAGGAGTTGTTTCCTTTCAATATATATAATATAAATCTGTCCAAGTGACGTAAAATACACATAAAAGAGCCGCTTCTGTGTACGCGTCTTTTTAAAGATGTCATATCGCAAGTGTTCCTGTGAGCCATCGCTCCGTCAGACCAACATGAGAGCTGCGTTCGCTGCCTGGGCAACACCCACGCCAAATCAGCTCTCATGGGTACATACTGCCCTCACTGTGAGGACATGAGTCTCAAGACGCTCCACTCTAGGGTCGCTCTTGTTCTGAGGGATGATTCCGCCTCCCGTGCCCGGACCACATGAGGAAGCACGGTGGGGCCGTGAGGTAGAGATGGAAGAACTCGAGGAGGATCTTGCCATGCAGCGTCTTTGCCAGTGCAGTACGCACGTGACGACCTCCGGCCCTCTATGAATGAGCACGGTGTTGTGGTATTCGCAGGGTCTGACGATGATAATGATGCCATGTCCCGCGGAGCATCAGATAATGGTCCATGGAGAATGTTGCAGCCCCTCCCCCAGCGAGGGTAAGGAGTGCACACTGGCCATTGATACAGTGCATCCGGAAAGTATTCACAGCGCTTCACTTTTTCCACATTTTGTTATGTTACAGCCTTATTGCAAAATGGATTAAATTCATTATTTTCCTCAAAATTCTACAAACAATACCCCATAATGACAATGTGAAAGAAGTTTCTTTGAAATCTTTGCAAATTTATTAAAAATAAAAAAGAAAATAAAAATCACATGTACATAAGTATTCACAGCCTTTGCCATGACACTCAAAATTGAGCTCAGGTGCATCCTGTTTCCACTGATCATCCTAGAGATGTTTCTACAACTTGATTGGAGCCCAGGTGTGGTAAATTCAGTTGATTGGACATGATTTGGAAAGGCACACACCTGTCTATATAAGGTCCCACAGTTAACAGTGCATGTCAGAGCACAAACCAAGCCATGAAGTCCAAGGAATTGTCTGAAGACCTCCGAGACAGGATTGTATCAAGGCACAGATCTGGGGAAGGTTACAGAAAAATTTCTGCAGCACTGAAGGTCCCAATGAGCACGGTGGCCTCCATTATCCGTAAATGGAAGAAGTTTGGAACCACCAGGACTCTTCCTAGAGCTGGCCGCCTGGCCAAACTGAGCGATCGGGGGTGAAGGGCCTTAGTCAGGGACGTGACCAAGAACCCGATGGTCACTCTGACAGAGATCCAGCATTTCTCTGTGGAGAGATGAGAACCTTCCAGAAGAACAACCATCTCTGCAGCACTCCACCAATCAGGCCTGTATGGTAGAGTGGCCAGACGGAAGCCACTCCTCAGTAAAAGGCACATGACAGCCCGCCTGGAGTTTGCCAAAAGGCACCTGAAGGACTCTCAGACCATAAGAAACAAAGATTGAACTCTTTGGCCTGAATGGCAAGCGTCATGTCTGGAGGAAACCAGGCACCGCTCATCACCTGGCCAATACCATCCCTACAGTGAAGCATGGTGGTGGCAGCATCATGCAGTGGGGATGTTTTTCAGCGGCAGGAACTGGGAGACCAGTCAGGATGAGGGAAAGATGAATGCAACAATGTACAGAGACATCCTTGATGAAAACCTGCTCCAGAGTGCTCTGGACCTCAGACTGGGGCGACGGTTCATCGTCCAACAGGACAACGACACTAAGCACACAGCCAAGATAACAAAGGAGTGGCTCTGGGACAACTCTGTGAATGTCCTTGAGCGGCCCAGCCAGAGCCCAGACTTGAACCCGATTGAACATCTCTGGAGAGATCTGAAAATGGCTGTGCACCGACGCTCCCCATCCAACCTGATGGAGCTTGAGAGGTCCTGCAAAGAAGAATGGGAAAAACTGCCCAAAAATAGGTGTGCCAAGCTTGTAGCACCATACTCAAAAAGACTTGAGGCTGTAATTGGTGCCAAAGGTGCTTCAACAAAGTATTGAGCAAAGGCTGTGAATACTTATGTACATGTGATTTGTTTTGTTTTTTATTTTTAATAAATTTGCAAAGATTTCAAACAAACTTCTTTCACATTGTCATTATGGGGTATTGTTTGTAGAATTTTGAGGAAAATAATGAATTTAATCCATTTTGGAATAAGGCTGTAACATAACAAAATGTGGAAAAAGTGAAGCGCTGTGAATACTTTCCAGATGCACTGTATTATTTACTAAAAGTATAAAAAAGATCACAGTAATGAGTTCCAATATGTTTTAATACATATGAAGCTTGCAGAATGGACAAGCATGCATTTGGTTTTATGCTTGGAAATGTTTTATTCCATTGTGTTTTAATAAGATTGTAAGAATGTGTTATTGTTTTTGATGTACACTTAATGTACAGCATTTTGGTCTACACTGCTTAAATAAACTTAACTTTGACTTACATCCAGCCATTGTACAGCAATTTACAAATGAGAAATACAGCACATTCATATCAAAGAGGGCAAGAACAAACACAATAAAATGAAGTTTTAGAGACAGTCCGTTGCTCATTTCTGTTTTTAGCGCCATCCGCAGGGCGAAGAAACATCATCGACAACACTACGAAGCTCAAACTACTTATTTTTTCAGAAATTATGATAATTTTCTCCTAGTCAAAGCATGGGGAAAGTCCCATATTCTTCTGAAGAAAAATAAACAGTTGATTATTGATTCATTCGTTTTTATTTGTTACTATAATATCATATTTTTTTTTCATAATTAAACAACAGTTATGAAACAATAACACAATTTAATCATTATTCATTGTGTCAAATGATCATGTTGTTTTTAACTGTCACTTTTTGCTTTTCTGCAAATAAAAGGAAAAAAATAAAGGAAAATTAAAAGTTCTCATATTCCTACATTATAAAGGCTCTCTCTTCCATTCGTGATGTGATTTATATTCACGTAAATGACAGTTATACTGAAGTGGAAAGTTATATACTGCAAAAATAATGAAATGAACTAATATTGGCCACTATTAGGCAGATCGTATGGTTAAAGTCATGGTAACCATGTTAGGAAATATTATCACATTTGACAAGAAGCTGGACCGTCAATCGTCATATTATACAAACTTATAATATGACAGTAGCATACTTTATCTAGCAAGATTAATCAAAATAATTATAAGTAGGTGTAACACTCTCAGTGGAAAGGAGGAGGCGAGAAACGGCTTGATAATAGAAATAATATTTTAATAATAAACTGAACCAAAAGACACACACAGGTGTCGGGCAGCAACCCGTAACTCTCTCTCTCTCTGTCACACTGCCGTCTCCGGTCACCTTTATCCCTCTCGGGCTTCCTCAGCCTAATTAGGGGCCAGGTGTGCAGAATCACGACCCGGCCCCGCCCTCCGCCCTGCCACAATAGGCTATATACAGTCAGAAACGGGGACCTTGCTAATCCAGTGCTGGTCAGCTGTGGCTTGTGAATATTCACGCTCATTGTGGTCGATATAACTTGAAATAGACGTCATTAAACCCCTTCTCTTTTTTTACTGGATGAAGTAACAGCTCCATGTCTCAATGTATGATGGATATTGTCCACTGTCATCCACAGAAACTCCTGTAAATAACATGTGTAATTCCCCTCGAGTCATCTAGAAGCGAGATTCATTCACCAATCAGAGAAGTTGCTGTGGCTGTTACCATGGGAATAACTGGATTTCCCCTGTTCCAACTTTTTTAATTGGGTGTTTGAATACATTGTTCTAAACTTCTGTTATGTCCTATTTTTATACTAGTCAAAAGCTTTAAATTGAGTATTTTTTTTTTTTTTTTTTTTTATTGCTTTTTATTGCTTATTTGATTACAACATTGCAACACAATGTTCACAATTCAGGGATTTTCCACGGACCCCCTGGCTATTTGAAAAGGACCCCCGGGGGTCTATGGACCCTAGTTTAAGAAACGCTGCCCTAGACTACACTACTGGGTACACTCTCCTTAAACCATGGTCACACTCAAAATTACATTAAACGATTAAAAGAGAAAACATAAACCCACATTGTGGGATTCAAAATCTTTTCAAGTCTATTCAAAATCTAAATTAAATTTGGAAATAAATTTAATAAATAAATTTTAGGATTTTGCAAGTGCGATTCACCAAAAAGGGCTGAATAGTTGATTGGCTTGTGATGTGCAAATGTCTTTAAAAGTGTTTATCCTCCCATTCAGTTGATGAAAACATGCTGCATGATCATGAGGAAGGATTGCATCAACATGTAGATTGGAATGCAGGTGCGAAAAACTTCATATTAATAAAATAGCCTGCTCCTCTCTCGCTGTTGCTTGCGTGCCCTATGCGTGATTTTGAAAAATGTATTACATAATATAAGGAATATTAAAGATTCCACACAACGCACTCCATGTCAAAAAGGTTCCCGACCCCTGCTCTAGAGCTTACTCAAAATGGTGCCAAAAACAAAAAACATCCAGTGAGTGCCAGTTCTGCAGATGGAAACGCCTTGTTGATGAGAGAGGTCAACAAAGAATGGCCAGACTGGTTTGAGCTGACAGAAAGTCTTTGGTAACTCAGATAACCACTCTGTACAATTGTAGTGAGCAGAATAGCATCTCAGAATGCACAACATGTCGAATCTTGAGGCTGATGGGCTACAACAGCAGAAGACTATGTTGGGACTTTATTAGGACCATAGTGTTCCTAATAAAGTGCTCAGTGAGTGTATATTTGTAGTCTGTAAATAAGTATGAGGGACACATGAGCAGTAGATATATGTTTGTTTTATAACAAGTATTGTATAAAATCTTTTTCAAACCAATTCCATTTTGTCAGTGATGTGGTTGAGAACAAAAGTTGTCAAAATCTGGAAAAAGCAAAAAATAATAAAAGGGCTTTAATGCCTAAGGTGGGAAAATATGATCTGTTGGAGGTTAAATATGTGCCGAATATTGTGGAGTATTCAGAGTTTTTTAAAAAAAAGTTGAAATATTACTGAATCCCAGGAATTACCCAAAAAATAAAAACATGACCCCTCTGAAAATATACTAGTCTACTACTATACTATACTGTACTATACTATACCTTACTACATTATAATATGCTACTATACTACATCATCTATGCTATACTAAACTATACTACATTTTACTATGCTATACTATACTATACTACACTATACTTCACATGAGTGAAAATTTTCAAGCCGTCTGTCTATAACAATAGATATACTTACTAGCCCAAACAGTTAAAAAATAAAATATTAAACTATTCTCTGCCTGTCGTGTAAATTAAGAAACGAGTACGTTTCATCATTTAAATGGAGGACCACATCTTTTAACAATAACAACTTTGTTGCAACTCAGTGCATGTACACATTTGTAACAAAGCATCAGCCAAGATAATACATGTAAATGCAAATGTATATTATTGAAAAAGGGTTGATTCGTCCTGCTCAGAAGGGAGTGAATTGTTTTAAAAACCCTGTCATGCAAGTGAAAGGTTTAGTTGAGGGACTAATTGTCTTATATTTGCAAGTTGCCAGTCATTATTATGCTGTGGCACCACAGTTCATATAGACTACCCCAGAAAATGATGCATACAATGGACATCTAGGGTGATGCACAAAGGAACAACCATGCATGATTGCTAGACTGCGATCCACTAGTATCCGATTTTTAGTTAAGGAGGTACAAATGAGTAGGCTAAATAAATTATTGTTTATGACTAACCTTTATAATGACATTAGCCTATTTACATTTTTACATTTGTACATACATTTGAAGTCAGAAGTTTGCATACACTTAGGATGAAGTCATTAAAACATATTTTTTAACCACTTCACAGGTTTATTATTAGCAAACTATAGTTTTGGCAAGTCATTTAGGACATCTACTTTGTGAATGACACGAGTAATTTTTCCAACAATTGTTTACAGACAGATTGTTTCACTTTTAATTGCCTATATCATAATTCCAGTGGGTCAGAAGTTTACATACACTAAGTTAACTGTGCCTTTAAGCAGCTTGAAAAAATCCAGAAAATTATGTCATTCCTTTAGACAATTAACCAATTAGCTTCTGATAGGAGATGTACTGAATTGGAGGTGTACCTGTGGATGTATTTTAAGGCCTACCTTCAAACTCAGTGCCTCTTTGCTTGACATCATGGAAAATCAAAATAAATCAGAAAATCTCAGAAACAAAAATTGTGGACCTCCACAAGTCTGGTTCATCCTTGGGAGCAATTTCCAAATGGCTGAAGGTACCACGTTCATCTGTTCAAATAATAGTGTACAAGCATAAACACAATGGGACCATGCAGCAATCATACCACTCAGGAAGGAGACGCATTCGGTCTCCTAGAGATTAACGTAGTTTGGTGCAAAAAGTGCAAGTCAATCCCAGAACAACAGCAAAGGACCTTGTGAAGATGCTGGAGGAAACAGGTAGACAAGTATCTATATCCACAGTAAAATGAGTCCTACGTCGATATAACTTGAAACGCTGTTCAGCAAGGAAGAAGCCACTGCTCCAAAACCACCATTAAAAAGCCAGACTACAGTTTGCAAGTGCACAGGGGATAAATATCTTACTTTTTGGAGAAATATCCTCTGGTCTGATGAAACAAAAATTGAACTGTCTAGCCATTATGACCACTGTTATGCTTGGAGCAAAAAGCGTGAGGCTTGCAAGCCAAAGAACACCATCCCAACCGTGAAGCATGGGGGTGGCAGCATCGTGTTGTGGGGGTTCTTTGCTTCAGGAGCGACTGGTGCACTTCACAAAATAGATGGCATCACGAGGAAGGAAAATTATGTGGATATATTAAAGCAACATCAGCCAGTAATTTAAAGCTCAGTCACAAATTGGTCTTGCAAATGGACTGACCCCACGCATACCTCCAAAGTTGTGGCAAAATGGCTTAAGGACAACAAAGTCAAGGTACTGGAGTGGCAATCTGTAACGTATGTTGGCTGGAACTGCTGACAATAATGACGATGACAAGGACGTAAAGATGAAGAACCCAAGTGCAGTTTATTTAGAGACCGTGAAAACCAATAACCCTGACTACAAACATGAAGCAATCATAACATGAGACTGGACTATAACCTGACTAGACTTGACTTGACTTGACAAACACATCCGATAACATTCAATACTCCACAAATAGACGATGCAAACATGAGGGCTTAAATACAAGACATGGGAGAACATAAACCAATGAACAAACAGAACTGATAACAAGATAATTAAACAATAAACCAATGAAAACATGACACATGGACATGGGAGGGAAAACAGAAATCACATGACAAGGGAAACAAGAACACATGACATGAAACAGGAACTAGAATTTCAAAATAAAAGACATGAATCAACAGAATACACATGACATATCCCCCCACTAAGGGGTGGCTCCTGACACCCCAACACATAAACAAAACACGTAAAACATGACATAAATTCAAAGTTCTGTAGGGAGTGGGGGGGGTGTCTTGAGGCGTGGGGCGTGGTGTGGCGAGAAAGGGCGAGGGGCATGGGACCAAGGCAAAGTCCGTGGGGGGTGGAGCCATGAGAGGCTCGAGGGGCAGAGCCATGGAAGGCGGAGCCGTGAGAGGCTTGAGGGGCGGAGCCATGGAACATGGTGCCCGGAGAGTAGCCAAAGACTCGAAGGGCCAGGGTGGAGCCGATGGCAGGGAGGACCAAGGCGGTGCTAGAGGCTCGAAGGAGCAAGGCAGAGCTGAGGGATCGTAGAGCCAAAGCGGAGCCAGGTGACTGACAGACCAAGGAGGAGCCAGAGGGACGAGGGACCCCGGCACAGCCGACAGGCTGAAGGACCGTAGTGGAGCCGAGGGAATGCCGAGCTGAGGCAATGTCGAGGGACGTCGCTGTGACGTGGCATGGAGCAGGCGGAGGCGTCGCTGTGACGTGGCATGGAGCAGGCGTTGCTGTGACATGGCATGGAGCAGGCTGAGGCGTCGCTGTGACGTGGAACTCTGGCTCGGAGGCGGCCGTGACGTGGAACTCTGGCTCGGCGGCGGCCGTGTCGTGGAACTCTGGCTCGGGATCCGCCTCCCCCACAGTGAACGGGGAACCGATGAATCGAAGGGCGAGGTCGATATATCAAGCCAGGCTGAGGGAACTGCGATTGCCAGGCATCAAAAAAGAAATGGACTCATTCAGTCCAAATCTAAAACAACCCTTGAGGGCAACCTCATCAAAGTCCACCTGGCTGGCTAGACCGCAGAAGTCCTCAACATAGTCCTCCAGAGGACGATTCCCCTGACGTAAGCGCAGAAGCAAAACCGCTGGGTCCATGGGAGGTGGAGAATTCTGTAACGTATGTTGGCTGGAACTGCTGACAATGATGACGATGACGAGGACGTAAAGATGAAGAACCCAAGTGCAGTTTATTTAGAGACCGTGAAAACCAATAACCCTGACTACAAACATGAAGCAATCATAACATGAGACTGGACTTTGACCATGGCTTGACCATGGCTTGACCATGGCTTGACCATGGCTTGACCATGGCTTGACCATGGCTTGACCATGGCTTGACCATGGCTTGACCAACACATCCGATAACATTCAATACTCCACAAATAGACAATGCAAACATGAGGGCTTAAATACAAGACATGGGAGAACATAAACCAATGAACAAACAGAACTGATAACAAGATAATTAAACAATAAACCAATGAAAACATGACACATGAACATGGAGGGAAAACAGAAATCACATGACAAGGGAAACAGGAACACATGACATGAAACAGGAACTAGAATTTCAAAATAAAAGACATGAATCAACAGAATACACATGACACAATCACAAAGCCCTGACCTCAATCCGATAGATAATTTGTGGGCAGAACTGAAAAAAGTGTGTGCAAGCAAGGAGGCCTACAAACCTGACACGGTTACACCAGTTCTGTCTGGAGGAATGGGCCAAAATTCCAGCAACTTATTGTGAGAAGCTTGTGGAAGGCTAGGCAAAAGTTTGATCCAAGTTTAACAATTTAAAGGCAATGCTACCAAATACTAACAAAGTGTATGGCTGTGTCTCGTTTGGAAGGATGCGTCCTCCGGGGGTCACATTTGTTGGCCGCATACGTCATCGAGGCTGTCTCCTTTCATAAAAGCGAGTAGGACACTTTGAATGCGGCCTTCTTTCATGGGAATTCAGAGGATGTATGAGGTGTATCCTTCATAGGCACTCACAACCCACAATACTTTGCTTCAACGGAAATGTCTAAAAAATTACGCCAATTTGCCCGTAAATATGATGTTCAAACGCAAGGAATGTTAATTCCCAAGTTGAAGTACCTCAGTAGATGGGTGCAGAGTATATAATATGTATAATTATATTAATATATTATTAACATAAAGTATTAGACTAAAAGTACACCTGTAAAATCTATTTTCTTTTCTCTTTACATAATTATAACTCTCCTAAAATGTACCTCATACATTACCTTCTAAAGAGACTTTGTTCCCTTCTCACTCAAAGCGCTCGTGCTTGTTAAAGAGTGGCGTGCAGTCACAGAAACCATGTTACGTTCCTTTCAGTTTGTCCTACGAAGGCCGTCTCATTTAAATGAGGCTTGTTTAAAGGAGGATACTCGCGTACTACATAGCACGCAGCCTTCCAAACGAGACACAGCATATGTCAGCTTCTGACCTACTGGAAATGTGATGAAAGTAATAAATGCTGAAATAAATAATTCTCTCTCTACTATTATTCTGACATTTCACATTCTTAAAATAAAGTAGTGATCCAAACTGACATAAGACAGGGAATGTTTTCTACGATTAAATGTCAGGAATTGTGAAAAACTGAGTTTAAATGTATTTGGCTAAGGTGTATGTAAACTTCTGACTTCAGCTGTATATTTGCATGCACATTTGGCCAGAATCTATGAGAAACCTACAGGTCAATTTAGAGATTTTTGAAATATACTGCCAGAATAGGACTTGACATAAATTCTGTTCAATGTCAATTTATTCTGGATTGTTTTAGTATTTTAAACATAATTTGGATCTCTCTCTCTCTCTCTCTCTCTCTCTCTCTCTCTCTCTCTCTCTCTCTGTGTGTGTGTGTGTGTGTGTGTGTGTAATGATTCAAACTGGTCGTGTGCAGAATATTGTCTCGTCCAATGGGAGAAGGGCGGCATAATTTCCGGTCTCACCATCTCCAGCCATTTTGTTTGAGGTGTTGACATTCAGCCGTTGAATTAGAAGAAATCGCTGAAATGGGCTCCAATATCTTCATAAAATAATCTCGAACTCGATTTTTTCCCACGTTTTTCGGTAGAAACCATTGCGGTGTAACTCTTTTAAGCGATTTACTACAGAATATCCTACATTAATTGTTAGTATTAATTCAGTCTACTCAGACCTGCGTAGAATCTGAGGACGAGCTAATGGCGGCGAACGCGACACAGCAAGCCCCGACACCGAGCTGGTAAGATTCCTACAAAGTTCTCCAAATATTTTTGTTTACCACCCACTGTGTGTTTCGCTGCATTATTTCGACGGTTGCTTTCACAAAGTGCAGACCTTACAAAGCATTTTTGAGGTGAAAGTAGGTCTAAATCTCCATTGGCATTTATCGATCCTGATCTGTTCGCCCACTTCGCAGATAAACAGTAAATGCTATCGCCGATCGTAAAACGATTCCCCTTTTGACGATTTCATTGGTATTGGTTGGAAATAGTGGTGTTAACACAATTTATTCTTTCAAATTGAAGTTAAAGTCTGAAGTCAGTCAACGGTGCTTTAACGTTTGGCTTGTTTTCTACAGGCCTGTGTTAAATAGCCACTTTTCCTTGTTAGCCTGTACCGATTGAAATCCTACTGAATCATTATGGCATTGTAAAAATGTACATATAGTTGCACGTTTTGAAAAAGTACATATCATTTATATAGACTGATTAATTGATATAGATTGATTAAATTAGGTTTGCTTTATTTAGTTTTGTGATTGTCGCGGCCCCTCCCTTTTCCTCGACCCCAGTGCGACTGCGCAGTGCGCTCCCTGCACTGCTTGTAGTTGCGCATCTGCATATGGTGTAACCTGAAGTTGGATTGTCAAATATGTCATGTTGTCATTCATAGGCCGTATGGTATTAATTCAAGTGGAGAGGGCCAAATCCATGAGAACCCAGAATGGGAAAAGGCCAGACAGGCTCTAGCATCCATCAGTAAAAATCAGAACTCTTCCAAGACTTCACCAACCGACCGTACCACCCAGCCGGTATGTTTTATATATATATATATATATATATATATATATATATATATATATATATATATAAGAATAGAAGCTATACCTGCTGCTGTTGAATAAGTGTTATTTTTAATTCTCAAAGTTGCATGACCTGTTTATGCCAATTTTGTGGCATGTGAATAATTATTTTTTTATTTTGTCTGTTAGATTGGCCAGTATCAGACAACAGTTACAGATTCCTCTGCAATGCCACAACAACAACAACAACAACAGCAGCAGCAGCAGTACTATCAACAGTGGTATCAACAGAACCAGCAACAGTATGCTGGTTACCCATATCCCTATAACTACTACTACCCCATGTCTCCGGTAAATGAACACACACACTCTTTTAAATGCTTAAAATGTGTGTCCGTATACAGTCTGTTACATAATGAACTTCAGTTACACACTGAAAGGAGTGTGCCAGGGTTAAAACAAATCAAGTTCTAACAACAGTTAGGGTTGCAGTACATTTGCTTATCTACGGTATTGAGAAAAAAAATGCAACCGGACGGAGAATCTCACCTGCGCGTGCACCTCTTCCTTTTCTCCTTGACGTCAACAACAAAAATAATGTCACGATGCGTGTCCTTGTACTTGAAAACCATGAAAATTACTATGCAACATAAAAGGAAATGCGACCCAGGATACATTAAATACAGGTTACATTTTTAATATGGTGGGTCGCCACTTGATTTCCAATGTAAAACTGGATCTTGAAGCAAAACCAGTTGAGAACCACTGAGTTAAAGGTACAGACAGGAGCAGTCTGGATGTGCTGTCGCACTCATACAGTATACAGTTGTGCTCAAAATTTTGCATACCCTGGCAGAAATTGTGAAACTTTAGCATTGATTTTGAAAATATGACTGATCATGCAAAAACACTGTCTTTTATTTAAAGATAGTGATCATATGAAGCTATTTATTATCACAAAGTTGTTTGGCTCCTTTTTAAATCATAATGATAACAGAAATCACCCAAATGGCCCTGATCAAAAGTTTACATACCCTTGAATGTTTGGGCTTGTAACAGACACACAAGGTGACACACACGGGTTTAAATGGCAATTAAAGGTTAATTTCCCACACCTGTGGCTTTATAAATTGCTATTAGTGTCTGTGTATAAATAGTCAATGAGTGTGTTAACTCTCACGTGGATGCACTGAGCAGGCTAGACACTGAGCCGTGGGGAGCAGAAAAGAACTGTCAAAAGACCTGCGTAACAAGGTAATGGAACTTTATAAAGATGGAAAAGGATATAAAAAGATATCCAAAGCCTTGAAAATGGCAGTCAGTACTGTTCAATCACTTATTAAGAAGTGGAAAATTTGGGGATCTCTTGATACCAAGTCAAGGTCAGGTAGACCAAGAAAGATTTCAGCCCCAACTGCCAGAAGAATTGTTCAGGATACAAAGAAAAACCCACAGGTAACCTCAGGAGAAATACAGGCTGCTCTGGAAAAAGACGGTGTGGTTGTTTCAAGGAGCACAATACGAAGATACTTGAACAAAAATGAGCTGCATGGTCAAGTTGCCAGAAAGAAGCCTTTACTGCGCCAGTGCCACAAAAAAGCCTGGTTACAATATGCCCAACAACACCTTGACATGCCTTTGGAGTGACGAGACCAAAATAGGGATTTATGGTCACAACCATAAGCGCTATGTTTGGAGAGGGGTCAACAAGGCCTATAGTGAAAAGACTACCATTTAAAAATGGTACATATATTACCAATTCTCCAAGGGAATGCAAACTTTTGAGCACAACTGTATGTTAATTGTTAATAATCATAAGACATTACTTTGAAAGCTCACACAGCTGATGATATTTTTCATTTAGTAGTTAATTTAACATGTAAACTAACATGCTTTAGTTATATAACATGTTATAGTTACATGTTATTATTTTATTAGTTTATTATAATTCTGTTAGCTTTCTTATTCTATTTATTTTAGAATACATTTTTTTTTACACATGCTTCAATAAAAAAACAAAAAAAGGTTAAGTTTCAATTAAAAAAGCGTTTGTTCAACAACAATAAAAAAAAAAAAAAACAAGGGTCATTGTAACTGATAATGATAATTGTGTAATACCGTATACCATGAAACCGTGGTAATTTCTGAGATGGTTATCGTACCATGAAAATCTCATACCATTGCAACCCTAACAACAGTATTTGTGGAATGTTTTCACAGCTCAAATAATTCCAGGGCCTGAAATATGGCGAGGGATTGCTGGTGTTGTGCACAATTTTAATCATTCCCGCATGTTCCAGGATCATAATGCAGGAAATTCACTCATGCTTTTATTCACTTTAACATGTAGCTAAGAAATGGTTAACCAATTCGTACAGATGATCAAATCAATAAAGGCCCAATATACTTCCTACGAAATCGAAGAACGAATGGTTGTGATATAATTTAGAATGAAATCTGGTCAAATAGGTGTTTTTGCGTTCGTTTCGGTGGTTTGTAACACCTCGCCTGGGCGAACTTTTAGGAAAAATGCTAATTCTGTTTGCTGTTTAGTCAGTCAAATTTACCTACATCTGTACAATTGTTCGCATAGAGAAATATCCCAAGAACATATCATGCGTTGTTTTTTTTTATTTTTTATTATTCGTCTACAAAAGGAATCAAATCTACCCAAATACTCTCAAGTGCCCATTCACTCATGTACCATCTGCAGCGAAAGCCATTCGCACATCTGCCCAAAGTAAGATATGCCTCTTGTCATCCTTTGGTCTGTATTTTGCACTAACACTCTTTTATACACCCATCATTGCAGTAGTATCAGTGTCATCATAAATTACAATAACAGCGTGTAACCAGCGCATTTTATGGCTGCTTATAGCGTGTTAGCTCATTAGCGTCATTAATTCAGAATGTAAACAAGACAAATGGCACATTTTCTAATGCATATACACCGATCAGCCACAACATTAAAACCACCTGCCTTATATTGTGTAGGGTCCCCCTCGTGCCACCAAAACAGCACCAACCTGCATCTCTGAATATTATTCTGAGATGCTATTCTTCTCACCAAAATTGTGTGGTTATCTGAGTTACCGTAGAGTTTGTCAGTTCGAACCAGTCTGGTCATTCTCTGTTGACCTCTCTCATCAACAAGGCATTTCCATCCACAGAACTGCTGCTCACTGGATGTTTTTTTGTTTTTGGCACCATTCTGAGTAAATTCTAGAGACTGTTGTGTGTAAAAATCCCAGGAGATCAGCAGTTACAGAAATACTCAAACCAGCCCGCCTGGCACCAACCATGCGATTATCTAATCAGCCAATCGTGTGGCAGCAGTGCATAAAATCATGCAGATACAGGTCAGGAGCTTCAGTTAATGTTCACATCAACCATTAGAATGGGGAAAAAATTTGGTCTCAGTGATTTGGACCCTGGCATGATTGTTGGTACCAGATGGACTGGTTTGAGTATTTCTGTAACTGCTGATCTCCTGGGATTTTCACACACAACAGTCTCTAGAATTTACTCAGAATGGTTGCAGAAACAAAAAACATCCAGTGAGCGGCAGTTCTGTGGACGGAAATGCCTTGTTGATGAGAGGTCAACAGAGAATGTCTCTTCGAACCAGTCTGGCCAAAGTCTACGATAACTCGGATAACCGCTCTGTAAAATTGTGGTGAGAAGAATATCATCTCAGAACGCTATTCTGAGATGCGGGTTGACGCTGTTTTGGCGGCATGAGGGGGACCTACACAATATTAGGCAGGTAGTATTAATGTTGTGGCTGATTGGTGTATATTACTTTAAATCATCATCAAGTGGTTAAAACAGCTTCTTTTACAGACCACATGTGAATTCTGCTCATAGAATGTGTCAAAGTCATTGATAACACATTTTAATGTCACCTTATAATCTTGAGCGTCTTAAAATTAAAAAAGTAATTTAAAATTACTTCTAAACGGCTTCCACAGTGGTGTGGCGGGTGTCTGAATGTTCGCAGTATACAGTTTCTTGGCTGTTTCAAACATCTGAACGAAGAACGCAGAAGAACTTCTCGGGAAGTATATCAGGGCCTTAAGAATCTGTGCTTATAAATCAGCTCTTCTGCAATTTAAATGTGGTGGTCTTCTACTGCTCAAGTAAATGACCACATTTACATGCACTTAAGCGTGTTATTCCAGGGTTTTTGCAGAAAGCAGTGTTCTGAAACATCATGTAAATGAGAACGCTGATTTCCTTACGCCGTTTGAGGGATTAAGAGAAAGCAGTTTAACATACCTAGGTTTTTCCCGGAGAACGGTGCTTATATGGCCATGTAAACACGCAAGTAGCATTCAAAAAGGTTTTTGAAAAGCATGCATGTGCGTGGAACAGACTGAATAACAAACGTCATAGGATGGAGCCCAACAACAAGTCGACAAAACATTTCTGAGTGTACAGTGGGAAAAGCACATACCATTAACTATACCTATTTATAAACACCACTGTAAAATATCGATGGTCCTTCATGTTTGTGTATATCCGCTCGTACATTCAGGGAATCCCAGAGTTTTATGTAAAGGGAAACCCTACTATTAAAGCACAATTTCGCTCCAGGTTATGAAAGAAAGGTAAGGAAACAAACACCTTAACAACTCTGGAATATCTGAAAATAAAGAGAAGCATCTGAGAATAAAACTTCTTTATTCTCAGTTAAACTTCTTTATTCTTTAGTCTTCCTCGGATACCATGTTTGCTTTTTACACAAGTGGGGAGATTACGTTTGTGTAGAAAAAGCTGCTTACTAACGAGCTGCATGTATACAGGATTAAAGAGTATGCCGCTTATACAGTGCTGATGAACAGGAACACTGCTTTCTCGCAATAACCCACTTTCTGGTGTCCATGTAAACATAACAGTCAACTTGCTTCGCGTGATAGGCTACCCTTAAACTTTTAAAGTGCTGCCTAAAAATGATACGGATGCAGCTGCATCTATGCATGCATCGGCAAGGAGAACATGGTGATTTATCATTGTAGCAATATTTTGAACACAGGCCTAATAGACATTATGCCACAAATGTTGTTAATGGAGCGTAACCAGTGTTGAGTCCCTTTTGCTGCAGCTTTAAATATTGTCCCTTTTGTTTTTTTGTAGTATGGAGGAGCATATCCTCCAGGACAGTATGGTGTTCCAGGGGGCTACCAGACACCCAAAACCCCCACTGGACAGGTATATAACTCGATATACACTACTGGTCAAACATTTTTGAAACACTTGACTGAAATGTTTCTCATGATCTTAAAAATCTTTTGATCTGAAGGCATATGCTTAAATGTTTGAAATTAATTTTGTAGACAGAAATATAATTGTGCCAACATATTAATTTATTTCATTTCAAAAACTAATATTTAATAAAAATAAAATGTTTTTGAAATTGAAAACTTGGACCAAATAATAAAGAAAAGCAGCCAATATGTGTCCAGCATAGATGGGAACTCCTTCAATACTGTTTAAAAAGCATCCCAGGGTGATACCCCAAGAAGTTGGTTGAGAAAATGTCAAGAGTACATGTCTGAAAATTCTAGGCAAAGGGTGACTACTTTGAAGATGCTCAAATGTAACACAGTTTTGATTTATTTTGGATTTTGTTTAGTCACAACATAATTCCCATTGTTCCATTTATGTTATTCCATAGTTTTTATGGCTTTACTGTTATTCTAAAATGTGAAGAAAAAAATTATAATAAAGAATGAGTGTTTCAAAACTTTTGACCGGTAGCATATGTGTTTGAAAACCTGGCGGATGTAAATGTATAAATCACAGTGTGTTAATTCTAATTAATGTGCTCACAATCCCCCCCCCCCACCCCCTCCTTTCAGCCCCCTGTCATGCCTATGATGGAAGATCAGTCCTCCAGTTATCCTTCCCAACCTCCTCCTCCTGCAACCCCTCAGCCTCCACCCCAGAGCCCTACATCCTCTGACCAGCCTCCACCCCCTCCTCCACCCTCCATACCTCCCCCACCCAATGCCCAGTACCCTCCACCTCTGTCACAGACCCCCTACAGTCCTAACGGAACCCTGCCATACAGCCCCACTGATTCAAACCCCATGCGGGGTTACAATCAAGGGCAGATTCGGCCAGGATACCAGGGTTATCAGGGTCCTGGATATCAGCCCCCTCAGCAGCAGGGTACAGGACAAGGCCCATATGGAGGACCAGGCAGAGTGGATGCTAAGAAACCAAACAGTATGAACAAAGGTGGCCACCAGCTGTGGCAACGCATAACGCGTACGTGTCTCTGTGTATTTAATGTGTGTCAGTATGTGTAATTAGATGTCACCCTTTTAAATGAATATGTGTGCTTATCATGTATAATGTTTCATTGCTGCCTGATGAATTGTAATTGATTCTTCCTCTACAGAGGCTCCTGGATCTGGTGCCGTCAAATTTAATATACAAAAGCGTCCATATGTCATGGCCAGTCAAAACTTCCCTCCAGGTGAACAGCCCCCGGGACTGTCTTCCACTGCTGCTGACCCCACATCATCTGGGTCTGCAGTTGCAACATCTACCACTTCAGCAGGAAGTGCCCAGACTCGGTGAGAGTGCAAGGCAATATCCTAAATTAAGAGTGCTGGTTGGAAAATGCAAATCTCTCAGTAGAAACAACAGAACATGTATTAGTGCTGTGCAGATACACTTAAAATCTATCTCCCATATTAGCTCAGTGATATTAATATTTAAGTCAGTGTACATTGACAGATTTGTTAAGAATGAATGAAAACTACATATTTTTATTTGAAATTTTAGGCCTCAGGACTGGCCACAGGCAATGAAAGAGTATGTGCAGCGCTGTTTTACAGCCTGTGAATCTGAAGAGGATAAGGATTGTACAGAGAAAGTGCTGAAAGACATTCTGCAGTCAAGACTACAGGATGGCTCTGCTTACACTATTGACTGGACTAGAGAACCACTGCCAGAGTGAGTTGTCTTTTTTTCTGAACTTGCAGTTAACCATTCTTTGCTGAAGTGGCTTATTCAAATTCACAGATCAGCCACAACATTAAAACCACCTGCCTAACATTGTGTAGGTCTCCCTCGTGCTGCCAAAACAGCGCCAACCTGCATCTCAGAATAGCGTTCTAAGATGCTATTCCTCTCACCACAGTTGTGCAGAGCGGTTATCTGAGTTACCATAGACCTTGCCAGTGCGAACCAGTCTGGCCATTCTCTGTTGACCTCTCTCATCAACAAGGCGTTTCCATCCACAGAACTGCCGCTCACTGGATGTTTTGTTTTTGGCACCATTCGGAGTAAATTCTAGAGACTGTTGTGTGCAAAAATCCCAGGAGATCAGCAGTTACAGAAATACTCAAACCAGCCCGTCCGGCATGAGCAATCATGCCACAGTCAAAATCACTGAGATAAAAAAAAATTTCCCCATGCTGATGGTTGAAGTGATTAACATTTTTATTCATTTTCAAAACAAAGAAAAACAAAACATATATATATATATATACAGTGATTCAACATTAACACCCACTACTTCCCCTCCCCGATCAAGAACCCCACCCCAAACGAACATCCCAGTGGTCTTACATAAGTACACACATTTACAGAGAATAAAATAATAAATACATTTTATGTATATGCTTTAGGGGGGTGTATGCTACTCCCAAAAATAGTACAGAGCAAATGGCGTAACTGAAGATACCTAAAAAACCGAGATCTGGGGATCCCAAAATATTGAACCAGATTTTCAAAGGATCTTATCACACCGCTTTCGTAAAGATCACCGAGTGAATTAACCCCCCTCGCAATCCACTCTGACCAACAAAAAAGGAGTATTAATGCATAGTTTGGGGTTAAGCCATAGGCTCGAGGCAACATTTAGATAAATATCTGAATTAAACACTCTGGACACTTTTGTCCATACTGAGTGTAAATGTGAAATAATGGGGTGTGATTTAACTATTCTATTTAGTTTGATGGAAAGGCTGTGCAATGGCAAAATAGGGGCAAGGAGTTCTTGTTCAATGCAGAACCAGGGAGGGGCTCTTTCAGGTGGAAGCGACCAATGAGCCAAATGTCTGAGACCGAATGCATAATAATAAAACAAAATCTTTGGTAGGCCAAGCCCACCTTTGTCAATCTGCCTAGTAATTTATTGAAATGTAGTCTGGGGCGCTTACCACTCCAAATGAAAGACTTCTCTATGCTATCAAATTGCTTGAAATAAGAGAGGGGGACATCTACAGGGAGAGACTGTAGCAAGTAGTTAAATTTTGGAATACAGTTAATTTTAATAACATTAACCTTCCCAATCATCGATAAATGTAATGAAGCCCACCTGTCTACATCGCTCGAAAACCGTTTTATTAAAGGGTCAAAATTAACTCTGACTAAATCAGACAAATTTGTTGGGAATAAAATGCCCAAATACTTAATGTCCTGTTTGGGCCACTGGAAGGTGCCTGGCTGGAAGGCTGTTACTGGACAGTATGCTGTCAAAACCAAAGCTTCAGATTTAGTCCAATTGACTTTGTATCCTGAGAACTTGGAAAAGGAATTAATAATTATGTGGAGGCAAGGCATAGATTTAGTGGGGTCGGAGACGAATAATAAAATATCATCTGCATAAAGCAGAAGCTTATGTGCCACACCTCCCGCCATCACCCCTGGAAAATCATCATCTTTTCTTATCGCGGCTGCTAAAGGTTCCAGGGCAAGACAGAACAATAATGGAGAAAGAGGGCAACCCTGACGGGTGCCCCTATCCAGAGTAAAATAATCTGAAATTAATCCATTTGTTTTTACCGCTGCTACAGGGTGTCTATAAAGTAACTTGATCCAACCAATAAACGTACTCCCGAACCCATACATTTCCAAAATCTTAAAGATAATCCCATTCTACCATATCAAATGCCTTTTCGGCGTCAAGTGAGATGGCAGCGCCGGAGTCTGATCATTCGCCACTGACCACATGATATTGATGAGACGCCTGATGTTATCAGAAGAGCTGCGGCCCCGAATAAATCCCACCTGATCTATATGTATAAGAGATGTCATAACTTAATCGGTTAGCCAGAATTTTTACATCTAGCTGGATCAGGGAAATTGGACGGTAACTTTTACACTTGCTTGTATCTTTGTCCTTTTTAAGAATCGGACTGATCCGGGCTTGTGTCATGGTTGGTGGAAGCTTTCCATTCTTTAATGATTCAGTATAAACTTCTAACAAAAGTGGAGCCAGTTCTGTAGCATAAGATCTAAAAAATTCAGCGGCAAAACTATCTGGCCCCAGAGCCTTACCAGTAGGTAGGGACTTGATTACCTCGTCAAGTTCCTCCAAGGTTATCTCAGAATCAAGAGTTTTTTTGCTCATTCGTCAGTTTAGGGAGTTCTAATGGTTCCACAAAGTTTCTAATATCTTCATCAGTAGACGAAGACGTGGAACTATAGAGATCAAGATAGAATTCTTTAAAAGCAGTGTTAATATCAATGGCTGAGGTAAAAATTTCACCACCAGCAGATTTCACTGAGGGAATAGTAGAAAAAGACTCTCTCTGCTTTATATATCTAGCCAAAAGCTTCCCTGCTTTGTCCCCTGACTCAAAGTATGACTGTCTTGCCCTGAACAACCAAAACTCCACTTTCTGCGACAGAATAGTATTATATCTGTATTTCCATCGGGTCAATTCTCTGAGGCCATCAGATGACATACGGCGCTTCACCTCTGCCTCGGCACTTTTAATATTTCCTTCCTACTCCAAGTTCTTGTGCTTTGAATTTTTTGATAAATGAGGTATACTGAATGATTCGACCCCTAAGAACCGCCTTAAGTGCCTCCCAAGCCACGCCCACAGAGGATACCGAGGACCAGTTGGTCTCCATATAGACACTGATTTCAGTCTTTAACATTTGTTGAAAATCAGGATTTTGCAAAAGGGATACATTAAAGTGCCAATTATATGATTTCCTTTTCTCTGTATGTGGCAACATCTCTAAGTTCACCAGGGCATGATCTGAGACTTGAAGATATTTCCAATTGAGCAATCAACAACAGATGAAATGAGGGACTTCGATATGAAAAAAAAATCTATTCTGGAGTAAATCATATGAACTGATGAAAAAAATTTATAATCCCTACCAGATGGGTTCAAAAGTCGCCAGATATCTACAAGACCAAGATTTTTACAGATCTTGTGAAGTGTCAATGTAGCTCTAGGGGGTTTACACACTTTAGCTTCACTGTGATCAAGGACTGAGTCCATCAAAAGATTAAAGTCTCCTCCCAATATTATGTCATGAGAGATGCCAGCAGCTTGCAACATCCCTTCAAGATCTATAAAAAAGCCCTGATCATCAACGTTAGGTGCGTAAATATTAGCCAAAATCAACCTTTGCCCCTGAATTTTTCCTAACACAACAATGACTCTTCCTAATTTATCTTTAGTCTTTTTGAGACATTTGAATTGTAGATGTTTATTAATCAGTATAATGACTCCCCTGCTCTTACTTGAGCCAGCACTAAAGAAGACACGCCCACCCCATATCTTCCCAAATGTTTCAGCTTCTTGCGGGGAAAGATGTGTTTCTTGAAGAAATACTATATCATATTTCTTGCGCTTAAGAACAGAAATAACCTTCCTTCTTTTTTTGGGGTGCCCAAACCCATTTACATTACATGTGGAGAAAGATAACCCACTCATATTAACATTTGATATTTTGATATAATAAAAAATAAAAAATGAGAGTGTCAAAAACAAAATTATACGGACCACATTCCCCATTAATGCAACAATCAAACCCCGAACTTCCCAGGAACAAAACAAACAGAAAAAAAAAAAACGTGCGCATTAACCCCGTGCATGACAGTGCCAACCGGTGACAATCCATGTACGCATACCAGAGCCCCCGCTACAACTTTGCCATCGGATTGCACGAGTCCGGTGCTTCTGCACAAATTTTGTGAGGTACAATTACAATAACAGAAAATACTTTGTAAAACATACCCCAGCCAACAGGCAGAATAACAAAAAAACATGTAGATTCATTCACAGAACTGTCTTGAAGGTGTGTTCCTCCACAAAATAAACTCCAGCTGATATAAAACCGTTCAGTTTCCTCGGACAGACAAACAATTGTTCAGTGAACTGGCTGTTATAAGTGCAGCAGATGAGGTAATCATTCTACTAGGAGGCATAAGCACAAAGAACAAACATATTTAACCACAACTGTCCCGAAGTAGTGTAATTCCACAAAAAAAGCTCCAGCCGTTAGGAAGAGCCAGCGCGAAAAACAAAACCGGCATCCCGGTTCCTCGGATGATCAAGAGCCAAACTAACTCGGAGGCCGCGCGCAAAAAAACCCCCAAAAAAACACCATAACTTACTCTGCCCGTCAACTTTATAAAAGTTGTCCTTTATGTGAGCATATAGATATTTTGTGGTCATCCAAAGTGTCCATTCTCGATCTGGCCGGAAACTTCAGTGTAACAAAAAATCTTCCGTCAATGCAAAAGTTTCTTGGAGTAATGCCATAAAACAAACTCCAGCCGCTAGGCGGAGTCAACACAAAAAGAAACAAAAATGGCACCCAGCTTCCTCAGATAATAGAGTTCCTCAACCGTGAGTCAGTCCACTAATATAAGAAACATCAAATGGCTTACTCCAATGTATTTATAAAGGAGAGTGCCTGTTTTGGACAAGTAAATACTTTGGGACCATTCTTCGTTTCTATTCTCAGTTTGGCCGGGAACATCAGAGCAAACGAGATCTTTTTCTGATGTAAGAGTTTCTTGCATTCCTTGAACCGATCGCGTTTCTCTCTTGTGGAATTAGCAAAGTCCGGGAACAAGAAAATATTATGGTTCTTCCGAGAAAGCTTCCCTTTGCTCCTCGCTTGGCGCAACACGAGATCTTTATCGGATGATTTCAGAAATTTGGCCGGAATGCATCGAGGCCTATCTCCCTCAGCAGTTCTGCGATCAGGCACTCTGTGAGCTTGCTCGATTTCCAGCTTGTGGCCTGTAATATCGAGCAGATTCGGGAAAAACTCGTCCAGGAATTTCACCATATCTCTGCCCTCTTCATGCTCAGGAATTCCAACAATTCGTATGTTATTCCTTCGGCTCATATTTTCGAAATATTCCAGTTTTTCTGAAATTAATTCCAAATCTATTTTGGATGCGGGCGGATTAGCGGTTAATTCCCTTTCTGATGACTCAAGACAATCGATTCGTTTTTCAACTTCTGTCACTCTTGTAAACAACTCGGAGAATTGTATCGATCGACGTATTACAGCGAGATCCTCCAAGTCAGCAAGAACCTTCGTCAACATCACCGACATGTTGGACAACTGACGCTGAATATCTACTCCCAACATACAATCCAAATCGTGTCTCCGGTCCGCAGTCCCATCAGAGGCCTCAGCTTGAACACGTAAGTGTCTTTTAATGTCTCCAGAGTCTGAGAATTTTGACTTCTTTGCCATGTTTACCTCAAAGAGCAAGTATGTAATTGGGTGTATCGAATCTCACCGGATCACAACATGAAAATAATTTAAAAACTAGCAAAGTTCACGGAGCTCGTCACTCACACGTCTGTCTCTCGCATGGCGTCACGTCTGCTGCTGATGGTTGATGTGAACATTATCTGAAGTTCCTGACCCTTATCTACATGATTTAATGCACTGCACTGCTGCCACACAATTGGCTGATTAAATAATCGCATGGATGATTGTTTGTGCCAGATGGGCTGGTTTGAGTATTTCTGTAACTGCTGATCTCCTGGAATTTTCACATACAACAGTCTCTAGAATTTACTCAGAATGGTGCCAAAAACAAAAAAACATCCAGTGAGTGGCAGTTCTGTGGACGGAAATGCCTTGTTGATGAGAGAGGTCAACAGAGAATGGCAAGACTGGTTCGAACTGACAAAGTCTACGGTAACTCAGATAACCGCTCGGTGATCGGTGTATATAAATTTGTAAATTTAATCAGTTCTGTCTCTCAATCTTTTCAAGCTGCTTAACCTTTGAGACTAAGCTTCTACTTTTTTTTTTAATCAGTCTGAAGCCAAAGCAGTCTCGCTGGGAAGTTGTTGCTCAACGTTCTCAGGACAGTGGTTTGGGAAGAGGTGGAGCCACTCGAGGCAGGGGTGGAGCCAGGCTGGGTAACTATAGGAATGTCTTTTCTCAAAGAAGCCCCTCCTCCAGCTCCTCCCACTCATCTTCGTCACGATCCCCCTCACCTCACAGCCGCAACAGAGGCAGGAGTAGACATAACCGCAGGTAATGCAAACCAACAAAATTAGTACAGTCTAAACAATCTAAAACCAACACTTTAAGATAGAAATTTGGTTAGAGGGAAAGTTCACCCAAAAATGAAAATTCTCTCATTTACTCACCCTAATGCCATCCCAGATGTGTATGACTTTTTCTTCTGCAGAACACAAATGAAGATTTTTAGAAGAATATTTCAGCTCTGTTATATAAGTAAGACTCCAGTGGTTAAATCCATATCTTCAGAAGTTTTACGATCAATACTTAAGTTCTTTTTTTACTATAAATCTCCACTTTCACTTTCAAAATGTGAAAGTGGAGATTAAGGTAAAAAGGACTTAAATCTTGATCTGTTTCTCACCCACACTTATCATATTGCTTCTGAAGATACAGATTTAACCACTGCAGTCTTCTATAACAGAGCTGAAATATTCTTCTAAAAATCTTTGTGTGATGCACATCTGGTATGGCATAATTGTGAGTAAATGTCAAGATAATTTTTATTTTGGGTGAAGTATCCCCTTTAATTAGGAAAAATTTTGATGGAGAACAGCAAGGTTTAATTGGTGATTGTCTTCCTCCCTACAGTGACTCTGGCTCCCAAACAGACAGCAGCATGTCAAGTGATCTTCGTATTCCGTTGTCCCGGCGGCAGCAAAAGGCTGGCCGTGGCCGTGGGGCAGATAGGGAGCGAGGAAGAGGAGTTGTAGGAGAGAGAGGCAGAGGAAGAGGCAAAGCAAACAGAGGGCGGAGGTGAGAAATCAGCACTGATTGTATGACCTGAACTTTAGGGAACATTATAAAACATTTCCAATCACACCATTATTTTTCCTCTTTCAGGAATATGGATGATCCAAGCAGTGGTATTGGGAAAAAGCGAAAAGGCGGTAATGCAGGTCTGGACTTTCATGACCCAAATCGCGAAGCCAAGAAGCAGAGCCGAGCTGCACGCTTCCACACTAAACTACGCACTGAGCCCCTTGTATTAAACATCAACGTCTTTGACCTGCCCAATGGCTCCCAGGAAGGACTCAGCTGGGACGACTTCCCCATTGTCGGCACCTGCCAGGACATCACCAAAAACTACTTGCGCCTCACCTGTGCCCCCGACCCAGCAACTGTCAGACCTGTACCTGTAAGTGTCTCCTGTAATTTAGGTGTTGCATATAATTTGTAATCTGTTTAATGGTTATAGTTTTGCTAGTGAATACAGGGTACTGTGACATTGATATTCAGTGGTTTATTACTGAGGCTTATTTGCTGGTTGTGATCAGAGCATGTGTTTTATGGATTGTTTGTGCGGGTTCACTGTGTTGGATTTGTAGTGAATTTTCTCTTGTGTTCCAGGTGTTGCGAAAGTCTCTGACTGCAGTTAAAACTCATTGGAAAACAAACCAGGATTACTTGTATGCATGTGAACAAATGAAATCAATACGACAGGACCTCACTGTGAGTAAATTTTATGACCTACCAGTTTCTCCCCCTTTTTTTTTTTTTTTTTTTTTGTCTCAGTATCTTGAAGGGCTGCATCTAACAATTATTTTAATAATTAATCTAATGATTATTAGAACGATTATTGCAACGATTAATCATTAGCTCTAAACCAATTATTCAGCTTGTGCCCTGACTTGTATTAAACATGCTTACTAACAATAAAGAGGACAAAATCATCTTTTAAAAATACCTCTAAATGACATTCACTGAATTAGTTTTAGATATTTATATTGGAAAACAAGCCAAAACAAAAACGTATTCTGTTGCAGTGTATAATGGGTCAAAGTCTACCCTCTCTCACTTTTGTTCATTTCAATCCATCTTTAACTCACAAAAAAAACAAACTCTCTTTTATTAATAAAGCTGCATATTGCCAATTTTCTTCATGATAAGAAATGCACAGTGACATATATTATGATTGAATAAATTGCCAGCCATCACGTTATAATCTAGCTGCATTAAGCGTGCACGCTCGGGATGAGCGTCCCCACGCCAGAGTGTGCTTCAGCCAGCTGCTGTTTCATTCTCTCCCCCTTAGATCAGGACGTTCGTGCAACTCATAGAAGAGGCGCTGACCGCACAAAGAAAGACCAGTTTAGGAGTTTGTAATTATTTACGTGATCTGTTTCCGTATTATTTGAGCTTTAATAAAGCTATAACACATTAAATATAACTGCATTTAAGATGTAATGCCGGGGTGTTTCCTTTAAAGAGCTCCGGATCTGCTTATTCCACAACGAGAGTGCTTCTTTATTTACGTATTTTGTATTTTTGTATAATTCCCTCATCTTTGCGATCTACATCACCTGAAGCTGTTTGGAAGTTTAAAGTTTATCTGGACTGTGAGCTGTGTAATTCTTCCTCTCCTCAGTCAGGCGCAAACTGCAGTGCTGCTCTCGTGCGTCATCATTAGAGTGTAATGTGATCTCATGTTACATTAAGTGAAATCAAACGACTATTCGGCAGCGAAAATGTTTTGTTGTCAATGTTGTCGATAATGTCGACTAAACGTTTCAGCCCTAGTATCTTGTGTTGAATTCTTGTGTTCTTCAGGTTCAAGGTGTGCGTACAGACTTCACAGTGGAGGTCTATGAGACACATGCTCGTATCGCTCTGGAAAAGGTATGGAGTGCCTTTCACTATCCCAACTAAAGTCAGCTCTCATTCAGTTTGGACTCAGGTTCTTCTTTTGGGCATAACCTGAATATGTTTTGCTTGTGCTATCAGGGTGATCATGAAGAGTTCAACCAGTGCCAGACCCAGCTGAAGGCCTTGTATAAGGACTGCCCGTCGGACAACGTTGGAGAATTCACCGCCTACAGGCTTATTTACTTCATCTTTACTAAGAACTCTGGAGGTATATTGCTTTACTTAAGTCATTTAGTCTCCCCTATAATTTTGCACTCTTAATTCAGGCTTCCCCGTTCTTAGACTTACAGCAAGTCTTTAATGCCTTTTTTCCCATTTTTCTTAGACCTTACAACTGAGCTTGTGTACCTGACCCCTGAGCTTCGTGCTGATCCATGTGTAGCCCATGCTCTTGAGCTCCGTACAGCCTGGGCGCTTGGAAACTTCCACCGGTTCTTCAAATTGTATCGTCAAGCTCCGCGTATGACTTCTTACCTTATCGACAAGTTTGCAGAGCGTGAAAGGAAGTTGGCGCTGAGGGCCATTCTTAAAACGTTAGTACAGATAGCAGGGAGATGCACATGAGTGTCATTGCAAAAATTGTACTGCTGTAGAAGTCTAATCTTTCCCCCTTTCTCTGCTGCAGGTTCAGGCCCTCTGTGCCAGTGGAGTATGTGCAGTCCAGCTTGGCCTTCCCAGATTTAGACTCATGTTTAGAATTTCTAACTGGGCTTGGGGTTACATTCATCCCCTCTGACCCTAGCAAAATAGATTGTAAAGTCAGCTCAGCCTGTCTGTCCACCTCCTAGTATCGGGAAAAGGGGAGGGCAAGGGAATTTTCACTTATAGAGCATAAAAGTCCACAGCCTATTGAAACAGACTTTAGAGAAGGGACCAGATATCCGCATAACAGACACACACACACTTAGTTTATAACTTATATTTGTAAGAGATCTCTATTTCTAACTCTTGTAGAGTGAAGGACTTTCTGACTAAGACGAGCAGTTAATAGATCCATATACAGTTACTTAGGTGCCATTTCAAGACCCATTATAGCCTGTACACACAGCCCATTTAGTGACGTATTTGGCAACAAGGACTTAATTGGCAGAATTAGTTTGCAGTTTATCTCATCAACATGGAGCAAAGATCTGATGGGGTCATCTCCGCAGTCAGAGAGTTTCAGACAGCTGAAAGAAAAGACTTAGTCTCCCACACCACAGACCTCAAAGCATTTTCAAGCTAACAGTGTTCTGTGTTCTCATGTTTCTCTCCTTTCAAGCAAACAGCCACAAAGCTCAAGACCTGAAAACAACAGCAATATGGGAAAGGTTGAATAAAATGTGAGCCACTTTACACCGACAGCATACCATCTGATTAAGTCTATGAGAAGACAAAGGCTACTGCTGCAAGATGTCTGTTCCAGAACAACCTAAGTTCACATTGTCATCTTAATGGACATACCACTAACCTTCCAAGTGAGCTGCCTGGCATTCCTGTGATTTGCAAGAAGAGGATGGTTTGTATGCCCTATCTTTTTCTTTGCCTGAGATGTCTGCAGTAAGTGAGTGGAGTTGGAGGTGCTCTGTTAGCTCCTGCATCACTTCAGCTCTGTGATCTTCATGCCAGTATAGCCCACAAGATTCGGACTGAGATATGTAACAAGATGATCACTTCCAGAGATGCAGATAGGCCACATTCCACACCATCACATGTCTCCCTCTCACACAGTCTCCGTTCGCCCTACTGCACACGATATGGCATCTCAACACTCAAAAGCTGGGCTTCACTGTCATATTGCCCTTATTTTCTCAACACCCAGGGAGCGCAGCTCAATGAAATGGCTGCAGCCAGTCAGTGACTCACAACCTTATAAAATGTTCTCCTCTCCAGCTGTGATCTGAATAGGCTCAACCGTTTTAAAGTCATCCTGGTCCAAATATGGCATGCTTACACCACAGAATTTAGCCACCAGCAGCTTTCCACTGGAGAGTGTCCTCTCATGCACCACCCAACATAGATGGCCCCTACACCCAACATGCAGTCACCCTGACCAAGTTCAGTCGTTCTGCAGTAAAAGCAAGATGGCTGTTGCTTCCTGTTTTCTCTTCAGATGGTGATCTCAACTCTATGAGGGCATTCGCTGTCCTTTTTGGGTTTGGAAACGGATGGGTTTGTATGGCTGTGTCCCCCTTGTGCTTTGGCAACATCCACTTGGTAGCTTAGAATGTATGTGTTGCTGGTAAGAAGGACTGGAAAAAGGATGCTCAGCTTTTTTGCTGAGGTATTATCTAATGTCGAGCATTTTGTTCAGTAGTGTTATGTTTTTACCCAGCTGACTGGTTGTAAATTTAGCAACCTGTGTTATTGTGAAATAGGCCCTAATATTCCTGTTGCACTCTGCCTCAAGATCGAAGTATTAGTGACACCAAGAGATCTGTACAAATGATATGATAGATTATTTACAGAGTAATCTAATGGATCTGCTTTTTAACTGGATATTGCTATGATGCAATAGTAAATTTCAAAGGTTTATACAGTATAATGGCTATAATATTACAGTCTTGCAGAGAGAAGCATTGATGGTGTACCAATTCAAAGTCGTATGCTGAAAATCTAATGCTCCATGGTCTGTAATAGACTAAAAACTATTGCTTGCATTGCAAATAAGCAAGGACCCTTTTAGCATTTTTGGTGTTGAAGTAAACAGATTAATTTAATGTGGTAATTTTAAAATTCAGCCAGCATGGATAGGGCTTGGAACTGAAATGTGTGCTTTAGCAAGATGGTTTTGCTCAGGGTTGCTAAAAGAGCCAACACTCATTGGTAAAGTGTGTACATATGTGATAATGTAAATAATGTGCAGAGTGAGATTTTGTTACTTTCTCTTTATATAGTACTTTTGTTTATTAGCTTTTGTTTGTTTATACAATGGTAAGTCATTTTGATCCATACAGAAATTTTGATGCCATTTTTTAAAGATTTAGTGTAATGTCTTGTGTGGTGAGCATGTGCACACTTTGTACAAACAAATGAAATTAGTTTGAAATGTTTAATTCTTAAATTGCTTGGTCCCCTGGACAAAACATAAAATAAGTTTAAAAAGTAAAGCTCGGGCTGCAGTTAACATATACAAACTCATAATGAGACAGATTTCATGAATGAATAATATCCCAAATCTTTCCCTTGTTGGTCATAACCAAAAAGCACTGGTCACTCTTTCTGTGTCACATTTAGTTCTTTGTTGCTCTGTTCTCAGCACCTCCCTACCCTGTTTATCAATCTTTATCTTTTCATCTGCCACCTCTCTTTCCCTCTTCAGCTTTTTCTTGCTAAAATCATGCCTTTTAACAGAACCCTGATCATGTCCGTTATGAGATACCAAAATATACATACAGCAAGAGAAAGATTTGGTCAAAGTACAATTTCCACACCTTCCGCAAATTTTTTTTTTTTTTTTTTTTTTTTTTTTTTTTTTTTTTGGGCGAAAATGCATTGATCCTTTATTCTGTAACTTCTCTTAACTGATTTGACTTGATTTGAGATCAAATGAATACTGAAGGCTGAAATACATTGAAGTTGGGGCAACAGTTAGAGCTTTTTAATCATAGTTGAGCAGTGCTTTCTTTTTGTTCAGTTGTGTTCATTTTGACTACTTAAACTCACTTTATTTGGATTCTTGTATTTGATTGTCCCTTGATTAACCACTTGATGATGATAAATACTGGTTGACTGTAAATGACATTGCCACACTGACTCTGTTCTCTCCTTCTCAACCTTTTTTTTTTTTTTTTCCAACCCCTCCCACCCCCTGTTCTCCTTCATTACCAGATTCTCTTTCTCTTCTTGCAGTCATGCAAAATTGGAGCAAAGCAAGAGATAAAAAGATGAGGGCATACTGGAAAATGGGCATTGAGACATCCAGACATCGGCTTATTGAGATTGCTTATGCCTGTTGTTGTCTGACGAATCTGTCTTTTTAAGAAAAGCTTGATTTTGATTTGCAATTTTTTTTTAAACTAATTTCAAAGCCTTTATACCAGAACATCTTGTCAGCATAAAGACCATTTCAATGTATATAGTCTTGTTCATATGCTGTATGTTCAGTGATGCCTTGTGTCCATTCTTCTTAGTGCTTCATTTTTCTCTGCATTGGTAGCTGATTTATTTTCTGCAATTTTTTTATTTATTTTTTATTTTTATTTTTTTTTTGCTGCTGGTTATTGCTTTATTGGTTAAGTTTAGGCTTTGTTTTGTGATATGGACTGAATATATTTCTAATGTTTAACTTTGATTTAATCTAAGCTGTAGAATGGCATACTGGACATTCCTGGACATACAGATAGTTATAGCCCTTTTGTACTTCTTGTTCCACACCTAAATTAGATCTCACTGCAGTGTTAAGGAAATGGTGCCCATAATGCTTGATTTATTACTTGATTTTGGCCTTTAAAACCAATTTAGTGTCCCAAGCATTATCAGTCATCTAGAAGCCACTAGTTTTCATATATATATATATATATATATATATATATATATATATATATATATATATATATAATGTATCTTTAGCTTTTACTGTTGAACTGTTATATTTGATATGTATTGTTTTCACAGCTACATTACTAACAGCTCTATCTGTCTCTTCAAATGTTGCCTGTCCTCTTGAACCCCTAAGTTCTTCTACTCTTTCTTATGCATCAGGCTCTTTGTTTTTTGGTAATATTTGCTTCTGTAAGTGATGATCTCTCCCTACTAGATCATTTGAACTTCTAGCCATTTATTGACTGCTTTTGGTTTCCATCTATTTATTTATTTTTTATTCAGCCATATATATATACCCTCTATACTTCTCTTTCTGCCTATTCCTCTCTCTTTTCTTTGTGTATTGTGTTCTGTAATGCAATGTTGCGATTGTGGATTGGTTTACATGTGGTCAGTGCTTGCCAGTAAGTATTTCCACAGGACTGTGCTTGCAACTATTTTTTTTTTCTTTTACAGCTCATCCTCAAACCCATGAAGCAAAAATATCTCGGCCCTGATTAAAGCTCCAAATGTTGTACATTGGAGTTCACATTGAATATACTGCCGTTTGTAGATGCTGTACATAATGTATTTACTTTCTTGAGGAAAAAATAAAGAATTTAAATCAGATGTTTTTATTGATTTAATTGAAAGAAACGTTTGTAAACAGTCATAGAAAATGTTCATTATAATTGGTTACTAAATATTCCACAGGTTTCCATGTTGGTGTGCTTCCTACGTTATTTTTAGTATCCACAGTTCCCTATCAATTTAGTCATGAATGCTGCGTCATAGCTAATGCTATGGGTTATCCCGCAGGCGTAGCCAATCTCTGAAACTCTTTAAAATCTTGTCAGTTTTAATTGGCAGATAGAGCTTTGTGCTCCGCCTCCCTCGCGCAGGTAGCAGGCATATATTGAGGTGGTGCATAGCGCCATCTCTTTATTTGCCCCTCTCACAGCGGGTGGATCTGCGTTTTCTCCTACCCCCTGCGGTTCTCCGGCGATAGCAGATACCACTAACCTTCACAGCTGAACAGCAGTGTTGGAAGTTTTCCTCCTGTGGACAGCAGGCGGACGAGACATCTTCACCTCTCTCGTTGCATCACAGTGCTGGGATTATTCTACGGCCTATGGGCCTCAACGGAAAGTATGCTTAGGATTATTATTTATTGGATAATTTTCTTTAAGCATGTAACATAAGCGATACAGCCTGATTGTGTTTGTATGTATCTGTATACTGTGCACAATCTAAAAGTTGTTTACTTAACGATGCCTTTTTAAAGATGCCGTTTCATAAATGTATTTTGCCGTGTGAACGGAATGTTCCCTTATCCGACGAGCACGAGCGATGTGTTCTTTGCCTGGGTCAGGCTCACGCAGAGGTGGTGTCAGTGGGTCAGATTGTGCTCAGTGTAAGTGCATGAGACTCAAAACACTGCGCTCTCGGTTCTCCCACTTTCTGAGGGATGAGTCCGGTCCCTTCCCCTCCCTCCATGCTCCTGTGGCACATGAGGGAGACGTACGAGGGCGGGATGAGCTGGCGCAAGCATCGTGTGTCTCCTCGCCTCATCCGCAAGCATTTTCGCCTGTGGAGTATGCCCGTGAAGACCTGCATCCCGTTATTGGGGTGCAGGGCTCCATTACATTTGGCACTCACTCCAAGGATAAGGATGATATGGTGTCGGAAAGGTGAGCCCTGGACACAGTTGTTGGATGAGCTCGCCGGGACTTCGAGGAGAGGAAGACTGCACTAGAGTTTCTGAAACTGAACTGTTTCAGGTGCTCGCTTGGGCTGTCGAGAACTTCAAATTGGATTGGCCCACTCCTAGTGCACCTGAATGTTCTCGGCTAGACATTCAGTTCTGTTCGAGCCAACGTGACTCTGTCACGCCGCCCAGTGCCATTCTTCCCCAAGCTGCACGAAGAGCTCATGAAGTCATGCCATTCACCATACTCGTCAAGGGAGCCGCAGCCTTCACAATGCTGGACTGTGCTGAAGAACAGGGATATACGTTGAAATGGCGAGTGTTCGTGGATTGGTGTTCCTCTTGGCACGAGGACCCTGTACAATGCACCATACAGCCTATACTTCACTTTCTACAAGAAGGTTTAGATGCGGGTCTCGCCCCATCTACGTTCAAAGTGTATGTCGCTGCCATAGCAACCAGACATATCCCACTGGGCGTCTATCAATAGGCAGATACCCTTTGATTGTGAAATTCTTCCATGACACGAGGTGGTTGAGACCGTCTCGCCCCACCACCGTGCCAGTTTCGGACTTGGCGCTTGTGTTAAAAGCACTCACAGGCCTGCCGTTCGAGCCATTGGATTCAGTGAGTTTACATGCAGTCTCATTAAAGACTTGCTGCTTCTCGCTTTGGCTTCAGTAAAACATGTCGGGGACCTTCAAGCGCTGTCGGTCAATGACTCCTGCTTAGAGATATCAAAAGCCGTTCTTAAACCCAGGAAAGGCTACGTGCCAAAAGTTTTGACCTACACCATGGGACCATGGCAATTGTATACAGATACATACAAACACAATCAGGCTGTATCGCTTATGTTACATGCTTAAAGAAAATTATCCAGTACAATTCAGCGGAGAGGTTACACACACACTGTGTTCTGTAAGAGCACTGCATGCATATATCGATCGCACAAGGCAAATGTGGCTTTCAGATCAGCTCTTTGTCTGTGTCACAGGTCACTTTAAAGGGTTGGCTGTCTCCAAACAAAGGCTTTCACATCGCATAGTGGATTCCATTGCGCTCGCATCCGACTCGCAAGGCATTCAGTGACCTGTTGGAGTATACGCTCACTCCACTAGAGGCATGGCATCTTCATGGGCATTGTCTAATGGCGTTTCCCTTAAAGACATATGCCTAGCTGCAGGTTGGGCATCCCCTAGCACTTTGCCAAGTTTTACAACCTGGATGTCTCCTTTCTCTCTCTTCCCAGGAGAGTTAAACTATGTATCCTGCTGCTTACTACCAGCTTATTTATACATGGTCATCCCATAATAGCCTGCAGTTAGCAGTCACTTATGTGTTTTCAGTACCCATTTGGTTAGTCCATTATTTATACTTATTCACACATGGTAGTGATTTAATTCATCTAGCGATGATGCTAACCGGATCAGGTAGTGCAGTCATAGCCGTCTTATTGCGTTGCAAAGAGGAGACTGTTGGTGCTTTCTGGTACCCCATTGGCTAGTACGCATCTTTACGCATGTGAATCAGTTGCTCGGCATGATGATAAACATTCCCTATAGCGTCAGCTATAACGCAGCATTCATGACTGAATTGATAGGGAACGATAAGATTATGACTGTAACCATGGTTCCCTGAAATGAGGGAATGAATGGTGCGTAAGCAGGCCGTGCTAATGAATCTCTACTACAAGGGTCGCTTGCACCCTTCAGTCAAATATTCTTGAGAGAGAGCACTATGCACTGCCCATATATACGCCCACGAGGGAGGATGAGCACAAAGCGCTATCTGCCAGTTAGAATAGGCAAGATTTTAAAGAGTTTCAGAGATTGGCTATGCCTGCGGGGATAACCCACAGCGTCAACTGACAGCATTCATTCCTTCATTTCAGGGAACCATGGTTACAGTCTATCGTTTTCCTGAGCAACCACTGGGCGGCGACATGATGATTGTAATTGCCTGTTTTCTACTTCTGGTCTCGAGACGCAAAATAATTACTGCCAAAACAAGCGATCCAGAGGAGAACAACAACTATTTAAACCTTTGACCATCGCTTCATGTTCTCTACACACTCAGGTGAGGCACTGTCTATAAAAAAAAACTGTCATCTCAACTCTGTGAAGTATCGGCATGATTTTTTGACATTACCCTCTAAGAATATATGCAAAACACTGGACACCGGAAATTGAAAACAGTCGAATCGTGGATTACTTCCACGTTCAAGAATAAGATGGATGAAAGCGGAGAAAACTTTTTTTTTTTTTTAAGAGTGCTGTAATAAGCCATCTAACTGCTAGGAAATGGATAGTTACATTGACATTTAGCAGATACTTTTATTCAAAGCGACAAAAGCAATTTTTCATACAGAAGTCAACAATATCTTCAGTATTGCGCTGGAGTAGTAAAGATGCAAAAAAAAAAAAGACAAACAAGGATTTTATTATTTGTTCAAAATGTGCATTTAGTGTTGATTAAGTGCTCGCGAAACAGATGTGTGATCAGTTGTGTGGAGGTTGGAAGCTCATTCTACCACAGTTGACAAAATGTTCAATATCGAGATTTAAGATGATATCATTAGTAATATAAAAGATGATGTATCAATGATTGTTTAAGGGAAGGGGTATATTTTATGTGCTATAACCAAGTTCACTATCACTAGTTTAAGTAGGTAGGCGGTAACAACAGTGGAGGGCGTGTCCAAATGTGCATACCTGTAATTAATTTTACATGGTGCTGTAAGCTATTTCCACGAGACTTAGCCGTTGAAACCGACACAGAGCATGTTCCCACGGTTGTCAAACATAACAGTAGCGAAATCGCGTCCTCAAGTGACAAATTATAAATCAGAATATGGCATTATGCCTCAATAATTCACTGCAACGAAAACACAATGAGAACGCGCAAAATGATTGATGGGCAGAAAGCGTGAGACCGCGGACACATTTGTTTGCTGTTTACAAAGTCTACAGCTATCACAGGGACTGGTGAGATATATCACGACACTTATTTAATTCATATCTTTAAGGAAGTAGGCAATTTTTTTGTATAATTTTTAATGAAAAAAAAAAAAAAAAAAAAAAATCGCTTACAGCTTGTGCTTCAGTCACCATGAGTGAGGGATCCACTGAAAGTGAAAAAACAGGTTCACACTCCGCAGTTGTTATTTGGAAATTTGCTCTATTAGTATTTGTCCAGTAGGTTTCTTGTGAAAGGAAGTCCCTTTAGGAGTGTAAAAATGATTATTTTTAAATGTTTGATATTTTACTCAATCCAGTGTAGTAGTGTCACAGCAAAGATTTCTTTGAATGAAGGCAAAGGAGTGAAATGTACACTAACTTTTTTGCTTGAACTACAACAAATCAACTCCACATTCTTGTCCAGAGACAGGGTTGACAGCAGTGGAGTGCAAATTCTAAATGACACTCAATGTATTTTTCATGTCACATTCATTGATTCAAATTTTATTACGAGTCATGAGTGAGGTACCTAATGAAAGGGATAAGAGCATATCATTGCACAATAGTTGGGAATTTGCTCTTTTAGCACTTTTTAGAACTTTTAGATTTATTTTATAGGAATACTGTTTATTCTTGTTACCAAGAAAAAAAAAAATAGTGCAACTGCCAAAAATAAAGTTATAGAAGATTTAGTGTAGCAGAAATAGAAGTAATCTGGTTAAATTTGACCACAAAGTTATTATATATATATATATATATATATATATATATAGAAACGACTAACTTCTAAATTCTTCTGGCGATGAGGTTTAACATACATATATACACACACACACACAAGTTATTATCATTATGTGTATATTCAAAGTAAATTATACAGAATATGACCCGAGACGAAACCGCAAAATTAGGTCTACACTCCTGAAACATTTATTAGACCATTTATATTCCTTAAACAATGTTGTTGGCCATTACATACAATGAGCACCTCTTTCAGGACATAGGCCACTTAGAGAATGTGCAAAACACTCTTTTAGGGACAGGAAAACAGAAGGATAACCACATTCATGGAAAGCAGTTCCACTTAAGAGACACGGAGATTGATTGACTAGATTTGACACTGTGTACAAATGAAAGTTGGTAAATATTTCTCAAGTAGAGACATAGGGCCTTACGCCCGATGTTGGTTCTTTTTACAGCTCTGTAGTCCACTGCACTTGTGTGCGGGATTAGTAGTACACTCAGTAGCACATGTTTCCATACTTCTGTGGAATAGATCTCGAGTGCTTTGTGTCAATCTGTCCCTTTATTATAACAACACAAAAAAGGACAAGTCAAAATTAAACAATAGTAACAAAATCACAATAACACTGTCTAAAGAAAAAGGGTTCGGGACCAGACCTAAGCCCTAGAGTTTAGGTAGATGGCTTTAGCTTTATGCTTTTGCGTTAATAATTTCGATGAACTCTGGTTTTAGGGAAGCACCGCCCACCAGGAAGCCATCCACATCTTTTTGAGAGGCAAGCTCCTTGCAGGTTGCGCCAGTGACAGACCCTGAAAGAGTAGACCGTGGAAAACATTACTAACAGTAATGGAGAACTCATGGTATTCTTCCATAAGAAAGAACACTTGGTGAAAACTTAACCTTTTTCATCAAATATTTCTGTTGCTGACTATTTATTTGGAACTGCTGTCGTTTTGAAAATGTCAGTAGATCTTCCAAACAGTCAAGCAAACCCTTACCTAAGAACCCAAATGTAAGCACAGCTTCATCAGTGTTTAGAGTAATAAGGTACACTTGTCGGAATGTGTATTTATTTGCATAGGGCAGCTCAACTTAGCAATCCATTGCTTTCTTTATAGTCTTAAACATTCTTGTCCAGTCTAGAGATGGTGGGGGGTGGGGGGGGTATATTGAGTTGCATACTCAATGCCTTTTACATGTTTAATTTCAACTGGTTCAGTGTAAATTGGGCTCCAGTCAACATGAACGAGGAACCCATTGAAAGCAATAAGACAGTTAATTACAAAACAGATAGCTGGAAATTTGCTCTTTTAGTATTTATCCAGTAGATGTTTTGTGAAAGTAAGTCCCTTCTATTTGTTAAAAAGTAAAGTGCTCTGATATTAAAGTGTGAGTTTAATATTTCACCCACCTTCAGTAATTTAATACTAAAAATAAGGTTTCACAGTGCTAGACTATTTATTAATGAGAAAAACTCTTCAGATATTATTTAAGCCAGAGTTTAATATTTTACCCACCTTTAAGTAATATTAAAAGATTCAGTTTTTAACAGTGTTTGCAACTTCCAATATTTCAAAGAAGCCTCTCTTTTTAACAGTTTTAAAGGGGCTTCCTTTAACAAGATCAAATAGACAAATACTAAGAGCATTTTTCCAAGATATAAGTGATCAATGAAACTCATTTTAACAGGTACCTCACTCATGCTGACTGAAGCACAAGCTTGTGCTACTTGTATTCCAATTTTACAAACTACGTTCATCTCTAGGAGACAGAATGAGCGGTATGATGGCTGCATGGTCCCATGGTGTTTATACTTGCGTACTATTGTTTGTACAGATGAACGTGGAACTTTCAGGCGTTTGGAAATTGCTCCCAAGGATTAACCAGACTTGGGAGGTCCACAATTTTTAGCTGATTTCTTTTGATTTTCCCATGATGTCAAGTAAAGAGGCACCGAGTTTGAAGGTAGGCCTTAAAATACATCCACAGGTACACCTCCAAGTCAGTACACCTTATATCAGAAGCTAATTGGCTTACTGTCTAAAGGCTTGACATTTTCTGGAATTTTTCAAGCTGCTTAAAGGCACAGTTAACTTGGTGTATGTAAACTTCTGACCCACTGGAATTGTGATAGTCAATTAAAAGTGAAACAATCTGTCTGTAAACAATTGTTGGAAAAATTACTTGTGTCATGCACAAAGTAGATGTCCTAAATGACTTGCCAAAACTATACCTTGCTAATATTAAATCTGTGGTGTGGACTTCAACTGTATATACAAACATCTAATGCTTCAGTCACCATGAGTGATGTACCACTGAAATTGAAAGGTTATTGCACAACAGCTATTTGTCCAGTATGTTTTCTTTAAAAGGAAGCCCTAAAATTACAACTCAATTTCATTATCCACGCAATTCATACAAAATTGTTTAAACCTTGGCCCCAAAAAGTTACTTAGTTTACCCTTTAAACCATGACTTGTACTACATGTAAATAACTAATATTGTTATTATATTCAAGCCGTTTAGCCAGAGGAGAACTGGCCTCCACAGTGAGCCTGGTTACCCAAAGTTGTTTTCTCCATTAACCAAATTCTTATGGAGTTTTGTGTTCCTTGCCACTATCGCCTTTAGCTTGCTCTCTGGGTGTCTAAATACAAATATTATTTACTTTTTTTTTTTTTTTTTTTTTAAAGGCACAATCTAGTGTCACGTTTTTATCTAATGCAGTCCAATGCAGGCCTATTCAACTCACTAAAGCCCTGTTTTTTTTTCCTGGTTGAAACTAAACTCTGCAGGACAGTATCCCTCTGGGAAAAGTGAACAGCCCTGTTTTACTGTACAAGTCTGCTAGAATTATACACAACCAACACTATTTCTAGTACGTCTTTACATTCTATTTTAAACATTACTGTCCAGAGACAGTTTGAGTAGTGGATGACACAATTTGAGGGCATGTTTAAATGTGCATGTTTAAAGGAGTCACCATGAGTCAGGTACTCACTGAAATTGATGAGGAGTTCATTGCACATTAGTTCATTGAAAATTTGCTCTTTTAGTATTTGTCCAGTAGGTTTTCTTAAGTCCCTCATGCTTGTTATTAAAAAATAAAAAACTACAACTATTGTCTGTGTTGCACTTGTATACTCTGAAATGATAAACATGCAGTTTGATGTGTGTTTTAAGTATTGTTTTGTAACTACATTTATTTGTCTTTTTTTATTTAACATTTAATCTCCAAATAGCACATGGTACATCTACATACATATGCTTGCAGGTATTTTTAAGACAGTATAAAGTAAACAGCATGCAAGTATTAAACTATACTTGGATCATGTCGATACGTGTATGGATTATTCATAGTGCAGTCCAACTATATAAAGCTCTACTATCCTCAGAGGACTGACACTGAATACTAAGCAAGGAGGAACCCTCACCTCCATAGATGATCCTGACGGAGTTGGCAACAGCCTCGGAGACATTGGCCTTCAACCACTGCCTGAGCTTGTCATGCACTTCCTGAGCCTACAAGAGGAGAATTATTAGTGAACATTAAGCAGCCACCAAGTTCTGATTCCAAACGAATCCAAATGACTCCTAATGTACTAAAAGATGTACCTGTTGTGGCGATGCAGTTTTACCAGTGCCAATAGCCCAGACGGGCTCATAGGCGAGGACCACTTTGCTCCAGTCCTTTACGTTATCTAAGAGAGAAGATGCAGTCTTTATCAATCAAATATCTTTTACAGCAAAGTTCTTATAATGCATTGTAAATCTTAATGAAAGATACCTGCGATGACTTTGGTCTGGGCAAAAACAACTTTCTCAGTGATTCCGGCCTCCCTCTCATCCAGCTTTTCACCAATGCAGGCGATCACACCCAAACCATTCTCAAGAGCATGAGCGACCTTCTGGCCAATCAGCTGTCAGGAAAAACAAATCCAGGGAGGGTGATCAGAGAGCGTATATCATTTAATTTTATGTGTGTTAATAGCAGTGAACGAACATCCATTGTCTTTTGTGAGCCAGCCACTGACTGTTTCACACGTTTTTCGAAAATTTGTATAAGTTATGGCTGTGTGGTAATCATATTCATATGAACTGAATATACACAAATAACTTCTGTGAAATGTCTAATGACAATTTCCTACGGTTCCATTCCTCTCTTAAAAAAAAAAAAAAACCTTTAGAGACCTCACATATTTAGATTTGCATACCCATAATGCATCACACATTTAGCTTGAATTAGTTCAAATGTTCCTAGATAACGTGTATGCTTCAGTCACCATGAGTGAGATACCCATTGAAAATGATAAGTTAATTGCACAAAGGCTAGAAAAAAAATGTACCATTAATATTTGTCCAATAGGTTTCTTTTTAAAAAGAAAATAGTCCTCTAATACCCGTTTTAAAGAAAGCACTTTTAAAATTATTAACACTTTGCATAATTACACTTTAAGCAATGTTGATAATGGTGGAGCTTTATTCCGGTGTAAACCAGTACTGAATACCATTTAGTTTGATGAGGGCCTATGCAGTTTTATGGTAAAACCTTATGGTGCTTCAATATACATATAGTGGCAGATTCTTTAAGACAATATAAACTCATTTGAATTGCATTAGGAGGATTAGAGATGTCCATGTAAAATGCATTAGCAGGAAGAATTTTAATAAATCTTTTAGTAATACCAGAGGTAATGCCTGAGTTTGACAATTTTTGTATTACCTAGACTAGAGAGTTTAAATAAAGCAGTTATGTTGTGAAGTAACCAGTTGGCTTGAACAGTACAGCTGCCATATTTCAATCTAGGCACCAGGGGGCAGTTAAATACAGTTTCATGTCATAAAATGCACTCAAACTGAATGGTGCATCTACATAATTTCCATCAAATGAATGTAATCGAATGGCAACTAATGAAATGTCAAAATATATTGCTCATGGACTATCAGAAGCATATAGTGTACTTTATTCACTTTTCCGTATCAGCTGCTGAATTATTTTCCACTGAGACAATCTGATATTCTATAATACATTAGCGAGTTACCTCATCACTCTCTCCAAACACATGGCGTCTCTCAGAGTGTCCCAGAATCACCCATTTTACTCCACAGTCCTTAATCATCGCAGGGCTGAAAGAGACAGATAAGTGTATAGTGATAGATAAATAATAAATTATTTTTTATAAATTATATATAACAATGCATTTTTTATTACTGGTGATTGTCATTGCAATCAACAATCATTTTATTTTTCCAAATTTTCATCATGTAAGAATGTGTTAGATGTTGTTTTGGCTGATGTGCCAGTCATGTACCTGATCTCTCCGGTAAAGGCACCCTTTGCAACCTTGTAGCAGTTCTGTGCAGCCACATCAATTTTAGCATCCAGCTTAGACCTGGCGAAATCAAGGTAGATGGATGGGGCACCGCACACAACCTCTGCAAAACAAACAAGTGTTTAACAGCAACTGGACAAATCACACTGAATTTTAATTATTGCAGTATTTCTTCAGGGTAACAGACAAGCAAGGCAGGGCAATTTTCCTTGCCAACATGTGACTTGAGATAAACCTGCAAACAGAAGATTTCCGGTTTCCTATACATTTATTTCACCATCCATTTTCTACTTCCAGAATGTTCTCTAATGGTGCAGCACCTCTTGGTCAATGACATTTTCAAGATGGACACTTGGGTGAGTATTTTTCATCAACACAAATTCACAGAAAGTGTCTCCCAAAAAAAAAAAAAAAAAAGAATTATATTGAAAGCAAGGTTGTGGACAGGGTGGATTAATGATTTTACTTTTCAAAGGCTGAGCTGTATCACCATTGGAGGTGGCATTTATACTGTAAAATTATCTTGGGTCAGACTAAATTAAACACTGACTGCCACTCTGGTGTAAAGGTCACTCATATTTGGCACCTGGTCCCTCTTGACAAAAGGTCAAAGTTTGCAAGAGAAAAGGTTTCTCGTATGACTACATACCACACACAGTATACCTTATTAAATCAGCAGAACTCACATAATTTGAGGCAATGTTACATCACAAGTTAATAAACTTCCACATTTAAATTAATAGAACTTTCAGATTTTGTACTGCACATGCATATTAATTGCTATTAACTTGAAATATTCACTATCCACTATTCACCATAATGGTTACCACCAGAAGTTGAACTTAACAGAAACTCTTCTAAATAACACAAAACATTAAACACTAACAAGCATCCCTCTTTACGTTCATCTTGCACAAAGACACATTTATGCTAACTGTTGAGTGCCATGCAAAGCATGCTTGGAAATAGAAATCCCCTGCCCATTCAGTTAAATTGAAGTTCTTGTAAAATAGAGACATGTTCATCAAGTTCAAAACAATAAAACAATTCAGGTTACTTAAAAGGTGTCAGTTTCAAAAACTCAGAAAGAGAAGGTTCTAAATACTCAAGGCTAATTTATTTGAACTCATTTGTATGATTTAATTTTTCCCTACCTAAAACTATTATTATGAGCATTAGGGTTACAGTGCAGAGGTTACACATGGCCAGGACATAGGCCAATGTTATATATGAAAAAGACACGCTAGTGCGAGATATGACAATCTGACCCATGACATTTGAGTGTTAAATGTCTTGAGAAGCTCCTCGGGTTTCAGCCCATCAATGAAAGAGACGCACATGCAAAATGACTATTGAACTTTACCATTTAAAGTCCACAGTTCTGCTGTTGTGAATCTAACAGACAAGGTCGATCTATCATTTGAACCCTTGTGAAAGCTCAGACAGTGATGCAGGTTTTCGTCACTGTAAATAGCGGAAACTGAGCAAGAGGGTTGTGGTGCTTTAATGCGTTACTGTAACAACTCTCGTTTTTCTTCAATGTTACATTTTAACGTAAGACTATTACGTAATGCTACGTCGAATTCCACAGATTTGTCCTCCCGCGCCAAGGATAAACCGAGCATCTTATTCATCCTGTCATTTGATAAGGCACTGAATACACATGAAGGCTACGTGCTGGAAATCACACACCCGTATCAAGCTTTAACCCATGAATCACGACACAAGAGGGGCGTCATGCTCTCATTCATTAACAAAACATGACGTTAAATCAAATCCAGTCATTTCTCCCAAACCATTTTGATAAAATGTTTACAAATGCCATGAATTTTTAATACAAATGTGATCTTGGAATGTCAGGAATTATGCTGGACACAAGAGTGTTTAGTAGAAGGTTACCCCAACTGACTATATAACTACTACCGGTTAACAACGAGCAGCTTTTGTTTGATGAGCTATTAACGTTAGCGGTAATATCGCTCGTTTTATGGCGATGATAGTTGTCCTGCGTGAAAGCAAATGTCATCTCAGGGTCAATGCAGTGTCTAAAGGCCTGTATTTGCAGTGGCATGTGACTGTGCCTGGTGAAGAGGAGATTTGCAGAGGAAACTGAATGAAATACGCACCGGTTTCTGCGTTGAGTTTGGCGTTATTCAATGTATTGGCGAGCTCTTCGATGCTCTTTTTGTCGCCGTTCAATTTCCAGTTTCCACCGACGAAAAACTTCCTGCCAGTCATCTTTGCAGAGACGTTGCTTTTACTAGGAAACACTTTGTATGGGACTCTAACAGACTTCCTCCAGACGAAGAGACAGCGAGGAAATGTAGCACGTCAGCCTTTATATAAAGATGGCTAGGGAAACTCCTCCCCCCGGTATCTGTCATTGGCTCGTCACGACACGCCTGCGAAAATACATGTTCTTTGGTCACAGACAGTGTAGATGTACGGGTCCATTTTTTAACTGAGTGAAATGAGTGCTGTTTTGTTCTGTTTCATCACTGCAACATCTAAAACATTCATCATTGTAATAGGAGGCCGGTAGGCGGATTTCCGAAAGGCAGGATGGTAGGGGAATAGTCATTAATATTCATGAGTACAGTGCAATCTGATTTGCTAGGGTTTGGTTGGAGGTGGAGTTGTAGTTTCTCTGGCCAATCAAGGAGTGCTTTTATGGTGAATATTACTGAATTGTCCAATCCTGTACTGCTTTCTTTATGAATATTAATAACTCTTCTACGTTTCGGATATCGGGGGTGGGTTTAGATTTGCATACCCACAATGCCTTTTGCGTTTGCGATTTCTACAAATATATTTGCTATATTTAATAAGAAAATATGCTGGAAAATACTTCAAGATAACACAATCCTCTAGATGAAATAAAGTATTAAATAATTATACTTTTAAATGGTTTTCAGATGTCATTGTAACATATATTTCGAAATAAGTCATTGTTTTTGCTTGTAGTCACCATGACCTTTATTCTTGTCAAAAGTAGTAAGCACGGGTCGTTGCTGGCTGATAGTTGGAAAATTGCTCTTTTAGTATTTGTCTAGTAGGTTTCCTTTAATAGGAAGCCCATTTCACTGTGTAATTGAAGAAATAAATGGTTTGCGATCTGAAGAACTGCTGCTGTGTATTAAAGTTGTATGTATTGTTAGTGATATAGCTTTGTAGAGTACTTTTTAGTGGTTTTTGCTGGCATGTAATATGTTAGAAGCAAGACCATTATTCTGGAGATTTAAATAGGCAGTGCTTTCAAGCAATATTTTCTGCATGAGAACAGATTGGAGTGGAGTGCACATGCATTGCACCAGACTAAACAATAATTAACTAAATTGATTAATGAATAAACAATTTCATTTGACAACAATACGTGCAATGCATACTGGGTTTAGTCTTATAATGAGGACCTTGATTGCTTAAAGGGATAGTTCACCCAAAAATAAAAATTCTCTTATTTAATCACCCTCATACCATCCCAGATGTTTATGGCTTCCTTTCATCTGCTGAACACAAACGAAAATTTTAAGAAGAATATCTCGGCTATGTAGGTCTTTTCAATGCAAGTGAATGGAGGCCAGAAATCTGAAGGTCCAAAAAGCAGCAGAAAAGTAATCCACTTGGTTAAGTCCATATCTTCAAAAGCGATATGATAGGTGTAAGAAACAGATCAATATTTGTCATTTTTTCTATAAATCTCCACTTTCACTTTTAGATGTGAAAGTAAAACGAACAGGCACCACATGTGACATTCAGATGTGAAAGTGGAGATTTATACTAAAATGGGACTTAAATATTGATCTGTTTCTTACTCACACTTATCATGTTGCTTTTGAGGATATGGATTTAACCACTGGAGTCTTTTATGCTGCTTTTATATGCTTTTTAGAACTTCAGATTTCTGGCCATCATTTACTTGCATTGTATGCACCTACAGAGCCGAGATATTCTTCTAAAAATCTTTGTTTGTGTGAGAGAAATTAAATTTTTGGGTGAACTATCCCTTTAATAGTAAAAAAAAAAAAAAAAAAAAAATTCCAACTTGATTTGAAGAACTCTGGCTGAGTTCTCAATGGCATACTACCCATTCTACTCTTACTACTACTGTCTATGGCAGAAATTATGAAGATAAATCAGTAGCAAAACTCGAGAGCTTGCATATTTGGATTTGAGAACTTGTACAATAAATATTTATACTCATAAGTTGAAATTTACACTCACAGCACCGATGTGAATGCTGCAATCTGCACTCATAGAAAATAATTCAAGGCTTGTGTTCTGAATTCACAATTGCAGACAAGTAGTCACAAATGTGTAAAATGTCATTTACATAAATACAACTACAGACACAAACTTGTATTACACATTAACTTTTGTAATTTAATTCATTTTCGCAGCTCAACCACAAATTGGCACTTAAAACTTTTCAAATCTGGCACTGCAACTTTAAATCTTCACGCCTTGACTTTTGCAACTACTTCTGTGAAAAACCTGTAGTAAAACTCACTTGTGCACTTGTAAATACTGATGAGAGAGAGCAAAACCAGTGTTCGGTGGGGGAGGGGGCAATTAAGTCATTTTATTGGTTGATGCCTAGCCAATGAAATGGGAAGTTTTTGTACGCAATGACGTCACGCCATTCCCGCGCCTTTTTGTGAGGGAAAAGCAGAGCCAGTGTCGTGATAAATTGTGTTCGCCTGTGAAGTAGTGTCCCCAAGGGGTAACTGCTCAGGACACAATGGTTTTTCCATCATAACTGCTGGTTTTCATATAAGATTGTAAGATGTGTAAATATGTAAAAAAATTGTGTAATATTGTGGATCAGTCATTCTGTAGCAGAACAACGGAAAAACACACAGAACAAGAAATGTTTCATTTCATGATCTATAGCTGTGGTAATATACTATTATGTGTAATAAATTATTTAGAAGTATTTAGCATTAGTATTACAGCCAGTAATTATATACTGTAATTACTGGCTGTCAGATTCAGTTACAATTTTGATTTATTTATTTAAAACAATTTTTAAAATTGTTTGTCTGTGTATGTGTGTTTTACTAAAAATTGTCAATATATCTGTTAAAAATATATAAAAATTTGCAGCAAAGCTACAGATGCATTCTGTCTGACCTGGATTTAAGACCAGTATTCTGAATTTTCTGAGAATGCTTGAATTACTGAGAAAAAAAAAAAAAGTCAAGAAGCTTTTTAAAATTGTCAAACCAGTTTAAGATTTAAGATTGAAAATCTTAAGATTTTGCTAAACAAACAAAATCATTAAGTTTCTGAAGAACTTTCTCATGCTTTCTCAAAGTCTATTCTCATTTATTCTCACCCACTGGTCAATTTGGCCTTTGTACTTGCTCTCCACAAAAAAATGCGCTGTTCTGAAAGATCATCTTTTGGCAGTGTCATGGGTAGTTATAAACATACAGCATTGTCATGCACATAACCTTTGAAAAGTAAAGGATGCTGTTATTACAATGTAAATGGAAATACAGATGTTCACAGAGGATTTCAACCCAGGTCATTATGAATGGTTAGCAGATATGCTACCGCTAAACCAGCAGGCATATTAGCATTATCCACTTGCGATTTACTGCCCAGTGTAATTGCCATTTCCCATTCAAACCAATGTAGAAGCCGTTAAAATTGCTCTTAAACTGTGTCAAATTCATTAGAACAGGCATTAATGAAACAAAGCAGGTTAATAATCATACTAACATTATTTATATTGTGCAAAAAAATTGCTCCTTGGCAATTCACATTGAACGAATCTGCTGATAAGGCAAGTGAAATTATTCACATGCACGTGCACATCCCCAGTTGATCCATAACACTGGCACTTTAAAAAAAAAAATGTATTTCTATTTTTATTGAGAACATGATTTACAAACAAACAAGGCACATAATCAAGTTGTATTCATCAAAAATCTTCTGTCTCAGGTTGAGCACAACCAAAAGCGATATACAAAATGGACAGACATTTAACACACACACACACACACACACACAAGAAATAATAATAATAATAAAATTATATATATATATATATATATATATATAACCAGTTTAAGGGCTTTAACAAGTTTCAATGACTTATTCAAGAGTTTTAACTCATGCTTCCAATGGTTTAAACTGGGCTTAGTCTTAAAGTATCTACATTTATGTATAAAAAACTTTTTTTCAAAATGTTGAGAACAAAGTCCAAGTTCCTGTTTTCGACAAAAACACCAAACTTAATTGTCTTCACTGTCAAGAGTGACATCTCAATCTCCTTGGACTGTAGATAGCGCCGCATATCACCCCAGGAAGGTTGCACTGTTGCACTAATTCACAATGTAAAAACACATGTTCCAAACTTTCTATTTGCATTTCACAAAAAGTTATTTTTATATATTAGTTTCCAGTAGAAAGCAGAGAGTTTAATTGGTAATGAGCTACAATCAAAATCACAACAAAGTAGAAAGTCTATTCCACACAATTTTTGAAAGATCGCCTTGGGGACAATAAACCAAAAAGAGTGGCTCTTCTGAATAAAAGATTTTAACCATTTCAGGTTCAGGATTGCATTCACACCCCCATCTTCATAGTTTTTAACCGTCCTTCTTCTGTATGTACTGAAATTTTTTCTCCATTTTTTCTCGCTGATATGGGTAAGGAGAAGGCTGGGTAAATGTGTCTGGACAAACTATACATTTTGGAAAAAGATTGTCTCTGCAGCTTCAGTTTAGTACTGAAATTACACTTTTCTATATTATTCCAAATATTCATATTATCAGTTGTTGTTTTATCCTTAGAAATAACAATCCCCAAATATGTAACCTCCTTCTTAATTTTTATATTATATAATGGCTTCCAGGGATAATCATGTAAGGTTAATAATTCACATTTATCTATGTTCAGCTGTAGGATTGTAAAGCTAGGGGAATTTGATTTCCATTTTTTAAAAATAAAGTTGTTAATGTTGTTAACTGATTTACTATTATTTATAATAATCCAGTAATCCAATAAACCATCACATTTAACCCTTCAATGCAATTGTTTTTGATCAATATGGATAACATCTCTGCAACCATTACGTATAAACAATAACAGTGAGCTACCGCATCCTTGACAAATTCCCTTCTTAATCTCAAATCTTGAACAAGTGCTCCAAATTCTAATTACATGAATAAATCTCTCTTCATATCCAAAGTAATACAAAGTTTTCAAAATGAAAGGATGTTCAATGGAATCAAATGCTTTATAAAAAATCTAAAAATACAAGAAACCCACTCCCTTGAATCGTGTAGCTATAATCAAGTAAATCTAATACAAGTCTTATGTTATTATGGATTTATCTTCCTTTCAAAAATCCTGATTGAGTCTCATTAATTATGGTTGAAATACCTTTCTTCAGCCTAGCAGCAATAGCCCCAGAAAGTATTTTATAATCGTATTAAGCAATGTAATTGGTCTCAAATTATCTAATATTCTTTTATCTCTACCAGATTTACGGATCAGGGTAATTAAGCCTTGTTTCATACTTGACATCAGTTCTTTCTTCTCTATACACTCCTTTAAGGCTTTGAATAATACATTTCTTACATCCTTCCAAAAAAGTTGATAAAAATTGGTTGAGCCCATCCGTCCCTTGAGATTTGTTTGAAGCCATCTTCATGATAACTGAATCCAATTCTTCAATTTTAAGATCTGACTCACATAAATCTTTAAAGGAGTCCTCAATACATGGGATAACACTCTTGATTTTATCAAAAAAGAGATAAACTGAGGAATACAACTTAAAAAATTCTATACACCTAAAATCTTTGCATTCTACCCCATTTATCATTAGACTTATAATTGAGTTTCTCTGCTGCCTGCTTTTTTCTAAATTACTTAAATACGAGGAATTCTTCTCACCTTCCTCAATCCATTTTGCTCGTGATCTTATAAAGGCACCCTGAGCTCTTTCAAGATAGAGATCATCAAACTTGCCTTGTAACTCCATCACCATATTTTTTTCTTGATTGTTTTGTTCTGAATCAGAATCAGAATCAGAATGAGCTTTATTGCCAAGTATGCTTACACATACAAGGAATTTGTCTTGGTGACAGAAGCTTCCAGTGCACAAACAATACAACAACAAGACAGAGATAATAATAAAAAATAGAATAAAAATAAAAAGTGAATAGAAAATATAACTATATATAGAAATACAAAATAAGACAATATATATATACGTATGTACAAATACAAATCTGTTATATACAGAAGCAAGGGAATGTAATGCCAGAAGAGGTATGGTATGTTGAATAAATGTAAATAGAATAAGGTGTGTATTGCACATACAGGTGCTGGTCATATAATTAGAATATCATCAAAAAGTTGATTTATTTCACTAATTCCATTCAAAAAGTGAAACTTGTATATTATATTCATTCATTACACACAGACTGATATATTTCAAATGTTTCTTTCTTTTAATTTTGATGATTATAACTGACAACTAAGGAAAATCCCAAATTCAGTATCTCAGAAAATTAGAATATTGTGAAAAGGTTCAATATTGAAGACACCTGGTGCCACACTCTAATCAGCTAATTAACTCAAAACACCTGTAAAGGCCTTTAAATGGTCTCTCAGTCTATTTCTGTACGCTACACAATCATGGGGAAGACTGCTGACTTGACAGTTGTCCAAAAGACGACCATTGACACGTTGCACAAGGAGGGCAAGACACAAAAGGTCATTGCAAAAGAGGCTGGCTGTTCACAGAGCTCTGTGTCCAAGCACATTAATAGAGAGGCGAAGGGAAGGAAAAGATGTGGTAGAAAAAAGTGTACAAGCAATAGGGATAACCGCACCCTGGAGAGGATTGTGAAACAAAACCCATTCAAAAATGTGGGGGAGAACCACTACGCACAGACGTATGCAAGACATGGGTTTCAGCTGTCGCATTCCTTGTGTCAAGCCACTCTTGAACAACAGACAGCGTCTGAAGCGTCTCGCCTGGGCTAAAGACAAAAAGGACTGGACTGCTGCTGAGTGGTCCAAAGTTATGTTCTCTGATGAAAGTAAATTTTGCATTTCCTTTGGAAATCAAGGTCCCAGAGTCTGGAGGAAGAGAGGAGAGGCACACAATCCACGTTGCTTGAGGTCCAGTGTAAAGTTTCCACAGTCAGTGATGGTTTGGGGTGCCATGTCATCTGCTGGTTAAGGTCAACGTAGCCGTATACCAGGAAGTTTTAGAGCACTTCATGCTTCCTGCTGCTGACCAACTTTATGGAGATGCAGATTTCATTTTCCAACAGGACTTGGCACCTGCACACAGTGCCAAAGCAACCAGTATCTGGTTTAAGGACCATGGTATCCCTGTTCTTAATTGGCCAGCAAACTCGTCTGACCTTAACCCCATAGAAAATCTATGGGGTATTGTGAAGAGGAAGATGCGATATGCCAGACCCAACAATGCAGAAGAGCTGAAGGCCACTATCAGAGCAACCTGGGCTCTCATAACACCTGAGCAGTGCCACAGACTGATCGACTCCATGCCACGCCGCATTGCTGCAGTAATTCAGGCAAAAGGAGCCCCAACTAAGTATTGAGTGCTGTACATGCTCATACTTTTCATGTTCATACTTTTCAGTTGGCCAAGATTTCTAAAAATCCTTTCTTTGTATTGGTCTTAAGTAATATTCTAATTTTCTGAGATACTGAATTTGGGATTTTCCTTAGTTGTCAGTTATAATCATCAAAATTAAAAGAAAGAAACATTTGAAATATATCAGTCTGTGTGTAATGAATGAATATAATATACAAGTTTCACTTTTTGAATGGAATTAGTGAAATAAATCAACTTTTTGATGATATTCTAATTATATGACCAGCACCTGTAATTATTGCACAATGGGGAAGTTCTAACTGTTCATGAGACGGATAGCCTGAGGGGAAAAAAATGTTCCTGTGCCTGATGGTTCTGGTGCTCAGTGCTCTGTAGTGCCGTCCAGAAGGCAACAGTTCAAAAAGGAAGTGGGCTGGGTAAGTGGGGTCCAGAGTGATTTTTCCAGCCCTATTCTGGAAGTGTACAGTTCTTGAAGGGAGGGCAGGGGGCAACCAATTATCCTCTCAGCAGTCCGAACTGTCCTTTATAGTCGTCTGATGTCCAATTTCATAGCTGAACCAAACCAGACAGTTACTGAAGTGCAGAAGACAGACTCATTGACTGCTGATTAGAACTGTATCAGCAGCGCCTGTGGCAGGTTGAACTTCCTCAACTGTGAAGGAAGTACAACCTCTGCTGGACCTTTTTCACAATGGAGTCATTGTGGGTCTCCCACTTCAGGTCCTGTGAGATGGTAGTGCCCAGGAACCTGAATGACTCCACTGCTGCCACAGTGCTGTTTAGAATGGTGAGCGGGGTTAATGTTGGGGTGTTCCTACTAAAGTCCACAATCATCTCCACTGTTTTAAGCGTGTTCAGCTCAAGGTTGTTTTGACTGCACCAGTGAGCCAGTCGTTCAACCTCCCTTCTGTATACAGACTCATCGTCATCTTGGATAAGGCCGATGACAGTAGTGTCGTCTGCAAACTTCAGGAGCTTGACAGAGAGGTCCTTGGCGAGGCAGTCATTTATGTACAGGGAGAAGAGTAGTGGGGAGAGCACACATCCCTGGGGGGCACCAGTGCTGATCGTATAGGTGCTGGAAGTGAATTCCCCCAGTCTCACTAGCTGCTGCCTGTCCATCTGAAAGCTGGTGATCCACTGACAGATAGACAAGGGAACAGAGAGTTGGTGTAATTTAGTCCAGAGAATAGCTTGGATGATGTTGAAAGCCGAACTGAGGTCCACAAAAAGGATCCTTGCATATGTCCTTAGTCTGTCCAGATGTTGCAGGATATGATGCAATCCCATGTTGACTGCATCATCCACAGACCTGTTCGCTCGATAGGCAAATTGAAGGGGATCTAGAAAGGGTTCAGTGATGTCCTTCAGGTGGGCCAACACCAGTCTCTCAAATTACTTCATGACCACAGACATCAGAGTGACTGGTCTGTAGTCATTGAGTCCTGAGATTTTGGGTTTCTTTAGGACAAGAATGATGATTGAGCATTTGAAGCAGCAGGGAACTTCACACTGCTCCAGTGATCTATTGAAGATCTGTGTGAAGACGGGGGCCAGCTGGTTAGCACAGGATTTTAGACAAGTGGGTGAAACACCATCTTGGGCCCTGTGCTTTCCTTGTCTTTTGTTTCCAGAAGACACGGCACACCTCCTCTTCACAGGTCTTAAATGCATGTTGAGTAGCAGGAAGGGGGAGGAGGGGGGATGCAGGAGGTGTTGATGTTTGTGTGAAGGTCAGAGCGGGTGTGGGGTGTGAGACTAGGCCATTCAAATCTATAGTAGAACACATTCAAATCATCAGCCAGTTGTTGGTTCCATACAGTGTTGGGGAAAGGCCTCTTGAAGTTAGTAATGTCTTTCATGCCACTCCACACTGATGCAGGGTCGTTAGCTGAAAACTTGTTTTTCAGCTTATCAGAATAGCTTCTTTTAGCCACTCTGATTTCCTTATTCAGTGTGTTCCTGGCCTGATTGTACAAGATTTTATCCCCACTTCTGTAAGCATCCTCTTTTTTTGGATGACTTGCGCTCTGATATTTTCATCTTTTTTCTCTTCCAAGCCTTTGATCCGAAGACACCACCTCATTCTGGATCTTTTTGTTCTTTAACTCTCTCCTTAAGTTCGCTGTTCTCTTTGCGTAGTTGGTCATTTTGTTTCTCAAGGTCTTTGACTTTCTTTTTGCATTCTTTCACCTCTTCTCCATTAAACTGGACTGCCTTTCCAAAGCTAGCGATCGTGGCGCTACTTTGTTTTGTCTGCTGGCTTAAGTCTTCCAGCTTTTCATTCACTCTTTTTTCAAGACTTAGTATCACCTCCAAAATGGTTTTATTAGAGATTTCAGCCTTCTCACCATCATTTGTTGACTTAGACTTCTTTTCCACAGGCTTTTTGCTTGGCGTTGGCGGTACAGAGTCGTCTCTGTGTTCTCTCTTATTTAGCAAAGTTATGTCCATTGCATAGTCATGCTCCACTTCTCTACCCTCTTCCTTATTGTCAATATTAGGTGAAGTTTCCTGTCGTTTGAAGTCCAGTTTTAATTTGGCAGGTTTAATCAGTTTTGTGCATCCATCTTGACACTTTATAGTAGAAATTCCTCACCTTCATACTAAACTTTGGGACCAGTTTTAATGAGGTCCAAAAGATGCGACTGCTTAACCCACCATCTTGCCCAAAACCCCATAACACTGGCTCCACTTTGCCCTAACAAAAAAGCGCAGGCTGGCGCTGTGGCGTGACATCATCACGTACAAAAACCTCCCATTTCATTGGCTAAGCATCAACCAATAAAACGACTTCATTTACACCTCCCCCGCCGAACACTGGTCTTGCTCTCTCACATCAGTATTTACAAGTGCACTAGTGAGCTTTACCACAGGTTTTTCGCAAAAGTAGTTGCAAAAGTCAAGGCGTGAAGATTTAAAGTTGCAGTGCCAGATTTGAGAGGTTGTAAGTGTCGATTTGTGGTTGTTCTGCAAAAATTAATTAAAGTACAGTAATTCAAGTTTGTGTCTGTAGTTGTATTTATGTGAATGCCATTTTACACATTTGTGACTACTCATCTGCAATTGTGAAATCAGAACACAAGCTTTGAATTATTGTCTGTGAGAGCAGATTGTAGCATTCAACTTTAATTTTCACATCGGTGCAAATTTATTTATTGTACAAGTTCTCAAATCCAAATATGCAAGCTCTCGAGTTTTGCTACTTATTTACCCTCATAGAAATAATATGAGTAGTATGGGTAGTATGGTAGTATGCAGTTACGAACTCAGCCTCTGTGTTTGGGAATGCCAAAAATAAACTCAAACACTAGAGGGCAGCAGTGCAACATTGCACTATAAATTCTATCAAGCCATGCCTACTGTCAAAATCAACCATAATCAGTTCACTTTATTCTTTGAGTATTTTTGTTGGTGTATCTCACTTGTTACATTAGCTGTTTAACGCTAGTCAATCAAATCTCATGGATTAATAATGTCCCAATTGTTCTAAATGGACTGTTGCAGTAAGTAGACCACCTCAGTCTCATTTTGGACGTTATGTAGGCGCTTTGGCATGAACTGGAATGGCTTTGGTATTGCGCAAAGCTGAGTTTGAAGGTCGGGAGTGCGGTTGAATGGTGTGAGAGGTGGAGAGAGGAGGAGTAGGACGAAGTTAAGGAGTACGTGAAGACCTCACGAGCGCCACACATTCGTAGAAACTCGAGCGCAGCTACTTCCGCCCACACTAAAGATGGCGGCTCCCTTCATGGAGAATTTATCCGAATATTTAGGTTCACCCGAACCGGCGGTTCGATTGATTTTGTCTATCTTATTAGGTAAGTAAACGCCACGCAGTCATATCTTTTAGACTCTGCCGAGAGACTGTGAAGATTGTTATTAGAAGTCATTAGAAACGTGGACAGTTATGTTGTTGAACCAGAAGTGTGCTCAAGTCACAGCAGTCCAAACTGCTTCCAGCTCCACAAACTAACAGCTTAACACTCATTCATGACACGGTACTTTACACCGACTGGCTCCGGTCAGACACGCTCTTGACTAACTCAAAGGTCGACAAAAGTGACCTACATGCCAGGCGAGATATTCATGCTCAACTGCACACAGCTACCAGGATTGTTCTGTCTGTAACTACTTTCACTGATTAGACCTTCATCTGACAGCTATCCTTTTAATTCTAGAACAGCGTGTTATTTCATCTGACCCACAGTTAGTTGTAACGTTACAATGCAAATGAAGTTTGGTTTTAAGTTACACGTTGTCAATGTGAGAGGAGTTTAGCAGAATCTTCTGTACTTTGGTCAGTTGCACTGCAATGTGTTGGTTAACCACTGCTACCAAATGAATGGCATGTAGAGCATTTGTACTGGGGAAGCCAGAGAAGCCTGTTTGTTCATTTGCATGAGTTCAATGCCTGACACATAACTATTGTTGTCTTGCTGTTTGTTTAATGTATTTGTGTATTTCTAACCATGATAAAAAGTGGTATACTTACAGGTATTCTGGCTGTTCCCTTGACTGTATATTGCTCTGGGCCCCTTTCCTATTAAAAAGTACAGTTTAAATTTTGTTTTGGGGCCCCCTTGGACCTGTGGGCCCCTAGAATTGTTACCACTTTTCAACCCACTAGCTATAACCCTGTATACTTACTCTTCTCACTTTGTGTGTTTAAATCTGAATCTAAGAAATGCTTATACTCAGAATGGGCATTGTGTAACTGAATAAAAATTATTGAATACATTTCTTGATAAAATCATTAACATTGTAAAGGTTTACTGAATAAAAGTGTTTTTACATTATTTATTAGTTTTAGCATTGGGGGGGGGGGGATTAAGCACATTAGAACCACTTGTAGATTCAGAAGAAGACACTTATCAACGGTTGCATCATATGACTAATCTCTCCTACTTTTGCTCTCTTTTTTTCCCTATAGGTTATCCCTTTGCACTGGTGTACCGGTGGTTTCTCTTTCATCAGTCTGCAACACTTGTTCATCTGTTCCACACATTCTCTGGGTTGGCACTGGCCATTTTTAACTTTGGTGAGAGAGAGATGAGGAAAGGAAGGAGAGAGGAACTGAAAGATCTGTCTGATAACTAGTGTCATTATGTCTAAGTGAGACCAGTCGCTTTTTCTAGCAAAAAGAATGTCCCAACACTCTCTTATTCTGCCTGCTTCAAGTGTAAATTCGACGTGTCTGATTCGTGGAGTTTGTAGTGCTTGTGAAAAGTGATAATGTGAAGTGCCACTGAACCTATTCTGTATATATATAGTTCTACTGTACAAACAGCTGTGAGTCAGTGTTCTCAATATTGAACATCATCAAATTAAGTTCGTTCTGCGTCCACCAATGAGGTGTAAATGAATGTAAATTACACTGATTTCATATTTACCAAGTTCAAAATATTTTCATGAGCAGGAAAGACTCCTTTTTATCATGGGAGCTTTAAAAGGCTAATTATTATTATTATCACATTGCACATACAACAAAAATGAAATGTATCAGAAACAGTTTTACAAAAAAATAATAATAAAAAAATACAGTAAGAGCAGGTGTAATTTCTATGTAACAAATTACATACAAAAAATCTATATAATTCTTAGATCACTTCATACAGCTTTTATTTCTTCCAAGATATAAATAAATAATGAATAAAAATTCATAAAATACACTTTAAGCTGTAACATAAAGGGGTAACAGTTACATAAAGTAATATGCACTAAAGCTTACAACTATAATTATATATAAATATTTGAATATATTACAGTGAAATGAAAAACCTTAATCTCAATTAATCTTCAAAACAGCTCACTTATTTTGTCAAATTTCTTAGAAACGTGCCTTCCTACCAATTTGAACTCTTGTCATTTTCTCTAACATGTAATAGTACTTCAGTTGCATTTCAAATGCAGGTAAACTTAAACCTTTACTATCAATAGTTTTCCATACAAAATACTACTAGAATAAAAAATAAAAAATGTTTGTTTTTGTGTATGATCACCCCAAAGTATTGTGTACAGATTCAATGGAAATGTAATTTCAAATGCAGCAAGCCAATTCACTATATTGGACCCAAAAAAGCAACAAAAGGACAATACAAAAATTAATGCATAATATTATCCTCCTCCTATGAACAAAATCTACAGTATGAATCTAATTCAGTGTTCCACTTGCATAACATCTTTTTTGCTGGCAATATTTTATAAATATATTTAAAAAAAACACACCCAAAAATGAAAATTCTTTCATCATTTACTCACCCTCATGCTATCCCAGATGTTTATGACTTACTTTCTTCTGCTGAACACAAACAAAGATTTTTAGCAGAATATATCAGCTCTGTAGGTCCTTTCAATGCAAGTGAATGGTGACCAGAACTTTCAAGCACCAAAAATCACAAAAAGGCAGCATAAAAGTAATCCTTACGACTCCAGTGATATGATAAATGTGGGTGAGAAACATAAATATTTCAGTACTTTTTGCTATAAATCTCCACTTTTACTTTAAGAATGTGAAAGAATGTGAAAGTTTTTGGAGCTTTAAGGTGAGTAAATAATGAGAGAATTTTCATTTTTGGGGTGAACTATCCCTTTAAGTTGGAAAGCCCACGTTTGTGCAATTAATTATGTTTCATAAAGTGTCCTAAAAATGCCAGTCCACGAAATGGATATGTCAAAAAGGTCTTCCCAATAATACCTGTAGTGTTGTGGCAGTGAACATAATTTTTTTGTTGTAAGGCAAAATTATATACAGTATGTCTTTATTAATGTTTAAAATTATTCAACAATTTACAATTTTGTATACTTGGACAGCAGTTAATGGTAGATTCCTTAGTCTTTTTAACCTTTTATTTTTTTCTCACTTTACAGGTATAGCAGAAAATAATAGCCTATAACAAAAACTTGAAAATAAATTTCCATATTTCCTTATAAATATGGAAGACATTTTTCTTTGTTAAAAAGGTCGTTTTATTGATTTTCCAGTAATTTGTGGTTTGATATTGTCAAAGATATGAGTAGTTCTTGTAAATGTTCCTCTTATTTTCCTAATTCTGAAACTTAAATTATTATGTTACTTGTAAAGTTAATAAACACACAATATTAGGGTGTGGAGTTATGTTAACCATTTTAACCTTTGGAAACTTAAAAAAAAAACACACAAAAAAAAAGTGTTAAGGTCTGTCATTTACTCTGGGAAAAAAAGTTATAACCTGTCCCTAATAGAAAACTAATGTAGTTATTGACCATTTAGTTTCCTTGCAAGTAATGGAGGAGAAATGAAGGGTATCCTGGCAAACGGATCTGCAAACTGTAGTAGTAATTTCCTGTTGGCTGTGGCTTTGAAAAAAAAAAAAAACAGTGACAGAGAGATATAAGGTCTTGTTGCCATGGTGATAACCCCTGGGTGGTGAAACTGTAGTTAATGAGAATATAAGTGGCAGGTTGAAAAGCAAGCTAATGAAAATAGATGAGTGTTGTGTTAGGAAATGTGACTATTAACTTGTGTTTGTATTCTGTGTATTTTATTTTTTGCTGCATTTGGATATAACAGCAGGTCTGTTTCTCTTTTGTCATTGTTTTACTTTTGTAGTGCTCTTATTATGGTCTTTTGTTGTTTTCCAGTTGTCATAGAGCCTAAAATCTGTCTTTCTTTCTCGCTGTCTGTCTGTCTGTCTGTCTGTCTTACCCCGTTCACACACACAGTGATTTTACATGTTGATTGCTAGTAGGCGATCGTAATTGACTGTTGTATTCATCTGTATCAGGTGGCAGATCACTGTCTACATTCCTATTGTTAGTAGCTGCATTGCATCGCTGCTCATTTACATCATCTAAAACCTGCAAAAGTTATGGAAATTTATGAAATCTTACATATTTCTGGTTTTTATCTGCTTTAAAAATATCTCATAATCTAGATAATGCTCTTGGGTAGAGTAAAACTTGCTCACAAGCCATAGTTTTGTTCAATTTGTGAGCGAGTTGTTCTTTTGAGTCTGCTCTTTTCAGCGAGTAGGTCAAAGTGGTTCACAATTTCGGTCTGAATGATTCATTAGCGAATCTGTCTGAATCAAAATGATTTTTAAAAATCTACCCATAAACACAAATCTTGGAAAAGTCATGTAATTTCATTGGTCAAAAAGGGTGAGAATCCTGTTTATCGCATGCCAACGGTAAATTTTCCAGCAACACTCTTTTGGTTGCTTTGTTGCTGTGTGTGTGAATGCCCCTTTCCTCTCTGTCTCCCTTATTGTTAACTTTAAACCTTGTTATGTTGTTACCACATTGACAGGTACCACTGGAATGCAATAACACCATCTTTCTATGTCACTCTCAGGGTCTCAGGTCGGTCACTCACTCTTATGTATAGTCATTCAATTCTTGATGCTGAGGTTGATGGGAAGGACAGTAACATGCGTTTTGAGTAGCTTTATCTTTCAGATGGTGAGACAACACACTCACATTCATTCACTTAAACTTTATCTATCTTTTCTCATCCTGGGCATGAAATGTCTTAGGCTTGTCAGTAACATGTTGAATTATGTATTAAAGTGTCTCTCTCTTTGTGTGGCAGGTATATCTGTTGATGGGTTATTACTACACAGCTACAGATGAGTATGATATCAAATGGACCATGCCTCACTGTGTCCTCACACTCAAACTCATCGGTATGATACCTGCTTTTGACTCCTGTTCCATCCTCATCTATTATTCCTCAGAATGTATAGATTATTTTCACAAGGCTATGAAGGTAAATGGATATATAGTTGTACTCTTACAAAAAAGTACTGTAGTGGTAAAAGTACTGTTGTATCAGATGGTAATACCAAGGTACTTTGTTAAACATTGAAAATTTTATTTGAGAACAAAATATCAAACTAAAAGGCAGGTAGGCCAATATATCGGTTTTACTGATTAATCGGTGCCGATAGTTGTTTTTTGGAACTATCGGTTATCGGCAAAAATCTGTGCTGATAGTACGGAAAGACTAAAATGTTTTAAAATTTTATAAATCAATTTTAAAAAATATCGGCCGATTAATCGGTTATCTGCCTTTTCCACCACCGTATTTATCGTATCGGCAAAATCCACTTGGTTGACCTCTGTTTTGTATCTAATGCAATGAGATTCATACAATTTTACGAATGGCTTAAAAGTAATGATACAATTTTGGGCCACTGTATGCCATTATACTGAATGATATTTATATTAATGTATCATGGTACAGTTTGTAAATGTTACTCCAAGGTACTTCATAGAGTACTTTGGTATTACCATGCTATATGTCCAAAAAACCATGATAATACACTAGTTTTTGAACTGTTTTGTATTACTACTGTATTACTGTTGTAAATACTATTGTTATTACTTTTTTCTACTTTATAACTGATGTAATATCTCTAATATTGTTGTTCTTCATCACTGAGTGCGTTATATGATAGTGCTAAGATAGGATTGGTCAGAAACACTTTTAAGGTGGGGCTTAGCGAAGGGTCAGTTGACACACATAGATTTTTGTCCATTACCCCAATTACTCTGCATGTAAAACATATTTAACAGCATTCTTACTGGCTTATCCAATGTGCGCAAGTGTTTTGCGCATGCCTGTTTATGTTTTAATGTCAAAAGCAGAGAATTACCCCATGATGAAATCTCATGTAAACACGGTTTTCTTTTGTTGTCTGATAAAAAAAATAAATAAAAAAAAACACACAAAAATAAATAAATAAATGTGTGTGCATGTAAATGCACTCTGTGTTTCCTAATCTTGATTGTAGAGTACTTTCAACACGACACATTTTGGATGCCTTCCTAATCTAGCACACTTAATACAACTCATCAGCTTGTTAGTAGAGGCTCCATTTGGGTGTGTGAAATAAGGGAGCCATACAAAATGTGCAGTGTCAGACCAGGATTGGGAAACAGTGCACTATATAGTGATTGTAACATCCCCTCATTTTCACTTGGCAACTGATCATCTGGGATGAGTGATGGTTTAATATTTTCTTATTGCAGGTTTAGCACTTGATTATTATGATGGTGGAAAAGAACCAGTGAGTATGACTTAAGTTATGATTTGCTATCAACAGCTTCATCCTTATACCATTATCTTTTCCTCATCCTGTATGGCTGTTTGTATTTTTTGCATGATTTGAGCACAATGAGCTGATGGGGAACCACAAGGGATCTTCTTCATTTGTGTAGAACAGTGGTTCTCAACCTTTTTTGAGTACTGGACCCCCATCATATCTCAAAACCAGTCTCAACTCCCCCCCCACACCCTCTTGTTTTGTTTTGTTGTTATTAACATTTTTATTGCTTCCATCTACAAGACAAATAAACACAACCTAAAATACAGAATCAGTTATATAAATTAAACCCCTCCCCATCCACCCACCTGACACAAACACACACTACAGTGGTCACTTACAATACAACATAAAAATAAAATAAAAAAAAAAACCTAAAAAAATATACTTTCAAAAAACAAGAATGCACATACACATCAAACTAAAAATTAAAAATCCCTCTCCACTGCCCCTCCCCGAGAACCCTACAAAAAAGCCAAATATCCACCCCACTTCCTATTAAACAAATCCCATTTTCCCAACCTTCTAAAAATCGCCTCCTCAAATGCTGCCACCCCACCCATCACCCCGCACCACTCCTGAAACGAGGGTGCCCCAGCTGTCTTCCACCTCCTAAGAATAATTTGTCTTTCAAACATAACCCTGGCTAGGACCCAACTTTTTAAGTGGCTATTCCCAAAATTAATGACCGCTCCATCACCTATGATGCATAGTTTGAGGCAAAATGAAAATTGTGTGTCCAATACGTCACACATAATCTCTGTACCCTCAACCAAAATTCTTGGATCTTAACACATCCCCAAAAAACATGGGTTGTGTCCCCATCTTCTGAATTGCATTGCCAGCAGGTGGGTGTGTCTTTAAGACCAAGTCTATACAATCTAGAGGGTGTCCAATATAAACAATGCAAAATCAGACGCACCCTTTAATCTCTAGATGTAGACTTGATGTTTTTTAGAATCCTAGTCCACACTCCCTCCTCCAATACCAAGTCTCTCTCCCATAATCTCTTGATAGAAGTTAAAGCTCCATCCCCCAGAATCTGAATTAGCAGTGAGTAATACACTGATGCCTCATGACCTTTTCCAAAAGCAGCAATCACCACTCCCAGAGTATCTGCCGCTTTAGGAGGGTGTATGCTACTCACAAAAATAGTACAGAGCAGGTGGCGCAGCTGTAAATACCTAAAGAACTGAGATCTGGGAATCCTGAAATGTTGGACCATATTTTCAAAGGATCTCAACACTCCACTCTCATATAGGTCACCGAGCGTATTAACCTCCCTCACAATCCACTCTGACCAGCAGAAAGGGGACTTATTAATACATCATTATGGGTTCAGCCATATGCTCAAAGCAACATTTAAATAAATGTCTGAATTAAACACTCTGGACACTTTTGTCCATACCGATTGCAAATGCGAGATAACGGGGTGTAACTTAACTTCTCCAATTAGATTGATAGAAAGGCTTTGCAATGGCGAAACAGGGGCAAGAACTTCCTGTTCAATACAAAACCAGGGAGGGGCTCTCTCAGGAGGACGTGACCAATGAGCCAAATGTCTGAGACCGAATGCATAATAATAAAACAAAATCTTGGGTAGGACTAACCCACCTTTGTCAACTGGCCTATGTAACACTCTCTGTTTGTTACATTTTTACTTTTGTTTATATAAAATATTATATTATATTACCATTTCAATATTTTCATTGCAATAAAATTACATTAATCACAAAAAAAGTCTAACTTTCATTTAATATAAAAATGTAACAAAACATTATATTTCAGTAACAGAACAGGATTATATCACTTAATTTCCAACCATTTGTCTTACATTTGTTTGTTAATTTGTTAAAAGGATTCACATTACACTGACCTTTACATTTCTATTGTTGCTGATCAGTATTTTAAAGTCAATAAACAATAACCTGATTTTTTTCCCCCTATTTTTGGAAATAATATTACCATGTAAAAAAATATAGGCCTACCTACCGTATTTTCCAGTATAATTTGGGTTTATTTAATTTTTTTCCTCAACCTAATTTCCTAAAGTTCCTGCAACTTATAGTCCAAAGCTACTTTTACATGATACGTACTGTAATTGATGTCTGCCGGTCAAACGTGCTGCACACCAAAACACATATGCTAACATCAAAAAAATTAAACATCATCGAGACGGTAGCGTTTTAAAATAGCCTATTCAGTTTATTTCGCCTTTATAGAGTATTTTGCCGTCATTAAGTTTATGTAAAATATTCTGTCCAACATAACAGTTGTTAACAAACTCTAGCTGCTTACACATGCAACTCCTCACATGCCCTCAAAATGACATTTCATCTATGAAGATAAAATAGTGCCTAAATGATTTGCATGCACAGAGTAAAATTTGTGAATGTGTAAATCAAATCGTAAGCGTAAAAATAAACTGCATGTGTACAGAACGTTTCGTAAAGGTTTAAATCAAGTTGCAAGCATAAGAAACAAATATTAGCAATACTTTAATGCTTTGCATAAGTGTAATTCATGTGTTGTGAATCTGTAATTGCATATTAACAAAAAGTATAAACATAACGCATATTAAAACAAAAACCTCATTTGATTGGTTACTAGAAACGGGTAGACCCACCTTCCCCCTCACGCTTGCAAAACTCTTTTCACTGAGAAATTCATGCCAAAAGTGTAACAAAAGGAAGACGGAACAGTGTATATTGGATTATTTCTGAAAAATATTTATGCCACAAACACAAGTCATTTACACGTTTGCAGTAGTTTATTTTACACATACAGACTGATTCTATGCGGTCATTCCGTTTTGCTGTTCATTACAGCCTTTCTTTGCTTGCATATTGCTGACTGCAGGTTTGGAATGTTTTTGGCCATGTTTAGGTGCAAAAACAGTGCCAAAAGTGTAAGGAAGTCAGAAGAATACACACCAAGTTTACTTTGTGTTAATACGAAATTACAGATTCACAACACATGAATTATAATAATGAATAATATAATATAAATATTAATATTTGTTTCTTACGCTTGCAACTTGATTTACACCTTTACAAAACGTTCTGTGCGCATGTAATACATTTTTACGCTTGAAATTTGATTTACGCTTTCACAAATCTTACTCTGCATGCAAATCATTTAGGCACAATTTTACTTTCATATTCATCATAGTAAAAACATTCAGTCAGTGAACCGGATAATGAGGGTTGCAAATATCAGAAATAATAACCACAGAAAGGTAGCCGCTGACGTTAATGAATTAATAGAATACAGTAGGCATACTACTTTACTCAGACTAAAACCTGTTTATTTGTATACAGTGTTAAATGACATATAAACAGACGTAGCTTATTTTTCAGGTTTTTTTTTTTTTTTCATTAAACGTGAAAAGAATTTACACACCATAACTTAAAGAAAATTCTCCTGATTAAATCAAGCCTACCGATACAACCTCTGTCAGTGTGACATACACAGATGTGACTTGTCTCTCTTTCTCTCTCAACAACGGCATTTTCAAATATATTTTAAATGATTCTACGGACCCCCTACAATTACGGCACGGGCCACTAGGTTGAGAAACACTGGTGTAGCAGACATTTTACTAAATGGTCAATATGGAACAGTGTAAGATACCTGGCAAGGTGAAGTGTAGTGTGTTTTGACGGTGTGTGATTGGTGAAGCATGCCCTCAGGTGTAATTGTATAATCTGTTATCTCAGCTGTGCTCATATTGGAGTCAGCTTTCTGCCTTTCTGCAAATAATGTTTTTATTTTTTATTTTTTTATTTTAATGTTTATAGTAGCTATGCTTCAACACAGTTGGCTTGTTAATTTGATTGTGTTCATGCATCAAAATCTCTGTTAAAATCTGTTGATGATGTCATTTACTGTAGCCACCCTACACAGCAATCCCTTATGCTTCTTAAAGCAATGTTTTATTGGGGGTATAAAGATTAGCCTACTTGATGACCGATAATAGACTCCTCTTTGTTCACTAGCACATGACTTTCCATGACTATGAGTTCACATGGAATTTTAAAATGGTGATTTCCAAGCTTGGAAATCAATATTGTCTTATTAAATCATGGAAAGTTCAATAGTGAATCTAAATTCTCCTAGTTATGCTCTACTCTAAGATATTTCATTGGCTGGAAATTGCTCTTTGTGAGCTCTAAAAAAATTTTTTCATCCTTATCTATTAATCACAAAGGACTGGAAAAATAATGTAAATATGGGATATGGGAACCCTGTATAGGGGATACAAAACTAAAGCAGTTTTGATTTAATTCATCTCCTTTTTTTTGCCCAAGTAGATGTCAACATTTTCACAATTTTGTCTTTATCAATTTCCATAAATTTATAGTAGTTCACCCAAAAATGACAATTCTCTCATTATTTACTCACCTTTATGCCTCCTCAGACTCTTATAATTTTGCAATGCAAGTCAATGGGGTCCAACACTTTCAAGCTTCAAAAAATAAATAAAAGCAGCATGAAGACAATCCATACAACTCAGGAGGTTAAATCCATGGCTTTTTGAGCAATGTGATTGGTTTTATGTGAGAAACAGACTCCTTTTTCACAATAAATTTTGACATCTGCAGAAGCTTGGTGACACTTCCTTGTGCTTGATTCATGGACAAGATTTATAGTGAAAAAGGAGTTACATTTGGTCAGCTTATCTCCCAAAGGGTTTTAATTACTTCAGAAGACATGGATTAAACCACTCAAATCGTATGGATATGCTGTCTTTATGTCCTTTTTTGGAGCTCGAAAGTGTTGGACCCCATTTACTTGCATTGTATCGATATACACTGGTGGCCAAAAGTTTGGAATAATGTACAGGTTTCGCTGTTTCGGAAGGAAATTGGTACTTTAATTCACCAAAGTGGCATTCAGCTGATCACAAAGTATATAGGACATTACTGATGTAAAAAAACAGCACCATCACTATTTGAAAAAAGTCATTTTTGAACAAATATAGACAGGCCCTATTTCCAGCAGTCATCACTCCAACACCTTATCCTTGAGTAATCATGCTAAATTGCTAATTTGGTACTAGAAAATCAAAAAATTAAATTAAATGAAGCTTAACATTGTGTTTGTTTTTGAGTTGCCACAGTATGCAATAGACTGGCATGTCTTAAGGTCAATATTAGGTCAAAAATGGCAAAAAAGAAACCGCTTTCTCTAGAAACTCGTCACTCAATCATTGTTTTGAGGAATGAAGGTTATACAATGCTTGAAATTGCCAAAAAAACTGAAGATTTCATACAAAGTACACTACAGTCTTTAAAGACAAAGGACAACTGGCTCTAACAAGGACAGAAAGAGATGTGGAAGGCCAGATGTACAACTAAACAAGAGGATAAGTACATCAGAGTCTCTAGTTTGAGAAATAGACACCTCACATGTCCTCAGCTGACAGCTTCATTGAATTCTACCCGCTCAACACCAGTTTCATGTACAACAGTAAAGAGAAGACTCAGGGGTACAGGCCTTATGGGAAGAATTGCAAAGAAAAAGCCACTTTTGAAACAGAAAAACAAAAAGAAAAGGTTAGGGTAGGCAAAGAAACACAGACATTGGACAACAGATAATTTGAAAAGAGTGTTATGGATCTTAACCCCATTGAGCTTTTGTGGGATCAGCTAGACTGTAAGGTGCGTGAGAAGTGCCCAACAAGACAGCCACATCTATGGCAAGTGCTACAGGAAGCGTGGGGTGAAATGTCACCTGAGTAACAAACTGACAGCTAGAATGTCAAGGATCTGCAAAGCTGTCATTGCTGCACGTGGAGGATTTTTTTGATGAGAACTCTTTGAAGTAGTTTAAGAAGTTCTGAATTTTTTTTTCAAATTGTAGTAGTCATTTTTCACGTTTTTAATGTCCTGACTATACATTGTGATCAGTTGAATGCCACTTTGGTGAATAAAAGTATCAGTTTCTTTCCATAAGATCAAAATCTGTACATTATTCCTAACTTATGGCTGCCAATGTAAACACATATCTCCATCAAAAAAACTTCATTTGTGTTCCACAGAAGAAAGTCACAAATTTGAGACCACATAAGGGTGAATAAATGATGAGAGAATTGTCATATTTTGGGGGAACTATTCCATTCAACCTTAACCTGTATTGTTTTCCAATCTCTTTCTTATAATTAATTTACTCTTTTTCTTGTATCTGATAGTCTCAGATAAGTGCAGACCAGAAGAAGTCTGCCCTCAGCTCTACACCATCTCTGTTGGAGGTGTTCGGTTTCTCATACTTCTATGGAGGCTTCCTGGTAGGGCCTCAGTTCACACTACGCAACTACCAGAATCTGGTATCCCGAGAAATGTCTGATTGCCCTGGACACCCACCCAATAGGTAAACGCACAATCTCACTGAGGGACACAAGCCTAATCATACCAGCTTTACAAATTTGGTTAAAACCAGTGATTTAACATTCATTTAACATTTAGCCCAACCTTTTTCATCTGTGGTGATTTATGGGAATTCCATTGCAATAACACTTCCTGTTTTGTGACTTGTGTTACTTGCTCAAGGGCACAGTGATGATGAACAGGTTTTGATCTTAGACTTTGTTCACATTGCACCCAATTTTGATTTGTTCACATAGTAATTTTGCAAGTAATAGAATCTTGACAGTAATCATCTGGTATATCTACATCAGTTGATGTAGTAATGACTTAAGTGCCAGCACAATTTCAAGACACATAAGAGAGGACAGTAAAACTGGATATTTTGCCTCTCTTAATATCCGTAATGACATCTTTCCACGATGTTGAACTAATGAGGTGCATCAGACAACATTAGCATTAGGGACATTACTTTACTATTTAAACTTTCATGTGTGTTGTTTTGACTAACTCTTGACAACATCTGGACCAATACTGACCAAAATAATACAACTTTCACCTAATTAAAATTAATTAAAGGGATAGTTCACACAAAAATGAAAATTCTCATTATTTACTCACCCTCATGCCATCCCAGATGTGTATGACTTTCTTCTGCTGAACAAAATTTGTACGATTTTTATGACAATATTTCAGCTCTGTAGGTCCATTTAATGTAAGTGAATGGTGGCAAGAACTTTGAAGCTCCAAAAATCACATAAAGGCAGCATAAAAATAATCCATGATGAGAGAATTTTCATTTTTGGGTGAACTATTCCTTAAACATTTTAATCTAACAGACATTCACTCTTCTGTTTCACAGTGTGGTTCCGGCAATGAAACGACTAGGTTTGGGTATGCTTTCCTTAACCATCTTCACGATAGGTGGACCGCTTTACCCAGATAGCTACTACTTAACAGATGAGTTTGAGGTCAGTGAATCAATGTTAAGTGGATTTTGAGGCATAATAAATAACAAGTTCACTTGTTCATGGCTAAATAACAGTCTTGTTAAACCTGAACTTTGTTTGAGGCCACTTGTTTTTGGTGGGATCTGTTCAGTCTGGCCCTGAAGCTCACAGTCTGAATGAGAACGTTCTGTCAGCTACCTGTTGGCAGCTATTTATATGTTCTTGGAAATGAAAAAACAGTTGCGGCAAACAGAATAACTGCATTATTGCTGAGGAGAAAGGAGTGACATCATAGTGATACATGTTGAGAAATATTCATTGTTAGGGTGTTATTGATCAACGATCAATTAATTGTAGTCAGTAATTTAATTCATACGTTTATCAACTGGCCATTTATCAATTTCAGCAGAAGTGCATTTATTAAGCATTCAAACAGTGATTAGAACACCGCATATATGCTCTAAATTTTGTTCTAACTTGTTATTTAATTTTAATGGCAATGGACTGAAAATTGACATCCTGACTGATTTATTGTCATTATGTGAACCTCTGAGACTGACAGAAATCCTTTGCTAACTGATACTTGGACCTTGGACTGGTTTGACAAGGCTAGATCTGTCATGCTTTCAAATGAAATAAGATGGACAGAATTCCTTGTCAAAATTAATCAGAAGTGTTTAATTATTTCTTATCCAGGCACAACCTTTCTGGTACAAGTGTGTGTATAATCTAGTGTGGGTAAAAATAAACCTGTACAAGTACATCAGCTGCTGGCTAATAACGGTGAGTAAGCACCACAACCACAATCTCCCATTAAGACCACACTTGAGATAATTGAGTCATTATATTTCATGCTGTGCAGGCTGTCAATGTATTGTTATTATATCTTCATGGAGAGGTGTTAGTTGTGTAGCAAGCCAATTACAGACAAGAAATGGCTTTCTTTTCTTAGTGGAGTGCCTGAAATTGACCTTCCATAAGGTTCACCAGCTTAGAAGTAACAAGCCACACCTGTTCAGGTTGACTTGATGCTGAACAGGTTCTCTGGCCTAAACCTTTGTGTTGGTTGTGATTTTTAGGTGTGTTTGTATTGTTTTAGTAACTGTCGTCTTGTCTTTGTACCATAATTTTTGACATATCTCTTCTGTAATACATACTGAATGCACATTTTCTCTCTCTCATATATATATATATATATATATATATATATATATATATATATATATATATATATACTTAGGAGGGTGTGTGTATACTCTCCGGGCTGGGCTATAATGGGAAGAACGAGAAAGGCGAGCACCAATGGGATGCCTGTGCCAATGTCAGAGTGTGGCTATTTGAGACCACACCCCTCTTCACAGGCACTATCAACTCCTTCAACATCAACACAAATGCTTGGGTGGCCAGGTGTGCACATGTGGTTTATACTCTTGACATTTATCGGAATCGGAGCTTTATTTTTTATGTCCCTTAATGCTTTCTTTTGTAAAATGTGAGATATTTTATTCATTCATTTTCTCCCCCTTTTTCTCTGTTTTGTTCTGTCTCCTCCTGTTGTTTGTAACAGGCATGTGTTTAAGAGGTTGAAGTTCTTGGGTAACAAGTTGTTGTCTCAGATGTTCACATTGTTATTCCTGGCAATCTGGCATGGCTTGCACTCAGGGTACCTCATCTGCTTCTCCATGGAGTTCATCATTGTCAACGTGGAGAAGCAGGTAACCATGGCAACATTGCTATAGCTGATGTGAGGTGTGAAGTTTAGAATCAAGAAGATGACTAAAGTCTTCTGAGTCTTTATGATGCCAACAGAAGATGGATCTGAAAGTTTACAGGTTTAAAGATATAAGGTCTCATTCAGTAACAAAAAAACCTGCGTGGAAGTGACTTTTTCTTCTGCAAAACACAAAGATTTTTAGAAGAATATCTCAGCTCTGTAGGTCCATACAATGCAAGTGAATGGTGAATAGACATTTCAATCTCCCAAAATCACATAAAGGCAGCATAAATGTAATCCATAAGACTCCAGTGGTTTAATATATGTCTTCAGAAGTGATATGATAAGTGTGGGTGAAAAACAGATAAATATTTAAGTCCTTTTTTACTATCAATCTCCACTTTCACTTTAACATTCTGAAAAGTGAAAGTGGAGATTTATAGTAAATATTAATCTGTTTCTCACCCAAAGTGACTGCATCGTTTCAGAAGACATATATTAAACCACTGGAATCATATCGCTTACTTTTATGTTGCCTTTATGTGATTTTTGGAGCTTAAAGTGTCTGGTCACATTCACTTGCATTGTATGGACCTACAGAGCTGAAATATTCTTCCAAAAATCTTTGTTTTTGTTCAGCAGAAGAAAGACATACACATCTGGGATGGCATGAAAGTGAGTAAATGTTTCATTTTTGAGTATTTATCATATAAGTCTTATTTCAGGGTAATAAAATGTGATGTGCAGTATTGCTTGATCTGGTAAAGAGAGTGTAAAAATATGTTTGAAGAATGTGATGAATGGTTTGGTATGTATGGAGATGGTTTGGGCGTGTATTATGCTAATTACTAATTCCGGGCACTTCCCCCCTCATTTAGAATAATTGCAATTCATCAACATTAGAACAAGTGTAAAAACAAATGTATGTTTGTGCACATCAGTTTAAATCTGGTGAAAATATTGCGTAAGCACCTTTTCTGTGCACATTTGAACACTTGTTTGCAATCATTAGTGTATGAGACCCGAAACGATTCTTAGATTAGAAGCTTACTGAGAATTGTAAACTGTGGCTTTAGGTAAGATGTACACAATGTTTTAATGTATCTTTTGTCTATGGCCCCAAAGAATGATGTTGGGTAATATTATAACGGCTATGTCAATGTTTTTACAGGCTCAGGCTCTGGTGCGGGACAGTCCGTTGCTTGTGTCCATAGCTCAGAGCCCTCTCTATGTGCTCGTATATGTAGTGCAGCAGTTTATTCACTGGCTTTTTATGGGATACCCTCTTGTGCCATTCTGCCTCTTCACTTATGACAAGTGGTTCAAGGTGTGTACTCAGGGCATTCATTAATCTGGTATTGGATGTGGATTTATCTTGATCCTGATGAGCCATGACTTCTTATCAATCCATATTGTACAGTGTTTGCTAATGTTTCATTATTTTTTTCAGGTTTACTCCTCTTTATATTTCTGTGGTCACATCTTTTTCTTCGCTGCCTTTCTCGTCCTGCCATACCTCCGCAAGGTGCTCGTGCCTCAAAAAAGAGGCACTGAGAAAAAGGAGAATTAGTTAAAAGGGTAAATTTTGCCTCCATCTCTTCTAAACTCTTTGTGTCTGTTCTCTCTCTCTCTCTTTTTATCTCAAACACACATACACACTCTTCTTTCTCTCTTATTCTGTTCTCTGTCACTATCTTTTATCCAGTCTCTGTGTGAGTTTGTCATGTCTGTCCGTTTCAGTCGCAGTGGAGTCTAATGCTGCTGTCAAGACATGTTGCAATAATCGTATTTAGGAGATGAGTGCACATAAACACCTACACAATGTTGTATTTACTTGTGGGGAAACTAAAGAATCATGGCGAAAGTTGGTTTCGTGTTCTGACGAAGAATGGTGATTATTAACAAGAGTGATAAAATACATAGATAAGGCATCAATTATGCACGTAATGCACATCTTTTGCTCTTTCTTTCATTGCACTAGCCCTAGAAAATCTTCTTTGATGGGAAAGTGTGTCTGTGTATTCATGTGTATTCTAAAACAACAGAGCAAGTGTAAACATTCCTGCATATTTTGCTGATCATAAGTTTTGGTATTTTAGAATGGCTAAATTGTTTAACTCTCTCTGTCTTCTCTCTTTTACATACAGGTATCTATGTTTGCAGCTGTCTAAACTGACTGAACTGTGACTTTTAAAGAGCAACCGATGAGGACAAATTTTAAGGCCTTTAGTAATATATTACTATATACATACAACATGATGTATGTGTATAAATGGTAGTCAGTTGGAGGGTCATATAGGTGTGGACAACAATGAAAAAGGTAAAAAACTGCAGAAATATATGCAGTTTTGCGATTGAATATTCACTGAATAAGAAGTACTGATGTTTGGTGGCTTAAGATAATTATACTGTATATGCTCATACCATTGCACTCATTACTCAGTAATGATCTCATTTTCTGTTTCCTGTCTAATCAGAGAATTGGCTTTGGCTATAGCTAAGGGCACATGTGCACTTTTAGAAAGGATGTAGAACATTCATTTAAAGATGGAAACTAATGAGACCGTTTTTTATTTTCCTTTGCTTGGAAAACCTCCACAAACCTGCAAACCCCCTGAGACTGATAAAAGGCACTGGAACACACACACAAATATGTGAATAAGAGTGAACAGTACACTCAGCATTGCCTGACATTATAAATGAATATTTTTCATTTTTAATAACAGTTTTTCTTGTGATTAGACAACTTCTGATGGGGGTTCCTCTAATTTTTTAGGATGGGTTTTATGGTAGCTGCAGTTTTATAGCTTTTTGGACTTAAAGTTTCACAAAAGGGACCGTCATTCTGTCATCGCATTCCCTCACTCCCTTTAACACTGCCTGTCAATCCATCTGACCTTCTCTAATACCCTGTTCACTCCATTTTCTCCAAGTCTTTTTTTGTCCAGTGTTGAGCACAAGTGAAAAAGGAACCATGGTAAAGACATGCACTACCTACCTGACTCATAAATAAGAGGGTAGATGTGTGTCAATATTATTAAGAGCAGAGTGTTAAATCTTGATATTATAACAAGCATTTTAATGGGCAGTGAACCAAATTGTGAAACAGGCTATATACTGGTTCGAAACTACCTTTCTTCTGATTGATCAGCATAATTAAAAACCTGTCCAGACCTTTTATCAGCTTTCAAGACTTTGTTGTCTGCTTTCAGTAATTCTGACACACATTTGCCTTCATGCATCCGTTTTGTATGACATGACATATTGAAGATTCTTGATACAAATATACACTCATCAGCCACAACATTAAAACCACCTGCCTAATGTTGTGTAGGTCCCCATCGTGCCACCAAAACAGCACCAACCCGCATCTCAGAATAGCATTCTAAGATGATATCTTCTCACCACAATTGTACTGAGCGGTTATCTGAGTTACCGTAGACTTTGTTCGAATCAGTCTGGCCATTCTCTGTTGACCTCTCTCATCAACAAGGCATTTCCGTCCACAGAACTGCCGCTCACTGGATGTTTTTTGTTTTTGGCACCATTCTGAGTAAATCCTAGAGACTGTTGTGTGTGAAAATTCCAGGAGATCAGCAGTTACAGAAATACTCAAACCAGCCCGTCTGATACCAACAATCATACTACGGTCCAAATCACTGAGATCACATTTTTTCCCCATTCTGATGGATGATGTGAATATTAACTAAAGCTCCTGACCCAAATCTGCCTGATTTTATGCACTGCTGCCACACCATTGGCTGATTAGATAATCGCATCAATGATTGTTGGTGCCAGATGGGCTGGTTTGAGTATTTCTGTAACTGCTGATCTCCTGGGATTTTCACGCACAACAGTCTCTAGAATTTACTCTGAATGGTGCCAAAAACAAAAAACATCCAGTGAGCAGCAGTTCTGTGGACAGAAATGTCTTGTTGATGAGAGAGGTAAACAGAGAATGGCCAGACTGGTTCGAGCTGACAAAGTCTACGGTAACTCGGATAACTGCTCTGTAAAATTGTAGTGAGAAGAATAGCATCTTGTGGGTTGGGGCTGTTCTGGCGGCACGAGAGGGACCTACACAATATTAGGCAGTTGGTTTTAATGTTGTGGCTGATCGTTGTACATAACTCTTCAGTGAGGATGATTTTTAAGATTTGCTCCCAGACACAATCAGAGGCAGCAGGGGCTCACTATAGCATCTGAATTGTTTTATAATATTTAGGCTATACTTGTGGGGTACACACTTTAATGATGTAAAATAATTGTTTTTGGGAAAACAAACTACTTCTGCCTTATTGCTACCAAATGTACAAAAGAGAGAACATTTTTGTAATATTCATTAAATATACTGGATTTTAACAAAATTATTTTGACCAATGTGTTGTGGAGTTTTTGGATTGTAAAGTCAGGGTTTAAGATTTATTATTAATATTATTATTATTGAAGTCCACAAAGTGACAGAAATATTGTACTGTATATGACATGTTCACAACATTTTAGAAAACTGTCAGTACCGTGACAATAAGGATACACTGGTTTACATACAAGGGAAAAGGAAATAAAAAATAATATTTTTCTTAAATAAATATACATTATAAAAGGGAAAATGTACAATACAGTAAGATGTAAAGTTAGGGCTGTCAGGGTTTTAGATATGTCTGCTGTTCGATCCAATATGACGTCATCATGCAGTTTGGACTATAACTGACGCCCAGATTAAGATTGAGACGAGCCTTCTCAAACGCATAAACAACTGTTAGTCATTATACACTCGAAGTGGGAGTAATTGTGTGGTCTGACGATGAGTACTGTGCACGAGCTTAAAGATGTCATACGTAGCCAGCCATCACGGTGATTAATCGGGACAAGTAAGAATCATACTATGGTGAACCGTTAGGTCATAAATATTAATTAGGTTATGATGACGTTGCTTGGTTCTTGAAAATGAATTGGTCAGTCGCTAAATCGCGATATTGCCTTCCAATAGGCACGGCCTGGCTAATGAATATTAATTAAATGTGTTCTTACCCTCCAATGGCGATCACTAAGACTATGAATATTAAGAAACAACCCTTCACCATAGTAGGGGTGGTAAATTCGCTTATCGCGAGTGAGTGCGGAGAGCAAGAGAGACGCAGTGTGGGCGGGTTAAGAAACTGCTAGAGGGAGGAGATACCGTGGCTATTGCTCCGTCTTTTTTTCTCACGTTATCCACCGACATCATTGGTTTCTTGGTATCTAATCTTTAAATTCCGGTTTCAATCCTCCTCGCAGTTCAGATAATTTCGCGAGGCAAAGGAGCCCCCAACGGTCCACCCGCTGCGTTCGCTGTGCTCGTGTGTCGGCGGGCATCAGGCTGTCAAAGTGTGAGTGTGTGACGGATGCTGAGAGGAGACTGAGAAGGGTACCATCTAACACCTCACGGTAACGTTACATTTGATCCCAAAATAATAGGTCTCATTTACATATTACAATTAGGACTGGGGTTATAATCCGCTGTCTCTGTTTTGTAGATATGCGATGAGATGATGATTTCGAGGCGCGTGAATGGACCTACAGGCTTAAAAAAATCGATGCATGTTTGTCGCATATATGTGTGAGCTATAACATTGAAAATCCCGTCCTCTGCCTGTCATCTAAATTGTCAGCTTTTAATCTTCATTTAAAAATATATTGTTTTACGTAAACGACAGATAAATAGTCAATGTATTTTCATCTGTCTGTAATCAAGATGGGCAAAGCAAGGGCAATTAGTTATTCCGTTAACAAACCTGTTTTCTTAAGCGAATGTGATATCCGCGTGCGCTCACACATTCGCGAGGATACACCTGCGCGCGCGTGTGAACGAGGATGCGCACACTTATCAATTTCACGCATACTCATGTTATGTCTTAAGTATGAAGCTTTTATTAGAACTGTTGATTGTCAGTGGTAAAAATACTCTATATAATATTCTAAATAAGTCGACAAACTGTTTTAGATATGAGTCTATCCTCCTCGGCCAAACTAGGCCATAGCTACAAAAATGATGTCAAGGGTATTAGGCTACATATCACATTCGCATTTACATAGAGCAGAGCATTTGTCTTAACTAAAGTTTAAAGGAATGCTAGCAAAATTGCATGTGAAATGAGAATTCAACCCCAGTGTGGTATTCAAGGTGATATGTCTGTCTCTCTGTCTCTGCGCTCATCTGTATGTCCTCTTTGCTCTATACCTTAAACTGCTTGATATCAGGTTAAAGCATGTATTTTCCTTCTGTTCTTCCCCTCTGCCTCTACCTTCCTCCCTCAGATGGCCAGAATGAGTTTTCTCTCCTTTCTCCTCTTTTGCTTGACTTCAGTTGCCCATGGCAACAAAGGTCAGTCTCCTCCATCCTTTTGAATGTTGATATTGAGCAGTGTGTTGATGATTAAGTGCGGATGAGAGGGAAATGCACTTACAGCAGATTTTCATGCACCAGTTCATTCATTATTAATTTAATAATGTCACACTGTATGTTATGTGATGTCAATATTTTGACTGTTCTGTTCAGATCAGTATTACAGTACTTTTTATAAGGTGTATGCTTCCCCTGTCTTAAATGCATGGGTTAATGGGCTAGTTCACTCAATATAAAAATTCTGTCATCATTTACTCACACTCATACACTCTAAACCCATATGACATTCCATCTTCTATGGAATACGACAGGAGATGTTAGGCATTCTCAGTCACCATTCACTTTCATTGCATGGGAAAAAAGATCTTTTGTGTTCTACAGAAGAAAGAAAGCCATACCGGTTTGGAACAACATGAGGGTGAGTAAACGTTGACAGAATTTTCCATGTTGGGTGAACTATCCCTTTAAATTCCAGATGGTAGGCCGTATCTCAAGGTGACTTGAGAACAAATCACATGATGAAGAAAAGTGAAATCCAAAGAGACTGAGATAAGAAAAAGAGTAGAATGATACACTGAAAGAGAAAAGGAAAAAGGAGACAGAATAGATGATAGGTAGTGACAGAGATATGTAGACTAACTGATGGAGAGAGAGACCAATACAGGAAAATTTGGAAATGGGCAGAAAGAGTGGGGAAGGATGCACATAAGATAGGTTTTCTGAAAGAGAGAGAATGAGAGTGAGAATGAGAGAGTGTGAGGTTGACTGTCTTGTCCTTGAAGAAAAGGGTGAAAGCTTATCTATTCTTGTCTCTGCTATTTTTAGGGACGTTGAAAACTGGAGATGCTATTTTTCTTAATTTACGATTAATAATTCTCTGTGTGTTCCAGAGATGCAAAGTGATGTTTCTCAGTCTGTAATCCGAAGAGTAATCCAGTGGTCTGATGCTCAGATTAATGTTATATGGCTGAGTGAGGGATGAGAGGGAGGAATGTAGGCGTGGGTGGGTGGGTGAGAGAGAGTGGGATAGGTAGTAAGATAAATGCCCAAAAAAGAGAAGGTGAGTTGAAATACGAGCGTGAGGTGGTCAGCTTACCGTCATGCATTAAAAAACCTCAGATTTACAGACTGTTGTATGTGTTAGTGGTCAGCGCACACACTGCTACAGTCTACTACACTGATGTGCTTGGTAACATCTAAATTAAATGGTTTTATGCCAGAAATAATCAGAATCAAAAGAATCAGAATGAGCTTTTTTGCCAAGTGTTCTCACGTACACAAGGATCTTTTTTTTTTTTTTTGGTGATAGGAGAAACAAGTGCACACAGAACATTACAATGAGACACAGAATATAAAACAAGGTAAGAGTATAAATAGACATACAAAATAGGACATATAACAGAATGGCATATTTACATGTGCAAGTGGTAATGTATGTGCAAGGTAGGGGTATGTACAGTTATTGAATTAAATATGTGAATTTACATATGCACATGAGATATGTATTTATATTATTGCACTATAGAGGAGTCCTGATGCAGTTTAATTGTTCATGAGGAAAATGGCCTGAGGGTAGAAACTGTCCTTGTGCCTGGATGTCCTGGCGCTCAGTGCTCTGTAGCACCGGCCAGAGGGCAACAGTTCAAAGAGGGAGTGGGCAGGGGAGATTTCCCCTGAATTCCTTTATCATCTTCACTGTTTTGAGCGTGTTCAACTCAAGTTTGTTGTGACTGCACCAGACAGCCAGCCGATCAACCTCCCATCTGTATGCAGACAGATCGACATCAACAGATTGGGGTGGGCACGGAGAGCTGGGTCAGTTTGGTTGAGAGAAGATCAGGCATGATGGTATTGAAGGCTGAACTGAAGTCCACAAATAGCATCCTTGCATAAGTCCCAGGTCTGTTGAGATGTTGCAGGATATAATGCAGTCCCATATTGACAGCATCATCCACAGACTTGTTTGTTCGGTAAGCAAACTGAAGGGGGTCCAGCAGGGGTCTAGTGATGTCCTTCAGGTAGGCCAAAACCAGTCTCTCAAAGACTTCATGACCACAGACGTGAGAGCAACAGGTCTGTAGTCGTTAAGTCCTGTGATTTGGGGTTTTTTGGGGACCGGAATGATGGTGGAGCGTTTGAAGCAGCAGGGAACTTCACACTGCTTCAGTGATCTATCGAAGATCTGTGTGAAGATGGGGGCCAGTTGGTAAGTGCAGACTTTCAGACAGGCAGGTGAAACACCATCTGGGCCTGAAGCGTTCCTAGTCTTTTGTTTCCGAAAAACCCGGCACACATCCTTCTCACAGATCATAAATGCAGATTGAGTAGCAGGAGGGAGGAGGAGGGGGGTTCCAGGAGGTGTTGGTGTGTGTGTGAACTGCGAAGTGAAGATCAGAGCAGGTGAGGGGTGTGAGGCTGGGCTTTTCATCAATTAGTTGACTCTCTACAGAGCGAGGGGGAGGTGTTTTGTACTTGGTGAAGCTTTTCAGGCCTTTTCACATAGATGCAAGGTCGTTGGCTGAAAACTGTTTTTTCAGCTTTCCAGAGTAGCTTATTTTAGCCACTTTGATTTCCTTAGTCAATGTGTTCCTGGCCTGGTTGTACAATATTTTATCCCCACTTCTGTAAGCATCCTCTTTGGCATGACGAAGCTGTCTGAGTTTTCCTGTAAACTATGGTTTATCATTATTTAATGGTAAATTATGTCCTAGTTGGGATGCACATTCCCTCACAGAAACTGATATATGGTGTCACAGTATCTGTGAGCTCGTCCAGGTCTGTGGCTGCAACCTCAAAAACACTCCAATCAGTGCAGTCAAAGCAGGCTTGTTCCAGCTCTGCTTCATTGGTCCATCTCTTTACAGTCCTTACTACAGGCTTAGCTGATTTTTGTTTCTGTTTGTAGGTCAGAAGAAGATGAACCAGACAGTGATCAGAGAGTCCTAAAGCTGCACGTAGGACAGAGCGATATGCATACTTTTCAGTGGTGTAGCAGTGATCCAGTATGTTTCTGTCTCTGGTGGGGCATGTGATGTATTGTTTGTATTTTGGCAGTACACGGGTGAGGTTTGCTTTGTTAAAATCGCCAAGAATAATAATAAGAGAGTCCGGGTGTTGTTGCTCCATGTCTGTGTTGTGATCAGCCAGCTGTTGCAACGCTGCGTTCACGCACGCTTGTGGCAGAATATAAACACTCACCAGAATAAACGAGGAAAACTCCCATGGCAAGTAGAAAGGCTTACAGTTGATGAAGAGCGCTTCTAAATTAGGACAGCATATCTTCTTCAATGCAGTTACATCTGTACACCAACTTTCGTTGATATAAAAACATGTCACTGCCTCTCGTTTTCCCTGATGATTCCGCAATGCGATCCGCTCTGAACAGCTGGAAGCCCGGCAGATGAAATGCACTGTCCGGGATGGCTTCATTCAGCCAGGTTTTCGTGAAACACAGAGCAGCGGAGTTAGAAAAGTCCTTATTTGTTTGAGTGAGCAGAAGCAATTTGTCCGTTTTGTTGGCAAGGGAGCGGACATTCAGCAGATGAATCCTAAAGCCGCGTTGATGAAGCTTCACAAGCGCGCCGGCTCGCTTCCCTCGCTTGTGTCTTTTGGATCGCTTGTAGAGTACCGCTGTGCCTCCAACTAAGATGTCTAATAAAACATCCGAATAATCAAACACCGGCAAAAAATTAGCAGGTATGCTCTGCCAAATATTCAGCAGTTCATCCCTGGTGAAACTGATCAGGAAAGAGTGACAAAAAATATGACAAACAAACAAAAGTAACAAAAACACTAGAGAGCACACCGAAGCAGCCATCTGCGGCGCCATCTTGTCAACATTCAGATATTATTTAATATCACTGAATCAACCTGAATACATTAGGTTATTTAAACAAAACAAATTTTATGAGTTAGATCAGTTGGAAATAGCTCTTTAAGGTTAAAATTGAAGGTGACCACATTTTATAGTATACTATTGTATATTCCAGTGTTGTAGTTTTAAAGTCGAAGTGTGTAATTTGTGCACCCCTAGCACCACCAAATGGAATTTTAAAAATAATTCAAATTTTAAACAGGTTTTCTGAAGGCTTTGCCATTGTGCCATTTGTTGGACAAGCAGATAGTCCCTCCCCAATTGTTGCAATGCCATTGGTTCATTGTTACACTTTCGGCCTATTTTAACATTGAAAAATTACACACTTCAGCTTTAAAGGAATGTTCCAGGTTTAGCTCAGTCGACAGCATTTGTGGCATAATGTTAATTACCACAAACAATATTTTTGACTCGCCCATCATTTATTTAAAAAATAAAAGAAGCAAAAATCACGGTTACAGTAATGGGCTTACAAAGGAAGTGAATGGGGCCATAAACATTAAAGGTCCTGTAAGCAGAAAATGTTCCTTCTCCTTGAAAGATATCACTGAAATAAGTGTCCTGAGATATCTCACCGGTCTGTGACAACACTAGACTGTGTAAAATAGCAAACAAATATGTGACCGCGGACAAGTTCTTTGATCAGCCACTCAGAAGTCTTTGATGTGCTTTCTGCCTGACCATCATTTTTCACATTATCATAGTGTAGCAGTTGAAGAGGATCATTCAGGTTTAATGACATATTCAGATTCATAACAGCTGATGGTGTTATTTTGATACTGTTTTTGACAGCCGCTAGGGCTGTGTTTTGGATAGACGGCTCAGTCTCGTGAATGTTCCAGAACGGCTAAAATCGCTTACAGCACCTTTAAAATACAAACAGTTTCAAAAGTAAAACATCGTAAGACGTCAACTTTATCCTTGTTAAAATGATTCTAGTGAGATAAAATCACTTACTGACCATATCTGTGCAAAGTTACACTCACAGAGCACTTTATTAGGAACACTACTACACCTATTTATTCATGCGATTATCTAATCAACCAATCATGTGGCAGCAGTAAAATTCATAAAATCATGCAGATACAGGTCAGGAGCTTCAGTTAATGTTCACATCATCCATCAGAATGGGGAAAAAATGTGATCTCAGTAATTTGGACCATGGCATGATTGTTGGTGCCAGATGGGCTGGTTTGAGTATTTCTGTAACTGCTGATCTCCTGGGATTTTCATGCACAACAGAGTCTAGAATTTACTCAGAATGGTGCCAAAAACAAAAAATATCCATGAGCGGCAGTTCTGTGGACGGAAATGCCTTGTTGATGAGAGAGGTAAACAGAGAATGGCCAGACTGGTTTGAGCTGACAGAAAGTCTTTGGTAACTCAGATAACCACTCTGTTCAATTTTAGTGAGCAGAATAGCATCTAAGAATGCACAACATGTCGAACCTTGAGGCGGATGGGCTACAACAGCAGAAGACCACATCAAGCACTTTATTAGGACTATAGTGTTCCTAATAAAGTGCTCAGTAAGTGTATATCCAGTATTACAACTTTGTTGCCTTGACTACGTTACACCGTAACCCTGTTAGCAATTTTAAAACACTAAAATCACGTTAACATGTATAATGTTTCCGTCTTGTGGATATACTTTTTGAACAGTGTGTATTTTAATGTTTATAGACTGGCACCATTCACTTCCATTGTAAGTGCATTACTTTAACCACGCGTTTTACTTTTTTTAAATAAACGAGGGACGAGTTGAAAATATTCTCTTTGGTAATTAACATTATGCCACAAAGAGCTTAACTTGTATTAAACCCAGAACATTCCTTTAAATATATATATATATATATTATTCATAGTTTGATTCACTGAACATTTTCCACAGGAAATTTATTTCCTTCAGCTGAACCAATTTTCATTCATTTTTAGAATTTAAAAAAGCTTTTGATTGAGAGTGAGATTTGTACATTGAGGTCTTTCTCAGAGTGTTCACGGAGAGCTGTGTCTGTGTTTGAGTGATAGGTGCAATATACTTCACGCTGTGTGATCAGGCCAACAAATCTCTACACCTAATTTCTCTGCAAAGCAGTAAGGCGTGGCATACTGTGTGTTTATTTGTGTGTGTGTGTGTGTGTGTGTGTGTGTGTGTCCGTCACTCACTTTCGGTTAGTGTGGATCCCCATATTGGTATTTTTTGTAACTAAACATGCAAGCGTTATGCTTATGTACAGCTGGCCAAACCATTGCACCATCTGCTGCTAATGTAATTTAGCATAATTCGACTTATATATGTTTGTCTTTGAATCTCTGCTCACTCACCTTCATAATAATTAGTCTTGGCCAAAAAATTTTTTGTTTATTTTCAATCACAGATTGTTCTTTTGGATCTCACACCCTGCCCTGCTTTTGTCATTTTTCATTCTCAGCCAATAAACACAAGCCATGGATCGAGACGGAGTACCAGGGGATTGTCATGGAAAACGACAATACTGTCCTCCTCAACCCACCTCTGTTCGCCCTGGATAAAGACGCACCACTGCACTATGCTGGTAAAGATGATGATAATTACTAAGATAATGCCATCATATTAACATGTATCTAATAAGTTAGTAAATGGGTTAGTAGTCAACTGACATTTCAAACAATCACAAAAGTGCCCTGCAGTGTGACATTCTATACTTCATGTAAAGCTTCATGTTTTAAACAGCATTTTTTTTCTTCTAAAATTATAATTTTTGCAAAAATTAAAAATTGTTACGTTGTTGGGTACAGCACCTAAAATATACACTCTTCCTGTGTTTCCGCTATGATTTTTTCAACAGCAGTGCTGTTGAGTGCGCATCCACAAGCCTGCAACACCGGACCCGTATTAATGCGTGTTGGTCAAAGAATAGATTAAAACTGGGGTGTCAAACTCAATTTCAGCCTGGGCCGCATCAGGGTTTGTTTGTGCCCTCAAAGGGCCCTTTGAAAATGTGGCACCAGCACCTGCTTTGGTAGCACCCATGCAAATCATTTAACATGTTATGTGCAATGAAATGCACATTTGACAGGACAGCATTGATTTTGAGGTTGGGATGCAGATGAAAATTATGATATTAACAACAGTAACATCTGTGGAAAGAATGGACACCTAATTTTTATATGGCTAAATTGAAATATTCTGATAGTGTGAATAAGTTGGGTCTTCTTTACAGATTCCTTTCTTCAGGCTCCTACTAATTAAACTACAGTCATGTCTTGGAATTTCTTGAATTCAAATCAGAGAGCATTACAAGGGTACAGATTTTATACAGATGGAAAACTGATAGCTTGGTCCATAATTATGAAAATGCACCATAGTTCTTCTATTGTATCCATAGTTTTAACAATTATATTTGTAATAGTTCATGGTAACTATAGGTAAAACCATGCATGGCTCCTCACTACCATGGTTTGTAACTATGGTTTCTATATAAAGAACTATGGTAATTTTGTAATGAAAAAACAGCAGTCTAAATACATTTAGGAAGTTTTTCTGCCACAACTACCATAGGTAAGACTGTACAGTTAGTGTTACTGCAGTAAATCCATGGTAAAGTTTTGTAAGTGTTGTGATCTGAGAATTGAAAAATTTATGTTTTCTCCTGTTTTCTTTGTCAGTACAGTTTAGAATGCGGGGTCTGTTTGTTTTAAACTAGTTTCATCACCGAGACATAAGAGTTTTGCAACAGACAATTCTGTACCACATTCAAACAGGTTTTCGCAAACCCTGCCGCGTATCTCACTGGTTCACAAGTGCATATAAAATAGTCTGTTGTTCGGTTGAGACCAGATTGCGAATTACCACACCTGCTCTGCACTCGTGCTGCTTTACCCATGATTGAGCTGTGTTGATAATTGACCCGTGTAGCGCTGTTTCATTCCGCTTTTGAAGCGAGCAATATGTGCTCCAAAACATACAGATGACGGGGAAGGCTCATTTATATTTACGAGGAAAGCGCTAACTGATTGTTCAGTGAAACGTTGTGATCCCCTGCCATCCTACGTTAAGAAATGAGCTTGCGGGCCACTTGAAATGAAGCGAGTTTGACACGTGTTGTTATGCAGTGACGTCACTGTGAGTAAGTGCGTGAGTAAGTCACTATGTGTGGTGGGGTCACTTTCGCAGTGTAGAAAGTGCACAGCCGATGGGGGCTGGCAAGCATTATGTTGCGTCAAGAAAATTTAATTAACCATGTGAAATCACAACAGCGGCGCTCATAATTCAGCAGTGGTGCAGCACCGCTGCAGAATGCATATAGGGAAAACACTGTTCTCCTTTATAGATTCTAATCTATGTAAACCATGCTAATCTAAAATCTATGTTGAATAAAAAAGGCTTATGTCCATATTATGTCAAATACCCAAATACATATAAGCTCTTCTGCTTCTAATGTGAAGACTAGTTAAGATGAAAGGCATGCTTTTTCATTCATTGTAATGGTGTAATAGTGTGTTGTTACATGCTTGTTATCACATTATTACTAGTTTACAGGCTATAGACAAGGGGTTGTTGTAAGGGTTTTATGGGAGAGGGGTGGGGGGGGGGTGGGGGGTGACTATTTTGAAGCTTCAGGTAGCTAGTTTTGGAATTACACATTATGTTTACACAAAATACACAGGGAATAAAGATGACAGACCTCCCCCCCACCACAGGCTGAGCTAACATTCACAGTGCCGTGTCATTTGTGACAGCAATTTCTAAACACAATGCTGTTCATTTCATTTAAATGAGGGTTTTATACAAAAGTTGTTTTTTTACTACAGACTTGATTTTTTTAACATTAACTTCTCTCTCTCTTTTCAGGGGAAATCTGTGGGTTTAGGGTTCATAATGGACCAGGTGGTTCTGGTACTGCACAGTTTGAAGCAGTTGTGTTGGACCGCTCCACTGGAGAAGGTCTAGTTCGGTCTAAAGAGCCCCTGGACTGTGAAAGTCAGAAGGAGCACAGCTTCACTATCCAGGCTTATGACTGCGGTGAGGGTCCTGATGGCACTAACAGCAAGAAATCCCACAAGTAAGAGAGACTTCAGTTTCTGTCTCAACTTTCTCACCATCTTTGTATGATGACATACCTCCTCAGTACTGCCCTCTTCACTTTACTTTATACTTTTTTTAGATAGATATGTTGACATACGTAATGTGGCTGCAATCATAGCCTAAATTTTTTTTTTAACAATTCATTGCCCAGTGTATCATGCTGTGCAAATGACAAATAACTAAACTTGACTTTCCAAACTTGACTAATTAAAAAAAAAATCCAAACACGTTTTTTGGTTTTCTGCTGGTTTGTATTTTCCTTTCTAAATTGTGCTCTTAATACCCTTTCTTCACAGAGCCACAGTTCATGTTCGTGTAAATGATGTGAACGAGTTCTCTCCAGTCTTCGTGGAGCATCGATATGAGGCGTCGGTGCCCGAGGGTCGTTTGTTTGATCGTATTGTGCGGGTGGAAGCAGTGGATGCTGACTGCTCCCCTCAGTACAGCCAGATCTGCTTCTATGACATCACCACGCCAAATGTCCCTTTTACCATTGACAACGATGGTGAGACCTTTAACTCTTTACTAGGAAAATAAGCTATGTGTAATGTTTGTCAATTGTGTCAATTTTTCAATGTTAGAACACTTTCTCCAATGCCAGCTTAAAGGTGCTGTAAGCGATTTTTTTCATTGAAAGGTATGCAAAAAAATGTCCTACTCTCTGAAAGATATGATTGAAATGCAGTAAGTGTCATGAGATATCTTACTGCTTTCTGTGACAGAACTAGACTCTGTAAACATCAAACAAACATGTGTCCACGGGCCGCGGTCTGTGACGCTTTCTGCCTGTCAGTCAGTTTGCGCATTCTCATAGTATTGTAGTTGCAGTGAATTATTGAGGCTTAATGCCATTTTTATGCCATTTTGTTCATAACATTTGTTAGTTGAGGGCGCTATTTTGCTGCTGTTGTTTTTGAAAACCGTTTCTGCTCCTGTCGGTCTCAATAAAGCTAATTTGGAAACTTTGGAGTGCGGGGTGTTGGAAAAAGGGTGTGTGGCTAATCCAATGGCTCAGTTTGTGGAAATTCCAAAATGACTAAAATCACTTACAGCATCTTTAATATCCAGAGACAACAACAAGCCGTTTGTAGGTTGATTTCCCCCGAAAAGTGTTAACACTGACTCGGTGGTACTATAAAAACATTGCTCTGTTTGTTTGAGCATCCTAACCAGCCTGACACAGCAACATTGGCTCAACCAATGAGTTTGGGGCGGGTCTATCTGTGTGATTGACCAATGGAAGATGAGTGAGTGTTTGGGGAAACCTGTTTGAAAACAATTATTATTTTTTGCAATAGTGTTTGGTATCAGTAGTGCCGCAGAAATTACACACTTTAAGTCAGATCATAACTTACAATCTATACTATTTGTGGCAATATGTTTTGTTATTGTACAGAAATAATGTAAAACGCCTAGCACTGATAAAACCCAGAACTACAGTTCACCATAGTTTTTCTCCATAATGTTGCATCTAGTCTCACCAAGCGCAGACCTTTAGTATGCAAATCATTTTTTTATCAAAAAGCCAGAGATGACATTTTAATATTCAGCAGGTTTTTTGGGCAACTTTCTGAACAGCCCAGAAGGAGAGGCGATCAATAGCCGACATTTTGTAACATGACAAATTCTGACCAAAAAGGAGCTCTGCCTTGTTTTACTGCTTTGTTTGTTGTCTCTCTCTTACTTCTTATTGTGCGTATTTCTATTACAATTCTATATGGTCTGCCTGTGCCTTTCATATCTTCGAAAGTTCTCTTCAAAGTTCTGGATGAATAAACCTCTCTTTCTCTTTTTCTCTCTCTCTCTCTCTCAAACTCAGGGAACATAAAGAATACTGAGCCACTGGACTCAAAACACCAGCATGTCCACACTTTCTGGGTGACAGCCTTTGACTGTGGGAAGAATCGAGCACAGGCTGATGCTCAGGTCAAAGTCACAGTCAAACCTTCCTGCAAGCCAGGCTGGATTGGTAATTACTCAAGCTCATTTAACGGTGGCAACAGAACTTTGATAAAAGACACAAATGTTCAATAGTGACATTTATTAATAATTATTACAATAAACAATTCTTTCGCCAAGTAATATTTTTCATTATCCTAACTGTCTGTGGTTGCCAAACAATGTAGCATATCTTGGCATATTAATATAAAATTTGTAGGGGGCCTAGGTAGCTCAGAGTATTGACGCTGACTACCACCCCTGGAGTCGCGAGTTCGAATCCAGGGCTTGCTGAGTGACTCCAGCCAGGTCTCCTAAGCAACCAAATTGGCCCAGTTGCTAAGGAGGGTAGAGTCACATGGGGTAACCTCCTCGTGGTCACGATTAAGGGTTCTCGATCTCAATGGGGCGCGTGGTAAGTTGTGCGTGGATGCTTTGAGGCTTCGCAGTGTCATGCACAGCGAGCCACGTGATAAGATGTGTGGATTGACTGTCTCAGAGGCAACTGAGATTTGTCCTCCGCCACCCGGATTGAGGTGAGTAACCTAGCCACCATGATGACCTACTAAGTAGTGGGAATTGGGCATTCCAAATTGGGAGAAAAAGGGATAAAAAAAAAAAGAAATAAAAAAAACAATATATATAATTTGTGGTCGAAGGTTTGCATGGCTGCAATGGCTTCGAACACGGCGAATCCAATTAGAATTTAGAGTCGGTACTATCCGTTTTATAATTAGACAGTAGTCTATTATATGTGTGTGTTTGAATTACAGGATGGTCAAAGCGTATTGAATATATTCCTGGCTCCGGCAGTATCCCTCTCTTCCCGAACCTACACTTGGAAACGTGTGAGGAGACGGTTTGGAATATTCAGGCTACTGTTGAGCTTCAGACGGGTCATATTGGGAAGGGCTGCGACAGGGACAGCTACTCTGATCGATCTGTGCGCAGGCTTTGTGGTATGTTTGTGAGCCACACCAATTGCTGGTCTGGGAAATTTTTAATAGTTCATCCAAAAATGAAAATTCATCATTTACTCACCCTCATGCCATCCCAGATGTGTATGACTTCCTTTCTTCTGCTGAATACAAACGAAGATTTTTAGAAGAATATCTCAGCTCTGTTGGTCCATTCAATGCAAGTGAATGGTGACCAAAACTTTGAATCTCCGAAAAGCAGCTAAAGGCAGCATAAAAGTAATCCATATGACTCCAGTGGTTTAATCAATGTCATCTTAAGCGATCTAATCGATTTTGGGTAAGAACTGACCAAAATATAACTCCTTTTTTACTGTACATCTTACCATTGCAGTCTCTAGGCACAATCATGATTTCAAGATCGATTACACTTTGACGCGTGCGCAGAGCGCTAGATGGAGCTAGGAAGTGTAATCGAGCTTGAAATCATTATCACCAAGGAGACTGCTGATATCAAGGTTTATAAAGAAAAGGAGTTATATTTTGGTCTGTCTCACCCAAAACCGATTCGATCTCTTCAGAAGACATGGATTAAACCACTGGATATCTTCTTTGCTGCCTTAATGTGCTTTTTGGAGCTTCAAAATTTTGGTCACCATTCACTTGCATTATATGGACCTACAGAGCTGAAATATTCTTCTAAAAATCTTTGTGTTCAGCCAAAGAAAGAAAGTCATACACATCTGGGATGGCATAAGCATGAGTAAATGATGACACAATTGTCATTTTTGGGTGAACATTCACTTTAAATTATTTTAGGTCTTAATGTAATAACGGGAGCAGATCCTTGTTCATGAGGATTACCACTGATTAGGCGAAAATGCAGTCTGTTGAGGACTAGGAGTTTATCTGTTGCAGTCTCTGTTGACCAACTGTTCATTTCATTTATAGCAGATGGGAAAATGTCTGATAGGCACATAGCCTATTTTATCCCAAATCACTCCCAAAGTTCTCCACAGTTAAACCATAGAATGCAAATCCTCTCAAATGAGCATGCACTTATGTCCATAGTTCTCAGGGTTCATTCACTGTTGAAATTTCAAACACCAAATCAGTAATCTGTTTTCTTATGTTTTGGTCTTTTTTCAGGTGCTGTGAGGGGTGAAGTTGACCTTCTTCCACCCCCATCTCCTGCAACCAATTGGACCGCTGCGCTGCCAACTCTGCCATCCTCTGATTCATCCCTGGTCTTCTCCTTCAATGGCTCCACCCATGTTGCTGTAGTACCTGATTCCGTTACTTCAACAGTATCTGGTGACCACTTCACACTGCAGCTTTGGATGCGAAGGGGAGGGGCTAACACACAACCACCAGCCAATCAGGCGAGAGGAACCCGTAAAGGGGAGGAGACTATTGTCTGCAGTACTGTAAAGAATGGTCAGTCAGAAATTTAAAACTGATAACAGGATGTGATTTCACAATATGTCTTTTATTTTTTTATTTTTTTTTTAAATTCTTTATTTTGGTGTAGCAGCATATACATCAGCACTTATTTCCAAATGGAAGTAGTTGTATTTTTTCTCTGCCATCCAAAAACTTTACAATTTGGGGGAGGCAAAGTTCATAATAATCCATACTGAAGGGTGGTAATTAAGGGTTCTTAGTCTGTGGTAGAGACTGTGGGAGAAAGCGTACAAGTTCCCAATGCATGGTAGGGAAAAGGTGTGCAAGGGTAGAGAAAAAAGGTATGCGGGCTCTCTGGCCGTGTATAGAGTATGTACTTAAGGGCTAATACACAAACAAACGAGTAAATAAGCAAACAGATAAGATTACAACAACCTTAAACGGTAATTTGTTCAATACCTCCACAAAATCTGATCGTAATGGCCTTACATATTCGACCCACTTGGTCCAGAATTTAATAAACACATTTTTCTGAAGATGAAGGGAAAAAGTAATCTTTTCCATAACATAAATGTAATTTACTATATCCATCCACTCTTGTATTGTGGGGGGTTCAGGAAGCAACCAACTCCTTGTGAGCACTTTTTTACCAGCAGATGATAAAATACAAAATAAATATTCATCAGGCCTTCTTGCCTGGAAATCATCATTTCCTAAGAATAATGTGGGAAACTGCAAAGGCAGGACAGTGTTAAGTATGCTTTCCAATGCTTTATGAAGCTCTGCCCAGAAAGGTCTTATCACTGGGCACTCCCAGAATATATGCCAGTGATTGGCTCCCCCGAAACCCACACTGTCTCCAACATTTGGTATCCTCAATATTGGGTCATCAAAGTCTGTTTTATTTTTAATGTTATGTTCAAAATGATTAAGTATTTGAAGATATCTAAAAATCAGATTTCTCAAGGCAATATTCTTTCTTCAAGCTTTCTAAGTATTTTAAGTGTCCCTTTTTTTTAAGGGAATAGAATGTTGTTATTCCTTTTGAGATCCAGGATTTAAATCTATGATCTATTCTATTAGGCTTGAATTCAGGGTCATAGGCACACCATTGAATTATTTGTAGTTTATGATCTAGTTTATATTCTTCTCTTATCGTATTCCAGATTTTTTGGGGGGCTTTTGTCCTTATCTATAAATCTTCCCAAATTCTTATGTGCTAATACTGCATGAATTAGGGGATCATTCATTATTGAAAGTTCAATATCTTTCCACCTAGCATGGTATGTTGGGTTACATATATTAATTAAGGGTTTAGTCTGAGCTGCATAAAAATAATCCCTAAAATGGGGTAATGCCATTCCTCCTTCCTCCGTTGGGAGCTGTAGAGTTTTGAATTTGACCCTGGGTTTTTTCCCTTGCCAAAAAAATCTGGAAATAATCTTATTCAATTCGGGCCATTGTTTCAAGGAAACTTCTACAGGGAGTGCTTGAAATAAGTAGAGATATCGTGGAAGGATGTTCATCTTTACAGAGTCAATTCTATGACTGAGGCCAAGGAAAGAGATGGAATTCCATCTATGTATGTCACCTTTCATTTTTGTTAAGAGGGGGTCAAAATTTATCTCTGCCAGTGTTGGGATTTCTTTCGGTAGATGTATTCCTAAATATTTCAGTGAGTTCTGATCCCAACACAATATGTCTTTTAATTTATAATTTTGTACAGTCAAAGACTTTTATCGTAATAATTATGAATGGTGTCTGATTTTAAGTGAGCTGATTTGTGTTGGTCTCATTTCTAGATGACTCGTACTCTCACTACTCTGTATCGGTACATGGCTGTCGTCTCTCTCTCTTCTACTGGCCAGATGTGTCTGCCGCTAGGCCTGTCAAATTCCTTTGGAAACTGGAGCAGGTAAACTAGACGTGATGGGAATTCTTGGTTACTTCAATTTTATACACTAAAGAATATCTAGTTTAAAGTATGAGGGCCAGCTAGCCAGGTCTGGCAGACGATTTTACAATATGGGGGGTTAAACAAAGAGGTCACGCAATCACAGGAACACAAGAACTGGCTTTTTCATCTGTTGTTAATGTGTCTTGCTTTAGAACGTATAGTATACTTGCAAACTAAAACTTGCTGATCTTTAACCTCTGACAGGTGTGTGACAGTGAGTGGCATCACCTGTCCCTTAGTGTGCAGTTTCCCTCTGTCACTCTGTATGTGGATGGTGTGACCTTTGACCCTGCTCTCATCCATGACAATGGAGCTATCCCCAACCCTGCACCACACCAACGACTGGTCATTGGAGCATGCTGGGGTAAGTTATCAATCAGTCGTATATAGTAATGGGAATCATCTTTTTTTTTAATACATATTTTTCTTTACTTTTAAATAATTTTTTATACAGATTTTGCATGTTTAACAAAACAAAATAGAAAGTTAATATTCCCTACCCACTTGGTTATTGTCATCTCAGAAAAAATAAAATAAAAAATATATCTACAATAACGATTATATACAGAAAGGACATTAACATGAAGACACACACACACACAAAAATAAATAAATAATAATAATAATCACACAACACCACAATGAGAGAATTGTCAGTCTGCTTATCAGTTGAAAAAAAAATGTCTTATGCTTTAAAGGGAAAAATGTATCTCTTTTATAAAATTTGGGGTTTATTTTTGGAATTTATAAATAAACATGACTTGCAGTTAGAATAGAAAAACATATATTATTATTATTATTATATCTATTTTCTTTTTATATATATATATATATATATATATATATATATATATATATATATATATATATATACATAATTTATGTATGAAATATAGGAGAAACATAATTTTGATTCCACGTAACATTTGCGGTTCCTTAACAATTCCATTAATAATTCTTATATTGGTCCTACCTACAGTACTGAGACAGTAATTAGCCTGATTTAAGTCACACAAGCCTCAAAGTTTACATAAACGGATTACTCGTGAGTTTGAGATTGATTTGGGAGTCTTTTTCACTGATTCATCAAAACGAACCAGCTCATAAGAGTCATTCTTTCGCAAATCTTTCTCTTTTATTATATTCAATTCAGATTGCAAGCTTACTTATAACTCAGCTAAAACATTAGTTCTTTTGCCATGAGGTTATATATTCCTTAGCAGAGTAATGTCCACATCCATGGAAGAACTCAGACATTCAAGAACTGTTGAAGTAACCGAATGTTATGAAAATAATTCGGTTCCAGTATTCTTTTAAATGGGACCAGTTCTAAATGAGATCTCTTGATGGTTCTCAATTCCTAACCCTAGTCATATGTGACAAATCTTTGAGTTGGTGTGAAAAGGAGCAGACATCTTCTTTAGTCATGTTCTTTTCTTAGGCTGTGCATGTTTCAATTAGCTATTAATACTTCTGTACTCATCAATTATTCAACTAAACGGAACCATTCTTACACGCTGTGGCACTCACTTAATTTGTGTGTGAGGTAGAGAGTTGCCCAAGCTTTTAGTCTCCTGCTGTTTGGCTGACTGTGTCACCTAGCCTGTGTTAATCACCCCTTTAAACATCCTTATCACAGCTGATGTTTTGACACTGGACTGAGGCTTAAAATGAATAAAATTACTATTGCTTCCTTTCTCCATTCTTTTGCAGAGTCAGAAGAGAAACCGAAAGACATTGTGAACAACACCATGCCAGAGAGTAAAGACACAGGTGAGGTTCACACCAGTTTGTTTGTGGATGAGAAAGTGCAGTATGTATTAACCAAAAAATATTGCTTTTGCTTGATGTTGCATTAATGTTAGGTGTCAATATAAGTACAAAATTACTGCCTTTAGCCTGCGTAACATATACAAAATGACTGAATGCATCTTTAACGTTCATTAAGAGACCATGTATTGATGCATATATAATGTATGTGTATTTTCATTTTTGGTCCATAGGGAAGTTTATCAGTGGTTACAAGGGATTGTTGTCAGGGGTAACGGTGCGTCCAGGAAATGTGGAGCCACACAGTGTGGTGGAGTGTCTGTATGCTTGTCGAGAGGGGCTTGATTTCGGAGACCTTGAGACTTTGGGCTCAGGCATGAAGGTACTATAAAACTACTTCAGGTTATATTCCTTTAATGTTTAAACTAGCCTAATTTTACTAACTCCAGCTTCTCTTTCTCAGGTGCATGTGAACCCTAGCCAGTCTGTGCTGGTGTTAGAGGGAGATGACATTGAAAGTTTCAACCGTGCCATTCAGCAGGTGACATACAGGAACTCTCTACGATTTGCCACCCCTGGCGTTCGTCCTCTGAAACTTACAACTTCTCTCAGGTAAATAAACCATTCACATGCTAAAATAAATGTAAAATGTTAATTTCCACTGGCTCAGCATATCTAAAGTCTCATGATTACAGACTGTATATTAATTTGCATTTTCTCAGAAAATTGGCGAACAGTAGGTTTAGTTTGTATTTGACTACCTAAGTTGAAATAAAATAATTGCTTCATCCAAATTCTTAATTAACCCTTTAAGGATCGGCTTGTCATTTTTGTAATGCTATAACTTTTGATTGCTTTATCGTATCAATACAAACTTTTTCTCAGGTACAGTTGACATGATTGGGAACAAAACAAATGCAGTTTTTCAGAGCTACCTTATTTACCCCCAGAGATATATAATGTCAAATCAGAAAAAAATAAGAAAAAAAGTAAATTTTTTGCTCAATTTATTTTAAAATTATTTTGTATTTTTATTTCTCAGCTGTTTCTTAGGCTGAGAGTCTCTGAATTTATCATAATCTATATCTTAACATTTTTTGAAAAGTTTCCTTTACAATGCTACCAAACACCTGACCCTCGTTGTTTTTTGTTTTTTTGGGGGTTTTTTTGTCAAGTTATAAGCCTTTAATTTTGGGCATGCCACTGAAACAGGAAATCTTTAAAAACACCTTCAGAGCTTAAAGGGTTAAACAAGTACAGTGTAACCATGAGAAACAACTTTCTTGGTAGTTAGGATTTACACCTATACAAAGAGTCACCTGGCTCACATTTCTCTGCCATTTTTTTATTTTTAATTTTTCGAAACTGACAGCTCCTCAGCTTGTGTAGCCTTTTAGGATAGCAAAGTGTCCTCTGGTTGCACTTTTCAGAATCTCAGCAGATGCAGTGTATCATCCGGGTATTATTTGCCTACTGTATAATAAATACAGAGTTTCCGGATATACTACTCATTTGACATAAGGATTTTGAAGAGACTGTGTGCATTATTGATTTCACTTTTTTATTTGTAACTAGTAGCACCTAAGAAACGTGCAAAAACAAATTTCTAGAGCAAATAGTTTTCCTAAAAATGAATGTCCACATATGTGGACAGCGTAACTAAGTTGTGAAATTTTAAATAATACCAATCTATAGCAAGTCCGATTTTTAAAATCAAATTGTTGATTGTTGGTTATTTATGATTTTGAGAGGTTACAGATATTACATCAGAAATTAGCATAGTAAATTCTGATTCAAAGTAATGACCAGTATCATCCATTCACTGCCAACCATGTTAAAATAAAATTATACATATATTTCTGATGTCATGACATGACATTTCTATGTACTGATTACCATTGTCCCATGTCTACCAAAGATGTTGAGTTGTCCAAACATCATTTGCAGCCTGAAACTGAACTTTTGGTTGGATTTTAGGAGTGAATGCACGTAGCAGCATATAAACATTTTTGCAACATTTACGAGCTTTTGGATGAACCCTTTGATTCTCAATGTGATAATGCACAGTAAGTATAGGATTTCTAAGGAAAAAATGCACTAAAGTATACATCAGTGTACATAGTGTTTAGCAGCGTGGTGTTTCGCGATAAATCACTGAAATTTAAAAAACTCTATATCGGATTAAACTAGAGACTCTAATCTTTGACTCAAACAGGTTTCGATGTAAAAACTTAATTAGGTTTTTTACCAGATGTAGTTTTGTTGACATTTCTCCCAAAGACAAACACTGTGGTCGGCACCATGTTGTTTTGTCCCTTTACTGAGAGCCCAGAGTCTTCTGAACTGAGATCAGTCAGTTTAAATGAAATTAAATTATGTGTTGCGTATAGCAAAGTCAAAATACAATGTCCATGCATATGTACGCGAGGTCGCACAAATTTAAGCTTTAGGAAAAATGCTGTAGGCAAAATAAAAATGAAAAATGGTTAGTAACAAAAAAGATTAATAAACATTACCAGTTATACAGTAGTTGCAGTGAGTGGTTGGTTTGGTGTTAGTTAAACAGAAAACAAATAAATAATAATAATTCTTTTTTTTTTTTTGGCAAGCATGTACATAACAGAGCTTTCCTATACTATTACCAGATAACAAGTCAAGTGGTCGTAATGACCAGCTGTAGCAGCATCCATGATAAGCCGGAGATAAATTTACCAGCTGCTCACAGTGACAGATTTATTGGCATGCGTACATGAAATCATGTGGGCACGCATGGTTGTACAAACAGTAGTGTAAATGCACCCATTTTAATCATCTGTTGTTAAGTATCTAAATATTCTCATAACTGCTTTTGTCTGGTTAGGTCCAACTGTGCTGCAGTGCCCTTTAAATCATGTTTTTGTCATTCTGCAGGTGTTTCAGTGAAGAGAGCTGTCTCTCTCTCAGACAGCTGGAGGGTTACCTGGTCGTGCTCCAGCCTGATGCACCGCAGATCTCTCTCTCTGGTGTTGGACCACACTTGGCCCGGCCAGCCGCTGAATTTGAGGGCCCTCAAGGCGTCCTCTTGTTTCCTGAGCTCCGTATTGTCTGCTCCTTGTCTCATGCTGTTAACACAGCTGCACAGGGCATGGAAGGAGGCGGTAAGCTTCTTAAAAAAACATCTCTGAACATCTGTACCTTAAACAGTAGTCTGTAAACTCACAGCTTGATGTACAACCAATGAAAGAGCTTTTAGCCACAAATTATTCAGTTCATTTATTCATAGAAATGTATCTAAACATCAGAATATGTGCCACCAGCATCACCAAACGGAACTGATAAAACAATGACCTCGGTCTTCCATTGGTTAAAAACAGATAGTCCCGCTTCAAACTCACACCATTGGTTAAGCCAGTATTGCTATGTCAGGTTGGTCGGGATGCTCAAATGAACAGGAATGTTTTGATAGTGCTATAGTGTTCGCAGTTTTTAGGGGAAATCAGCCTATGAATGGCTTATTTATAGTTGACTGCATATTAAGCTGGGAAAGTATTTTAACATAGAAAAATGAGGCACTTCAGCTTTAAGAACAAAAGACCTGCAATCTAAGATATTGTTTTGTGGTTCCAGGGGTGAAGCATAGATACACTAGATAGAAATCAAGGTCAAGTTCCAATCTCTTTGTTTATCACAAGTGTACTATGTTATCGTAGAAAGTGAGAGCAAAACAAGTTAACCTGTACTTTACCTTTTTGCTCTGTCACTTCATCCTGCTCTCTGTTATCTGTAGTTTTAGGCTTATGCAATGAATTAAACAGAACTTTGCTCTGCTCTCATGTCTTTGTTATGGCCAAAGGGTAGAGAATAATTCTGCTTTTCTCTGTCTCTTTATCAGCACTGATGTCAGATGCTGTGGCTCACACTCTGGATGGGTGTGAAGTCCAGCCCTTGGGGGAGGAGCTAAACCCAGAAAGGGAGGGGCTTCTGGTGGACATGGAAGCATTAAGAGAGAGGGGGTTAGACATCATAAACACAACAGCCTACATTGCCATCACAGGTCATTTGAGTTTTTTCATTTAAAATAATTGTGTAAAACCCCTTATGAGGAAAAATGTATAAACAATGGGAAAGTACAATTTACAGTGGCCCAAAAAAGTATTTGAACACTTAAGTGCATTAGATAACAAAATATCAAACAAAGAGGCACCCTCAAACAAATTATGCTAGTCCTTTTCACTTTTCTGTCATTTTTTAAAAATAACTTTTAATGAACTGGTCATTGTTAATGGATGTTTGAAGTCAGTTCCCCTTAAGTTCACACAGTGTCCTAACAGAGTAACAGGTGTAGTTTATCACATTAAAGGTGCTTTAAGCGATTTTAGCAGTTCTAGAATTTCCACAAGCTGAGCCATTGGATTAGCCACGCCTCCTCTTTCCAAAACACAGCACTCCAAAGACACCAAATGAACTTTATTGAGACCGACATCGAGCAGAATGTGTTGTCTAAAACAACAGCAGCAAAATAGCACCCTCAACTGACATGTATTGTGAGCAAGATGGCATTAAAATGGCATTATGCCTCAATAATTCACTGCAACTACAATACTATGAGAACGCGCAAAATGACTGACAGGCAGAAAGCGTCAGAGACCACGTCCCATGGACACAAATTTTTTTTTTTCTGTTTACAGTCTAGAGCTGTCACAGAGAACAGTGAGACATCTCATGACACTTATTTCATTAACATCTTTCAGGGAGTAGACATTTTTTTTGCATACCTTTCCATGAAAAAAATCGCTTACAGCACCTTTAAATATGGACATGTTCCACTAATGTTTGACAACCAGAAAGTGTCCAAATACTTTTTGTCTTAATTTTTTAACAATACATTTATTTTGTTTTCAACTTTATACCGAATATATATATTTTTCTGTATAATGTTTAACTTGAAACGTGTTCTCTTGGAAATAAATTCCACTTTTATTATATTTTTAAAATACACCAATCAGCCACAACATTAATACTACCTGCCTAATATTGTGTATTACCCCCCCACCACCACTTTGTCAGTTCGAACCAGTCTGGCCATTCTCTGTTGATCTCTCTCATCAACAAGGTGTTTCATCAGATGGGCTGGTTTGAGTATTTCTGTAACTGCTGATCTCCTGGGATTTTCACACACAACAGTCTCTAGAATTTACTCAGAATGGTGCCAAAAAAACATCCAGTGAGCGGCAGTTCTGCGGACGGAAACGCCTTGTTGATGAGAGGTCAACAGAGTATTGCCAGACGCGTTTGAACTGACAAAGTCTATAGTAACTCAGATAACCGCTCTGTACAATTGTGGTGAGAAGAATAGCATCTTAGAATGCTATTCTGAGATGCATGTTGGCGCTGTTTTGGCGGCACGAGGGGGACCCTACACAATATTAGTCAGGTGGTTTTATATTTATTAATATTATGAATAAATAAAATAATGAGTAAATATTACAAAATAATTAAATAAATATTTAATTAATATATACTATATACTGATATTTTAGTGTGGCTTAAACGTCCAAATACTTTTTGCAGGCACTGTAAAAGCAATTAATGTATGTTCTGTTAATTCTGCAAGTAATGAATGATAAATGTTACATTATTTTAGCAAAAACTAGCCATGACCACATTCTTATTTATTTTAATAGGAAGTAGAGAAAAAACAACAATCTATTTCTTACTTTTTCGTTTCAGGAGCGGAATCCATTTCTGTGTATGAGGACGTGTTGCGGTCCATTCGCTATCGGTTAGCAAAGGGCTCGGCCCGTTTTGAAAGAAGGTTCCGTCTCTCATGCTCAGAAATGAATGGCCGGTACACCAGCAATGAGCTCACACTGGAGGTAATAAACACTGAAAGCATGATACTGATACTTCACCATGACCCACACCACACAACACCACACTAACCCAATACACACACTTCCTGACAAAGAACACCACTGAAACTTTATACTTCAAGGGACTCAAGCTCTTAAATTGATACATAATTAAAAAACTCTCTCTCTCTTTTTGCTTTGCTTTCTCATGCACTCACTCAGGTGAACTTCCTGCACAGTCTGGACAGTCTTTACCATCCGTCTCACCTGCTGGCATCTCAACAGCAGTTCCTCCACCCATCCCACCACACTGGAGAACTGAGTGGACACACACTTCCCAACCCACACCGCAACTCTGGTACTTGCCCATGTGTTCACACACACATAGCCCCCCCCCCCCCATATAAGTACATAAATCTAATTTTCCTCCTTGGCTTTTAAAGGGAAATTTTTTCCCTGAGGTCCATTCTAATAGTGTAATGTTAGTCCAGTTTTTTTAACTGAAATTTTCCACCATCTCTTCTTGACCTTTAGAATTCAGTGGTTCTGTATTGGGAGTTCTAAAATGTACTGTATGTTTTCATAGTACAGTGAACTATTTTATATCAAAAGATCAAGAAAAATGTGATTCCTCTTGATATGACTACTTAAAAGAATTATAAACAATAAAGAATAAACACAGTCTCTCTCATCTTCTCACACACACAGTTGTTCCAGGGGCTGCAACTGTCATCATCATGGTTTGTGTGGGTTTCTTGGTTGTTATGGTGATTCTTGGTGTCTTCCGCATCCGTTCCATCCACCGTCGTGGTGAAGGAGCAAGAGGCGGAGGCAAAGAAGGCAGTAACCAATGGGATGATTCTGCCCTCACCATTATTGTGAACCCTATGGAGGTATGAATCCAAAAGTACAGGACATATCAGCATTATTGGTAATGTGTCTAGTGACTCATGTTATTTATAAGTCTCTCTGTTTTTATTCTCTCTAAGTCATATGAAAACCGCATGGGCATTGCGACAGATATGGAAGGAGAGTGTGATGATGAGGAGGAAGTAGTGGATTCGCCTGATGAAACCAGTGATGACCAACGAATCATCATCAAGAAAGAGGGAAGAGACTCCACCCCCAGACGCTACTGAGCCATTTAGCTACGTCCACATAATCAAAAAACAACCACTCACAGAACATACAGGAATTACCACTAAAATGTTATACACACACACACAGACACACCGTCAAAGTAAATAAAAAGTCTATTACATAATTATTGGATCTCAACCTATGAATGCAATGCTTCTCTCTGGAATGTTCGCTCACACAAACGCAATGCACAGTGCATATCCTCTTGCTCAAATGTCTGACTAACATTGTGCCATTTTCGACCCAGATCCCAATATTTATAAATGGCACAATTATATAATGCATTCATTCATCCTACAACCTTATCAATTGATGTGCTCACTACACTGTATCAAACACAATGAAAACACTGTAAAAGTATCAACTCATATCAGCTAATTGACTCAGACACATTGTTTTAAAATTAGGTCACAAGTTACAGCCTTTTTTAACAAATGTAATGTCTAGTACCCAATATATGGAGTCCAAAACTCAACCATTTTAGAAGCTGTTTTTCCTCTGCACAATCTATCTCTTTATACATTCCTCTAACAAATTTACATGTACAGATATAGAGGACTAGTCAGTAATAATGCTGTTTAGTAATAGTGAGTGACAGATTACAGGTAGGTATGAAATTGCTTTCTTTTAAGCATCACAGTACCAGAATTATTACCTTTACACATGCACACATACACAAATCTTTTGTGTACCTCTTCTCACAACAAACAACACAGTACAGTGCAATGCCCTCTGCTGTTTCAGAATGTTAGCTCAACACGGGCAGTTTTGATTGTACTTAAATGTATGTAAATACAAATGACTACTACTATTACTTTCATTTTCAGTCTTTTCACTTTCAGATAGGCTAGTTATTTTTTTCTAAGATCTCTATTGATAATATACAGTGATAACGACAATGATAGTATTAGTAATAAGAGCGGTAATGATTGGCTTGATGAATGTCTATTTATTTGTGTGTTAAATTGTGTTATTTAAAAACTTGTTAATATCTGAATCACAGTGCAACAGAAAGGCACATTGTTGTTATGCCTAGAACACTTTCACCTCCATCATGCCATCATCCCTTTCAACATGTACACTTGTCTAAACATTTCTTCTCTTTTCCTATCCCTGTCCTCTCTTCCTCTTTATCCTTCCACTTTCTGATGCCACTGCTTTTTGGTTTCTGAATGTACAACTGTGCTGCTCTTCCTCCTTCCAGCTCGCACTCTTCTCTCTTTTCCCTTGACTATTTCTCTGTCTGTGTTAGTGTACAGTGGAAACCTGTCAGTAAATAAAGGCCTGTTGTTTTGCAGTGTGATATTAAGAATGGATAACACTGAATTAAAACAATATATTATTACAATGGTTACCATTGGGACAATGAACTATACTTATAGATACAATGCCATGGATAATATGATTGATTGTTATTGATAACCGTCTGAAGAAATATGCTGTTCAAAAAATTCATAATAAAAACACACGGATGACGTCAGCATGTGGTCTCTGGTTTTAGATGTTGGTGCGTAATTTGTTTAAATGTGCACTCACTATTGTTTTGTTTATGTTGTGGTCAATATGGCAGTCATCTTTGGATTTACACTGACACCAAGCAACACGGATAGAGCATTACATACGCAGTGCTGTCAGTCGATTTAATTGCAGATTTTGAAAGTGCTGAGATTTTACTCTATATATACTTATTTTCCTGTCAAAATGCATTTATTGCCTTTTTAGGGAAGAAACCAAAACAATATGTAACAATATAATACTTTATTAACATTTTCTAAACAAAGCCTTCCACAGTATAAAGATAGAAATGCACTAAAATAGCACCAATTTTAGTAACTTTAAACATTTCCCAAAGTCTAAGTGGGAGGTTGACTAATTGAAAGAACATAGGCTGAATATTCATTGCAATAGGCACTAATTCTGATAAACTCTAATCTTCCACAATATTAATCTGCCAGCAGACTGTGGCTATCTGCTTTGCTACAGCAATCATGAAGCTGTTTTCACGATTCTCGTCAGGGCGTCAACCCCACCATCAAGTGCTGCTTTGAACTCCACATGAAAAGCGCTTGCAAACAACATCTCATTCTGCATTTTCGTGATAGATAAGATTTGATGTGCTTCTGTGGTAATTAAATTGCACCTTTCATAGGTTGAAAAAGTCCTATTTCAGCTTGTATTGTACAACAAATTGCTTTAAGAGGTCCTTTCTCCATTATTTAATCTTTTTCGTTTGTTTGTTTGTTTTGTTTTGTTTTTTGCAAGAGACAAACATATATAATGTACATATTGGGGGGATACGAAACAGATCTTCACAATTTCCATACAAATATTAGTGTGAATGTTACAAATCGGTATAATTTTATCACTCACAGTGAGACGGAAGCACTGTTGTGTGTTTGTGGTGTACGTCAGTGTAATGACTCCGGGCAGGCACAAACAAAGGATCTGCCCTTCCAACAAATGTTTATGCTGGTTTATGCTGTATTAACGTTAAACGTTAATCACGATTAAGAAAAATTAACTCGTTAAATTTTAATTTTGACAGCTTTACAAACAAGCAATCGTATACGGTTGCCGATGCCATTGAAGAAATTCCTTATTTGCAGTCAGCCATGATTTATAAATTTATTCAGTGAGCAAAAGTGTTTGATAATAGGGACTTTACTAAAATAAAGTCAGTAGTCTGGTCATGTGATCTCAACATGGCGGCCCCCATGACAGCCCGACACTATGGAAAATAAAACAGCTTCTAATAGAATACTGATATGATTGGATTCTTCATCTCATGTGAGTGTACATAATTGCAAAAAAAAAAAAAAAAAAATTCTAATGAACTATTCATTTCTAAAGGGTAATTTTTTTTCATTACTTAAAAAAATACAGAGTGCTCCATTAAGTGCAGAGATGAGTTGCAGTCACAGCCACAAATATTTTAAACATTGAAAACAACGCATATTACACAATTAACAAATTACATATTTATATTTCTAAATATAAACCTTTATATGTCTAAAGCAACATCTGCAAGGATGTGAAATGTTTTCGAAAATAAATTATATATATAATAAAGTGGCTGTATTTGATGGCCTTTGAATCATTTTTGTGGTGTGCGAAATTATATTGTCGTTGTGTTAGTTGTTTATGGTAGAAAATCCTGTAATGCACATTTTGTTTACATATAATTAAAATGTTTTACGTTGAAACAATAGGTTATCACTCTGTCACTCAAGACAAGGCATGCGCTGTCACTTTAGGAATTTTACGTAACCTCAACGCAAATCTCGCCTCGTCCGTCGCGAGTCACAGCACAATTCAAAGCGTTTGTCGTTGGTTTTTACGTAAGTCGCGTTGGTGAATAGCCGGAGCGTAGTGTGTTGAATTCGTGTGGCTGGTTTGCTCCTGTTTCTGTGGGCCACACGGGGAAAGGTAAATAAAGACAGAACGGTCACCAAAGGAACATTTACACGTCAGGTACCGACAAACAGTGGGCTGTTAACCTTAGCAGTATTCTTAGTAACCGCTGGACTCTGTCGTGTTTTGTCTCTAAATAAAACTGCATTATTTTCCGGATAAAAGGGGAAAAAGAGGAGAGGTGACCACATCGCCTGTGCAGGTGAGGGGAGTTTGTTTAGCCTGTAAGCTAACTGTGCTTTCACATCTTTAGGATGATCAATCATAGTTACTGCACACACATCACTGTGAATAGCTAACCGGTTGTTGTCTGGAACGTTAGGATGTGTAACTGCCATCTACATGTCATATGTCTGTGCGCCACTATTAACAAGCCAAACTGACAGAAGACATAAACCAGACCATTACTGATGTTTGCTATGATCAGAGCAGAAGTGCTCATTATGTCTGACATGTTGTAGTCTCAATGTACAAATGGACAATGCAGGAATCTGTCAGTGATCGCATGACTGATGCAACCGGTGGGCAGTTTCAACAGCAGTTTCATCACCAATAACCCTTTATTCTGCAGTTCTGGGTTTGTTGCATAAGGACAGTAATGTAGTTGTTTTCAGGAACTCTGATATCTAACTAATCCTTCTAGCCTAGATAAGCTTATGGAGCATATGTTTATGCCAGTGGAAAGGTAGCTCAGTCTGCAGGATTTATCAGAGTGGGATGAAGCTGATGATTCAGTGTTTTACAGTCCCTATTCAGGTTGGAGAGGTTTTCTATTCATGGCAAGTAAGAGATGTTAATCCAAAAGATTTTAGAGAAGGAATAGTTTACAATGGCTTGTGCATAAATCAGGAAAGATGATGGAGTTTGTTATAAATTGTGTAAATTTGACAGCCTTCCTTTTCAGGTAAATGGACCACAAATACTTATGACTCATCTTGCACTGCACAGATTTTGTCCAATCAAATGCTCTTTAGAATGAGAATGTTTCTCCCCTAATACGACCTGCAAAAGACTTGCCAGTAGCAAATCATGCTAATTTTAAAAATGAAAAAGAAAAGAGAGATGAGCCCTTGCGACATGTTCCATCCAAACTTTCTGTTTCAAAATGATTATGTCAGCAGGAAAGAAAACTGCTCATCAAGCACTTTCATGGGGTCTCTATGACAACCTCTGGGTACCAGTTCAGACCCTGAACCACTTCTCTATTGTTGCTTTTATAAAACATACCACCAAATGACAATATTTCGATTACTTCTAGATATCTAAAGGTGTCAGTTTCCAGATCCAGCCTGACTGTGTATTGCCATGGCTATGCGGGAGTTAGTGGAAGGGGAATGTGGGGGAGCCAATCCCCTCATGAAACTGACTGGTCACATAACCCAAGAGGGAGGGGCTTGGAGACACCGATCAACACCCACTGTAAGCTACTAAAATTATTAGCACCTCTTAGTCATAATAGGCCTATTAAATGTTTGCACAGTTCATTGACACTATTAAAACACTTTCAGATACCTTGGTTCACTGGAGTGATAATCTTGCTCAGTTATTTCTATCTTTCTTTATACCCTCTCTTTTTTCCATAGATTCCTCCTACTCCAATTGAAATAGCCTCTGAAGAGGAGGTGTGTATTTTTGTCTTATCATGTATTAAAGTGTATTCTTATGAGCTTATTTGCTCAGTTTGTGTTTTAAGCCTCTTTCACACATACAGCGTTTTCCAGAAAATGTACTGCAATTTTCAGGTTAGAGGTCATGTGTGAACACAACCCTTATGAAAATACTGGTAAATTTTGCTCTGGCAATTTCCCTTAATGTGAAGTTGTATCATTAGTACCTATAAGTGTTCATTTTGATGGTATGTGTGAAGAGCAAATGTGGTACATTTGCCAGTAAAGGCAACCAAACAATTTTCCTGTAATTTACCCAGCTGCATGTGTGAAATGGGCTATTGTGATAGAGGTCTAAGCGGCCGTTCATGCCGAACAGGTTTTTGCGTCTGGCCACTCTCTTATAAATTGTTCTTCCATGTAAACATGTCCTAGACGGACATCTTTGACCACTGCACCACTTTGCTGTTTTTTCGGCATCTTCTGCAGGAGTGCAGCATTATTTAGACACTGTGTTAGGTTAAAACAGACTTTTTTTAAAAACGCGTCTCGAGATACCTGTGTTCTGTTCTATTCGTTGCTCTGCATCTTGCTTTTTTAGAGTAAGAACGTGTTTGGTCTAAACAGACACTAATGGTCTGTGTTCTTACTGTAATAACTAGGACTGGATATTGATACAGATTTCCCGATTCAATTCTGATTCACAAACTTTCAATTCTATTCCGATCTTGATTCATATGGGACATTTCTGTTACAATGTCCATTTTTCTTACATAAAAAAGAGATTATTTTTCGGCTAATGTTCTTAATTATGATGGAACCTTCCACGCAACCCTTCTAGGTACAATTTGAACATATTCATTTTAAAAATTATATTTGATCATTAGTTTTTCATGAAATTGGTCACATTTTAGCTTTTGAAAAATGTTCAAATTAAGACTATTCCATCAATTAATGTCTTGAAATTGCATATATATATATATATATGTTACATTTTTAGTATTTACTTGCATAATTGTTTACTATTTACAAGTATTTACATTGATATGTAGAACACGTGCTTAATCGGTACTGTCTCTTTAAGACTATCAGCATCAGTCAGTAAGCGTATACAACGAGAGAAGATGTGCATGGTTTCTGTAGCGCATCCATGTGTGATTAGAATTAAATGTATGTTTTGTTGTTTTTAATCTGACTGTAAAGAACAGAAAGGGTATTAAAAGAGACATTATTCAATGACGAATGGATCCGTGGATCTTGTCTTTGGAAACATAGAACATGTTAAACCAAACTTTTACTCTCAACACGCAGTGAAAGGACGTCTGTGCTAATAACTCCACTATACCACTCAATCGCTGGTGAGTGAAATCTGAACATTTACTAGCCAGTGGCTAATCACAGACATTTATAGTCGCATAGCATGAGATTTGGTTGCACATGCGAGTGATTTATTTGCATTATAGAGGGTTGCCACATAAAGTGAAATATCGATCTTGGAATTTAAGAATTGATATCAAGATCATTCAAACGAAGATCGCTATGCTTCGGAAAATCAATATTTTTACCCAGCTCTAGTTATAATGCCTGTTGTTTTTTAAATCCAGCTGGTGAGTGAGTTTCTGCAGGGCCCACAACGACCTCCCCACAGTTTTGATATGGGACAACTGCTGGAGGAAATGCAGCAGATAGATCAACAAAACTACAGACAGGCTCCTCAGAGAGGTAGCATACACGAACACATACAGACAGATTTTGACACTCATCAGTGTGCTGTAACTATCCATATAACTTTCCGTTTTCCAGCTCCTGACGTTGCTGCTCTGGCATTGTCGGGCGATTGGGCAGCAGAATTCCTGTCTGGTGCCGACTCCGCCTCTTCTCCTGGGCAAGCTGGCTTAGATCCAGCTGATGCTGATTGGACCAGAGAATTCATCAATGAAGTGGCAGGTTAATATACTTTTAAATTGATTATTTTAGCCCATATTATAGTTTAATGATGTCATTAGATGGAGTTGACAATTCTTCACTAGTCTTTGCCCAGCCATCCTTTCATTCTCTTTAATAGCTTCACTCTTTCTTTTGCTGTCTTCTACTATACCTCCACTATTCAATTCCCATCCCCCTGTCTCCTAGACCCTGGCCGCTGGGCAGAGGAGTACCTGGAGCAATCAGAGGAGAAGTTGTGGCTTGGAGATTTGGGAGAGAGAGAACAAGACAAAGAATGGTATTTTATTTTAATTTGATATGAAATAATTTAGAAAGACTGACGTAAGTAGAACATGCATAAATTATACTATGTATCTATGCTTATATCAGATCAGTAATAGATGTTAATAGTGATTTACTGTAAACATTCTTCAGGGAGAGAAAAGGTAGAGAGAACTAACCTTGATAAAAAATGTAATGAAACCAAATTAAATATATTCATCTCACGTTCGGCACTTTATACATGCTAAATATGCTTCTCATCTGAGATACGCATTTGTGCAGTGTGACTGAAGCCAGTTTTCGTGTGGTGTGGCGCGACCACTTGCACAAGACCTCCGCTCTGCTGGATTATTTTGACATGCGACAAAACAATGTTTTTTTCAAAAACACACCATCACCCTTACTAAAATGTATCATGATTTTACAGCAGTAACAATGGTATTTTGACAAAAGGTATGCAGTTTCAAATTAGATATGCTTATATATTAGGTGACTACTGTGGCAGTTGTAGTTAAAGTTTTTTTTAAATGCGTTTAGGCTACTTTTTTCATAAATATATTTAAGCAAAATAAATATTTTCATAAATATTTTTCATAAATTCAGCAAGAGTAGTTATAATATTCTGAATGTTCCCATGAGTAAAATAGTTTACAGAGTTGGGGATGTGCATGTAAAAAGGTTGTTTCCTCCATAACAAATATTGTTTTCCTTTCATCAGGCTCCTAGTATTTTAAGTTATCTTTAGGAATATCTGTAGGTAAACAAGGCCAGTTTATTTCCTAATATCAAACATCATTCCAACAGAACATATAGTAGACAAGAGGATAATTTGTCCATAATTTGTTGACAAGTCTTGGAGGTTCAGACTTTAAAGCCTTTATTTCCTTGCCCTTATATTTACAGTGCAATGCTATAAGCATAGGTATGACCATGGATGACTTTCATTACTGTGGTTAGATCAATATAAAGCTAGTCTTTCTAAAAAAATAATAGAAATTAGATGTTAATTAAATTAAGTTTGATTTCACATAGCACCTTTCAAGTAAAAAATTCAGAAGGTTCCATATACTTAGATGGTGAAAAAATAACTCGTATTCAATGTAAACATGAAATGCAGTTAAGTAATTATGTTATGTATTAATTAAATGCAATTATGTAATAAATCAACTTCGAGCATGTGGATGACCGTATACATCAGTCACCAACGAAGACCATTTTTGGCCCAGGAAAAACCCTGATGATGTCAAAATGAGTTACTACTAGCCATATCCTAGTGAATTAATTCATATATTTTGATCTTATCAGGACACAAGAATACCAGTCAGGGGAAGAACTAAAACAAACGGCAAATGAGCTCCTTGCCAAAGTGGATGATCCTAAACTACATAACACAGAGGTGAGAACAAAAAACAGATCTCCTGCTATGGTCTGTGTTGTTTAAGCGTTCTTTGCACTGTACTTTGTAGCACTTTAGTCAAAGTCACCACATAAATAGTTGTATTAAACAAGTATACATACAGTATATTCCTCCTAAACCACACACACTGGGGGTGTGTGTGAGTACCATCATTTTATGAGGATTTCGGTACTGTAAGTTTATAAACTGATTATTTTGCTGGATACTTTGGCCAAAGTGTAACTATTTCAGAGTGAATGTGCTGTGCTTGCAACAATGCCACATCGCACAAATGATCTGTCACAAGGGGTCAGTTTCGTTTGACTAAACCTGTGTTAATGTTGTCTCAAGGGATCTTTTATTACATCTTACAGCTTTTTGAATTCTCCAGGAAAGTAGATAATTAATAGACAGGTTAAAGTTATACTTTTTTATGTGTGGCAGATAATCATGTTATGTGACATCTTTCACATTTTCATGTACATTTCTTTACCTATTCGGCTTTCTCTTTTTCATTTTACTCTGCCCATGCTTCATCGTATAATTTGGGAACTGTTATGTCTTTGGCTGTGTTTCCTTCCTCCCTGTGGTTGAGTTGTGTCTGAACACAACTGTCAAGAAGAAACCAGTAGTGGACTTATGAAAGTGTGTGTGTTCAATGTGTCTCAAATCTCTCTCTCTGTATTCCCTGTTAGCAGTAGATGTGTAATAGCTGTTGTTGTTGTTGTTATTGTGTAGTTCCTGCGGTTCATTAGGCAGATTGGCGAGGGCAGTGTGACTGTGGAGGACATAGCAGGAAAAGAGCTCACTGATAAAGCACAGGCCAAGGAGGCACAGCACTGGGCCTCCAGCCTCAACCAGGTACGAGCCCCTCCCTGCTCCTCCAGTAGAGGAAATACTGCAAAGGGTGCAACTGCAGCCTCCTGGCAGCCATCTTGGCTCTTCTCAAGCTGCTAGGCAAAATTAGCCCAAACTACATAGCATGCTCTCTGTCCTTGCCAATGTGCACTTCTGTGTATTAAATAATTACCCATAGGAAATCCAATTTTGGATATCTTTGATTGGGTTGGTTTCTGCACATAGGTCAAGTCTAGACCTCATATTTATTTATTTTTTTATGGAAAAATTACATTGTCCAGGACTAGACTAAAACTATGTTTAGAAACTGCCCCTAGAAGGGTGTTCCTAGTTTCTAAACAGTGAGCTTGGTTTTATTCCTTGGTTCAACTGAGCAATAGTTTAATTGTGATATTTCCTTCTTCCTTTTGTCATGGACGATCGTCATGACATATTGATCCCTACATTTTAACCTTTTGACTTCCATCCATCTAAATTTCCCCACTATCCTTAACAATCCCACACCAAAACCTTAATATCCATAAATACCCCTCCCTACCCTCTGTCCAATACTGGCGATTCCAGTTCCTGGAATCAGGGGAAGGGACTGTTCAAGTGGAAACTCGAGTGGGCAAAAAGAAGAATGACAAAATTACAGCTAAAAAGGCAGAGCAATGGGCTACTATCGCCAGGCAGGTAGGACCCTTATCACCTGACAACAGTGATGCAGTAGTCCTGGAATTGCTGTTTTGTCTTTTTTTGTAGTCTTGTCATTTTCGTTATGTTAACTAGCCCCTGCTGACCAGAGCACATTCTGTTATAAAGGAATACTGTAGTTCACCCAAAAAGGACAATTCTGTCATAATTTACTCACCCCGTATGTCATTCCAAACCCATATGACTTTCTTATGTAACCCTCTACGGACACATTGGAGAAAAAAAATCACTGTTGGCTAGTACATTTTTGTTTTTACGTGCTAGACTTTTGACGGCATTCAAGCGCAATGCAACTGAAAAAGATATTAAGCAAACCCGGCAGGGGCATCTTCACATATATATAGTATTCATATAAATGACTTCACACGCTTTAGTATGTGAGAGTGTATATTACAATTAATATTTAGATTAGTCAGACTCAGACTTCGACCTATGTGGTATGTTTGGTATATAGTACACTCACCTGGCCCCTTTATTAGGTACACCTCTACATCTGCTTATTCACGCGATTATCTAATAAGCCAATCATGTGGCAGCAGTGTAATGTATAAAATCATGCAGATATGAGTCAGGAGCTCCAGTTAATGTTCACATCAACCATCAGAATGGGGAAAAATGAGATTTCGACCGTGGGCCGTGGCATGATTGGTGCCAGACAGGCTGGTTTGAGTATTTCTGTAACTGCTGATCTCCTGGGATTTTCACACACAACAATCTCTAGAGTGTAAAGAGAATGGTGTGAAAAACAACCAGAGGAGAATGGTCAGACTGGTCCAAGCTGACAGGAAGGTGACAGTAACCCAAATAAACACACGTTACAACAGTGCTATGCAGAAAAGCATTTCTGAACACACAACACGTCAAATATTGAGGCGGATGGGCTACAGCATTAGAAGACCCCTCCGGGTATCATCGATGTCAGTTTAGAACAGGAGATTGAGGCATGGCCACAGGCTCAACAAAACTGGACAGTAGATGACTGAAAAACATTGCCTGATCTGACAAATCTGGATTTCTGCTGAGGTACACAGATGATAGCCTCAGTTTTCTGTTCTTGGCTGACAGAATTGGAACCCAACGTTTTTGGCACCATTCTCTATACACTCTAGAGACTGTTGCGTGTGTACAGACAGGTTTGTCTACACCTGTGAGGGCCAAATGTCCTCATTAAAATAATCTCTTAAATTGGTCAGAAGATGTTGATCTTCAAATCTATTGATGTGCACATGTTTGTATGATGGTGAGGTTTACGGGTAGAGTTTGGAAATAGAAAATATTGTTAGCCTGATATGAAATCGGTGGAAGTCAATAAGAGATCACTAATATAGTCAAACAAACCTGTATGTGTGTGTGAGTGTGTTTGTGTGTGGGTGTGTTTTCTGCATTGTGGATGTTTTATAGTCTCACCCCTTCATTTATCTGTGGTTGTGTTCTGCATCGTGTCTGATTTATTTATTTTTATTTGACAACAATAAAACAAAAAATCTCTGTATTTTAGTATTTCCCATTCATTTCCTATAGCGGGCCAAAAATGACCCAGAACATCACAAGTGTTGCTTTTTGTTTTCTGACCCCTTAGACTTATTGAATCAATTCCAGATTGTTTGGGTATATTCAGATTGCTACTGGAGGAAAAGTCACCAAATCTTGTACCACTCAGATAAAGGATACCATTTTTTATTAAAGATAAAATATCAAAACGGGTCCAAAAGACCCGAACAGCACACAATAGAGTTGATATCGTTAAATGCATTTTAAATGTAACTATGGCATATCATGACTCAACTAAAGAGAGGGTACACCACGATCCATGACAGTTCAGGACCCACTGCAGCCAAATAAGGTCAATTTCTTTCAGAGTGTGTGCTCATGAGACACATCATGCAGTGAAAGGATCTCAGTGCTAAAGTTCTTCACCACTACACAACTCACTGGCGAGTGAAATCTGAATATTTACTTGCCAATGGCTAATAAAAGATATTTTTTAGACACAAAGCGCGAAATTTGGTAGCATATGCGAGTGATTTAGTGATTGTTATGTGTAATACAAAAGGAAATGTTTTAATAAATATCCCGCTTTAAAGCTTAAAAAAAGGACCCAAATGTTCCATAAAAGTCCATGCATCATATTCCAAGTCTTCTGAAGGCATACTATACGGTGTTGGTGAGAAACAACTTGAAATGTAAGTAATTGTTCAGTGAAAATCTTGGCATCCATTGCATGTTCAGGAGCACTATGAGAGAAGCACGTTCTCCCAGCTAACGTGAGAACTTGTGTGATTTAGCGCAAAAAAACGCTAGTTCTCGCTTGAACACGCAATTTAAACTTTGGGCTGTTTCTCACCAAATCGCAAGGGCTACTTCTATGACACTTTTGGATACTTTAAGCTTTAAAGTGAGGCACTATCCAATAGCATTGTACTGAAACAATGGACAGCGACCTTAAAAAAATCTTGTGTATTCTGCATAAGTTAAAATAGAAAAGTCATACAGGTTTGGAACAAAATAATGGTGAGTAAATAATTGCTTTTTTTTTTTTTTGGGTGAAGTACTGTATTCTTTTTAAGCATTCAGGGTGTTGCTTTAATAGTGCTTTTAACGTAGATAGTGCAGCAAGACAGCATTTGGAGCTAGAACCTTGCTCAGTTCTTGAAAACGCGTTGAACCTGCAATAGTAAAGGTACCTTTTTAGACGAGAACATTGCTTCCTATGTTTAAATAGAGAGGAAAGGAAAGATGGATGAATGAGATTTAATTCCTTCTGTCTGCCTCCCAGTCCCTCACTTTCTTTTTTTCCTTTACATCCTTTCTTTATTCCCCCATTCTCATTCATAACAAGGTCTTGTCCTTTTTTTCCTTCAGCTGAGTATTGCTTAAGCATTTGCAGGCTCTGAAATGTGTTATGGAGGCTGCTAACAGCCTGGCATGTCGCTGTGCTCGGTAGGTTTCGGCAGAATCAGCAGAATCCTGGGTAGATGAGTTCACTGCTTGTGGGCCAGATTTCCAACAGGCCAAAGCGGCGGTGGAGGTGAAGCAGACTTCACTCACACATTTACATTTATTTCAGCATAATATATTGCATAGATGTATTTATCTGTGCTAATGTGTTGGTGTTCAGAGTGATGTTGATTTCTGGGAGAAACTCCAGCAGGAGTGGGAGGAAATGGCAAAGAGAGATGCTGAAGCTCACCCCTGGCTCTCTGACTTTGACCAAATGCTCAGCAGCTCTTATGACAAGGTACCTTGATAATGCAAATCTGTGCCCTTTTACAGATTGATACCTTCACTCGACTGAAACTCTTTGATCCCTTTCCTTGTATTTATTTATTTATTTATTTATTTTACAGTTTATAAAGCAGGGGCATTCCAAGAGTGCTGATATTTAATTACGCTACATATTTGGAAATTTAACAGCACTGGGACATTTCACTATTGTTAGCACTCGACTCGACATGCAATACTTGATCCTACTTTGGCTTTAGTTTTTAACCTTTTCATAAGCAGGGCAAAAATAGACTGTCTATTTTATGTATACAATGTATGTTTCTCAAGATTAATTTCTTTATAGAGCCATTGTATAAAAGCAATATTACACTTGCAATCTTTTGTACTGAATATCAGCACAGCTGTGATTACCTGTGGCATTGTGCCTATGGCAGAATAACAGCCATGCTGATATTCCATACAGCGGCATGATTGCAATGTTTTGTACTGTTGTTTGACCATTTAGGCCTGTTTACACAAAGTCGGAATTTTCTACTAAAAAAAAAAACATGCATGACAAGATCTTATAATGAAACAATGGATCTCAATAAACTCCTCCACACTGAGTCCATAATATCGTTCAGCGACAATCCATTGTTTTTTATTCTGATAGATTCTGAATTGTTGACATGCTGAACAATTCATTCAGGAGTTCAAATTATTATTTTTTTAAATAGAGAATGACAAAATATTCTGTGTGAAAAATTTATTGTGAATACTTCATACTTTCATGTTGTTTGTACCATCAGACTTGGTGTGAACAGGCCTCTACTTTTCTCTTAGGGATATCAGTTTGAAGAAGACAACCCCTTCCTATCCCATGAAGATCCATTAGCTGAGGGTGTGAGGAGGATGGAGGCAGGGGACATTCCTGGAGCTGTACGTCTCTTTGAGAGTGCGGTTCAGAGAGAGCCAGGCAACCAACTGGTCAGAGCTCCATATGTATAATCCCTACACACAAAAGCTGATGATAAATTTTTTCTGATGGTATTCAAAGAGTGTTATGTTTTCTTGTTTGGCTTTGTGAAATGCTGACTATGTATGGCGATACTGCAGGCTTGGCAATATCTGGGCACCTGCCAGGCGGAGAATGAGCAAGAGTTTGCTGCTATCAGTGCCCTCCGCAGGTGAGAATGATTAATGCACTCTTACTTTGCACAGCAATTTAGTTCTTCAATACTGCTCCCTCCCTTTTGAATTAAAGTCTCAATTCTTGCCCTCAGATGTATTGAACTGAAAAAGGACAATCTAACAGCCCTCATGGCTCTAGCTGTGAGCTTCACCAATGAGTCACTGCACAGACAGGCCTGTGAGACACTTCGCGATTGGTTAAGGCATAACCCTAAATACCAGCCTATCCTGGAGCAGCATGAACAAGAGAAGGAGAGAGGAGGCGTGAGGGAGAAGGAGAAAGAGAGGGAGAGATTTGGATCCCTTCTGCCAGAGTAAGAGGATTGATAATTGCTTTAAAGGAATGTTTCTGGGTTCAAAACAAGTTAAGCTTTATTAACAGCATTTTTGCCATAATGTTGATTATCTCACAACAAAATATTGACTCATTCCTCAGTTTTTTGTTAAAAGCAAAAATCGGTGTTACAGAAAGGCACTTACAATAAAAGAACACATTAATAAAAACTGATTGTGATTAATCACGATTTATCTTGGTACATTAAAACTAACATTAAAACATAATAATAAATATATTTATATTTTGTCTTAAAGAATTTGCCAAAAATTGGTTCGTCATCATTTATTTTAATAATGTAAAAATAAACATGTTAAAATATAGACACATTTTAAATTCTTTGATTCAAGTATATGTATACATGTCATAAAATCAGTTGACATCAGTCGCTGTAATTAAAAGTTTTCTTTTGCCGTTTTCCAGTGGACTTTTTTAATAATAGGATCAATCGGGCAGATTCACTTCATATCAAGCTTTATTGGCAAAATAAATGTAAGAGTACATTGCTGCTGTATTTTTAGACTATACAAACAGGTATAAAACAAATTGAATGCTAAAGTCTAAAATCTCAAAACTATTATTCTCTCTGGCTGCCTTTCAGTCTCAGTTGCGCACACGCTGGGTCTCTCTGGCACGGCTTTGCTCCCCGTACAGTAAGTCTGCTACTGTGTTTATTATGCCCAAGACATGTGTCGCGTGCAATGAACAAGCGTGCACTACTCACACAATCAGTGTCTGTAATAGGATGTGCAGTTGAGTTGAGTGTGTACCTCCAGGAAATTTATTTATGCGAATTGTAGCCACAGGAAGTGTAAAGTTTCTAAAATATACGTTTCGTGAAGTGAAAAAAACGGAAACTGCATTTTATTTATTTATTTTTATGCATTAAAGAGTCAAATCAAATCAAATCAAATCAAATCAAATCACTTTATTGTCACACAGCCATATACATAAGTGCAATGGTGTGTGAAATTCTTGGGTGCAGTTCCGATCAACATAGCAGTCGTGACAGTGATGAGACATATACCAATTTACAATAACATCAAATTAACACAACGCAGTTTAAACATCTGTTATACATAATTAAACTCGACTTAAAACATCAAATTAACACAACACAATTTAAACATCTGTTATACATAATTACACTCAACTTAAAACATCAAATTAACACAACACAATTTAAACATCTGTTATACATAATTACACAACTTAAAACATCAAATTAACACAACACAATTTAAACATCTGTTATACACAATTACACTCAACAATATACAAATAATAACATACACTGTACAGTATACAATATGCTGTTTTTTTTTTTTTTGTTTTTTGTTTTTTACTATATAGATACTATATAGATACACATTATTCAATAAAAATTAAAATATATATGAAAAAAGTATATATATAGAATGTACAGTATTGTACTGTATTGACATTCAGGCTGTCGGTTGATAGTCAGTTGTTAAGAGAGACATAATATAATGACAGTAATATAATTTATGACAGTCCGGTGTGAGATAAAAGAGTAATAAAGTGCAGGGCTGATGTATTTTGATCGTGGGAGATCAAGAGTTCAGAAGTCTGATTGCTTGGGGGAAGAAGCTATCATGGAGTCGGCTGGTGCGGGTCCTGATGCTGCGATACCGCCTGCCTGATGGTAGCAGTGAGAACAGCCCATGGCTCGGGTGGCTGGAGTCTCTGATGATCCTCCGAGCTTTTTTCACACACCGCCTTGTATATATTTCCTGGAGGGAGGGAAGCTCACCTCCGATGATGTGTTTGGCAGTTCGCACCACCCTTTGCAGTGCTTTGTGGTTGTGGGCAGTGCTATTGCCGTACCAGGCGGAGATACAGCCAGTCAGGATGCTCTCCACAGTGCAGGTGTAGAACAGTGTGAGGATGTGGCGGTTCATTCCAAACTTCCTCAGCCGTCTCAGGAAGAAAAGGCGCTGATGAGCCTTCTTCACAACGACTTCAGTGTGGACGGACCATGTGAGTTCCTCAGTGATGTGGACACCCAGGAACTTGAAGCTGCTGACTCTCTCCACCGGTGCTCCATTGATGGTGATTGGACTGTGTTCTCTGTCTTTTCTCCTGAAGTCCACCACAAGCTCCTTTGTCTTACTGACGTTGAGGGAGAGGTTGTGCTCCTGACACCAGTGTGTCAGAGTGTGCACCTCCTCTCTGTAGGCTGTTTCATCATTGTCAGTGATCAGACCTACCACCGTCGTGTCATCAGCAAACTTAATGATGGCATTGGAGTTATGTGTTGCCACACAGTCATGTGTGTACAGGGAATACAGTAGTGGGCTGAGAACACAGCCCTGTGGGGCTCCAGTGTTGAGGGTCAGTGATGAGGAGATGTTGCTGCCTATTCTAACCACCTGGCGTCTGCTTGACAGGAAGTCCAGGATCCAGCTGCACAGCGAGCTGTTTAAGCCCAGAGCCCGGAGTTTCTCATCTAGCTTGGAGGGCACTATGGTGTTGAATGCTGAGCTGTAGTCTGTAGAGGGAGTCAGCTATTAATCCCAGAAATGAATGCGTTAAATTTCCCTAATTAAAGTGCATACTGTTTCAAATGTAACCACATGACTTGTGTTGGCATGAGATTACTGTGATAGAATTGCCACGTAATGCCAGTAAACCCATTAACTTCTGCACAATCCGTTTAGGGATACCCAAAAAGGATGTGAAATAAAGAGTTAGTTACATGCAGCCAGCGAACTCCATCCACGGGAATTACGTTGATAATGCTTAACCAGAAGTTCATCCCACCTAGAAAAGTGGTCTCATCCAAAAAAATAAGATTTAGACAACTTCATAGGTCAAATAATGCATGTATTATTTGTCACATTTCTGCCTTCAGAACGCATCCCTGTTAACGTCCATTGTGTGTTACAGTAACTGGGATTTTTGTGTAACAAGGCAAAATTATTTAGACCACAAATGCTGTCGATTGAGCTTAATTTATATTGAACCTGGAAAAATTATCTAAAACTTACATATGAGTGCAGTTCTGTGGATTAATTTAAAATGTATGCCTTTGCTGCATCAGAGACATACATAACCCACTGGACTGGGCATTGTAACCAAGCAACAGCCTTACATTTGTCACCAATCATTAGTAAGCAATGGTCTAAAAATACTCTTAACACAGACACTGGTGTGGAGTTCCATCTGCAGACAATATGCACTCTGTTCAGTGCATTAATCAGTTGATAGTGCAGGTTTTAAAATAATTTCTAAGGAGATAAAATATGACTTAGGAATACTTATGTCAGAGCAGACCTTTATCAAGTTAATGGCTCATCCAGTTCCTTCTTTCCCCCTCTCTTTTTATCTCTCTTTTACATCCAAGGGCACTGTTTAATGAAGTGCAGTCACTGTTTTTGAGTGCAGCAGCCGCTGATCCCACTCAGGTGGACCCTGAGCTGCAGTGTGGTCTGGGAGTTCTCTTCAACTTGAGTGGAGAATATGACAAGGCTGTGGACTGTTTCACAGCAGCTCTGTCCATCACACCACAGGTTTGTCCTCTCTCATTCACACTCATGCACAGGGTTGTTTAAATTGTTCATCAGTATTATACTTAAAGTGATATTTTTCATTTATTTATGTTGTCATTAACCCTCATGTTGTTCCAAACCAGTATGACTTTCTTTCTAACATGCAACATAAAGGAGATGTTAAGGCCCCAGTATACTTCGTGATCGGAGATCACTAAAATGCTTGAAGTCACATCGTAAAAAATCAACAGTAGAACTCACGGCTATGTTTAATAGTGAAAATAAGAGCATTTCCACACGCACAATGCGACAATAACTTACTGGGACTAAACAGCTGTGTGGCCACAAGAAAACCATTTGATAGTGAGGCTAATCGGAAGAAAAACGACTTTAGTTTGCTAGGGAGCATAAAGATTGGACTGTGGAACAATGGAAAAAGGTAATGTGGTCTGATGAGTCCAGATTTACCCTATTCCAAAGTGATGGGCGCGTTAGGGTAAGAAGGGAAGCGCATGAAACGATGCACCCATCATGCATAGTGCCCACTGTACATGCCTCTGGAGGCAGTGTTATGATCTGGGGTTGCTTCAGTTGGTCAGGTCTAGACTCAGCAACATTATGCAGCAATAAAATGAAGTCAGCTGACTACCTGAATGTACTGAATGATCAGGTTATCCCATCAATGGATTTTGTTCTTCCCTGACGGCAGGGGTATATTCCGGGATGACAATACCAACATTCATCGGGCTCAAATTGTGAAAGAGTGGTTCAGGGAGCATGAGGAATCATTTTCAGACATGAATTGGCCACCGCAGAGTCCTGACCTTAACCCCACTGAAAGTCTTTGGGATGTGCTGGAGAAGACTTTACGGAGTGGTTCGACTTCTCCGTCATCAATACAACATCTCGGCCAAAAATTAATGCAACTCTGGATGGAAATAAATGTTGTGACATTGGATAAGGTTGTTGAAACAATGCCATGACGATTGTGCACCATAATCAAGGGCGGTCCAACAAAATATTCGAGTATGCTACTTTTTTTTTGGCCAGGCAGTGTAAAACTCCAATGCTGTATTTTGGATTGTGCTGTGAGGTTCAGTATATAAGCACTTCATTTGATAAAAAATAATACAATATTATGTTGAAAATAAATTTTAATATTTTCATTTGATTAAAGTTGTAATTTATTTATCTAAACACTATTTTGATGATAAAATTGAAATAATATGTTGATATGCAGTTCAGAAAAAAATAAAGCAAAAAAAAAACAACAACAAAAAAAAACAGGTATCGGACTCGGTAATGGCAAATATCAGAAAGAAAAAACTCGTACTCGTTCTCAAAAAAGGAATGGTATTGGGACATCACTAGACATTGTCTAAGAACATGTCATGCAATTTTAATTTTTTTGGTTGTTTAATTAGTCTACAAAAGGAATCAAATCTACTGAAATACTCTTTAAGTGCCCATTAATTCTGTTTTATATGCTGCTTCACTCATGTGCCATCTGCAGCCGAAAGCCATTCAAACATCTGCCCAATGTGAGAGATGCCTCTTATCATTCTTATTCTGCCCATTAACACTTTTATACACCTATCTTTGCAGTACTAAAAGAGCTTGTCATCATAAATTACAAAAACAGAGTATAACCGGCACATATAGTGTTAGCGCATTAGCACCATGAATGCAGAATGTAAACATTAATTGCATTTACATTAAATCATCATCGAGTGGTGAAAGCTTCACTGATCTCATGTGAATTCTTCTCATAGCATTAGGCATGAAGTCATTGATAACATATTATAATGTCACACAAGTACATTTTTTACATGCGGTCTTGTGCACCTTTCAACACCTCTCCCAGCGCCGTGGTCAGCAGTTTACCGTTGCTCGGTTGTTTTGAACTTCTTTTTGGCTCTGAGCAAAGAAGATCTTCTCAGTGAGTATACAGGGTCCAGTAAGGCCTCAATATACTGCACACGAAATTAAAGAAAGAAGGGGTGTGACGTCTTTTAGAACAAAATCTAGCCAAAAAGGTGTTTTTGAGTTCGTTTCGGTGGTTTGTAACAGCTCACCTGAGCGAACTTTTAGGAAAAATTCTCACCAGCTGCTAGAAACCTTCTTACTGCCATTGGTCCAAGTCTTCAGTAGGTGTGACCTGGAGCTCCACCTACTTTGAGGCAAACAGATTTTTCAGTTACATTGTTCAGTCAAAATCAGTCAGCATTAACACACTGGCGTGCAGAGTGATTTGCGAGAAGGTACAAATTTACTTACATCTGTATGATCGTTTACTTAGAGACATTTTCCAAGACCATGTTGTAACAAAACTCAAACTTAAAACAAGATAAAACAAACACAGACACACATGCAATGCGGCCGCATGTACGCTCTCTCAAACTGGTGCCTCCGGCTCCCCTTTATCTCATTCTCCTGCAGATCAGCTGATTCAGCTCTGGCCGTGCACCATCACGGCACAGCCATGCTCTCCTCCTCATCACACTAGGCACCACCAGTCTGTCTAACTCCCCCCATCTCTGGAGGGGAGACGCTGCCCTTCCGGCCGTTCTGTCAGCTGGTGGTCCACCCCGCATCCTGTGAAACTGGGGTAGAGACTAGGGGAGGCGTGGGGAGAGGTAAAGGGCGGCAGAGACACAGAGAGAGGAGAGAGAAGAACTTGCTCGCCGGCTCCCGGACACGCTGTTGCCCAGTCCTCAACCGCTCCTCCACCCTCTGGCGGACACCAGCTCGCTCCTCCCATGGCGGACGGCAGCGGTTCCTCCGGCTCTCGGCGGCCGGCAGCAACCCTTCCGTCCCCAGGCAGATGGCCGCGGCTGCTCCCATGGCAGCAGCGAGGACTCAGCAACAGCGCATCCCTCCTCCCTCCTGGGTTTCGGCACCACTGTAACAGTATAAGGATGGGCAAGGAGGAGGCGGGAACCGGCTGAACAGTAAACGTAAGTTTAATGTCAAAACTCAAACTTAAAACAACATAAAACAAACACGGACATGTATGCAATGCGGCTGCGTGCATCTTTGTCCCTCGAACTGGCACCTCCGGCTCCCCTTTATCTCGCTCTTCCGCTGATCAGCTGATTCGGCGCCGGCCATGTACCATCACGGCCCCGCCATGCCCTCCTCCTTGTCACACGTCATGTTTTTTTTTTTTGTTTTTTTTTGTAAATTAGTCTACTAAAGGAATCAAATCTACTCAAATACTCTTTAAGTGTTCATTCACTCGTGGTATCTGCAGCGAAAGCCAATTCACACATCTGCCCTAAGTAAGATATGCCTCTCTTATCAATATCATCACTCTTTTGTCTTTATTCTGCCCATTAACACTCTTTTATACACTGATCTTTGCTGTAGTATCAGTGTCATCATAAATTAACATAACAACGTGTAATCTGCGCATATTATATAATGTACGCGGGTATAGCATGTTAGCTCAATAGCTCCATGAAAGTATACAACACAAATTAAACATTTTCCACTGTATGTATATAACTTTAAATCATCATCGAGTGGCTAAAACAGCTACTTTTACTGATCTCATGTGAATTGTACTCATAGAATGTGGCATGAAGTCATTGATAACACATTTTAATGTCACATTAGTTAAGGTTTTACATGTATTTTTGTTCGTCCTCATTTTAAATGCTCCTCTAAATGCCTCCAACAGCGGTGTGGCAGGTGTCTGAATGTTTGCAAACAGTACACCATTGCTCGGCTGTTTCGAACTTCTTTTTACCCCTCAACGAAGAAGGAATTTAGGCAGTATGGCTGTCATTCTTTGTAACCGTTCCTTTTGTGTTCCATGAAAGAAAAAAAGTCAAGGAACAACGTGAGAATGAGTAAACAATTATAGAATTTTAAGTTTTTGGGTGAACAACCCCATTAACATTCTCCTTTCTTGTGTTAACCCCACATGAAGGATTATTTGTTGTGGAACAAGCTGGGAGCAACTCTTGCTAATGGGAACCGATCAGAGGAGGCGGTAGCTGCTTACAGACGAGCACTGGAGTTACAGCCTGGATTTGTACGCAGCCGATATAACCTGGGCATCAGTTGTGTCAACCTAGGTGCCCATAGGTTAGTAATAGAAAATGTGTACTAGGGTACACATGCCACAAAACAATAACACAAAATAAATGTTACATACTCCATCATAATAAGTCACTTTGACCCAGAAAAGTGTTTTATGCATTTAAGTAAACAGGAAAGTCTCAGTCAACATTTAAATTATTATATCTTGGCAACGGTTTGGGGTAGAAACATAATAATTATATAAATAGAAAGCAGAGACTTTCCTTTTTTTATTTTTTTTAGTGCATACAATTTGTGTTTCTGGGTCAACGTAACTCAAAATGATGGAGCAGGTCACAAATTGTAATGTGTCATGCCTTTTCTCCTTTGTCTTTTTCAGGGAGGCAGTAGAGCACTTCCTAGAGGCACTTTCGCTGCAGAGACAGGCCGCAGGGGACGGAGAGGGAGGCGCAGGTCGGGGACCAGGTGCAGCAGCGAATGTGATGTCAGACAACATCTGGTCCACCCTGCGCATGGCGTTGAGCATGATGGGAGAAAGCTCACTATACACAGCTGCTGACCGGCGTGATCTAGACACGCTGATGGCACATTTCTGCCAGAGAGAGGGAGAGACAGAATGAAGGATGGAGGGAATAATGGAGTGAAGGGAGATAGAGTGTGAGTGTGGAGAGAGGTGCTATGAAGAGCAAAACAGCAAGACTGGAGGTGTGAATTTCAACAAAAGTTGAACGAGATGGAGGACGATTTTTAGAGGTGGCAGTGTGGGGAGATTAAAGACAAAAAAAGGAGTGTGAAACACCCATTCAGCCCCAGCACAGCATGAATGGATAGACAGACAAACTGATGACTGTTCATGTGAAAAAAGGTCATGATGAAAAGCCAACGGTACATCAATTAACACAACCAGACGGTGGATGTAATTTAATTACACTACAATTTTACCACAGCTTTTGCCAGACGTTTACTCTTCAGAGAATCTGTTGTAATTTTGTATTTTGTTTGTTTTGAAGACAACAACAGTTCTTGCCATTGTCCTTCTCAAAATAACAATACATATACATCTCATATAGGGAAAATTAGGTCCCTGCACTGTGAGCTCAAAAATACTTACCTTTGTTTGACACAGAGAGGAGAGATATTGAGATATAAATGTTTTATGTGTCAATACTGTTCTCGTATGAAATAACGGAGGTAATTTGGAAGCCTTTAAGTTCATATCTTGTTTATTTGTGAGTGAGGGAAGGGTTGTGAGACTGAAAGGCACTCTTATCATGGATATTTGCTCTGTCTGTAAATTAGTTTGCTTAATTGTAAATTCTACTTGCCATATTGTGTATTGCCCAATAATTATTATTGTTTTACATATAGCCAATCCAAACTGATATCTATGTAATCTAAGCAATAAAGCTTTGACATAAATGATTGTGTTTGCTTGAGTAAAACAAACTTTTTGTACATGAATACATATATAAATTATAAAAAGTGTATGTATGCTTTTAGTACTTAAATTTGATAAACATTTTATTATATTTTTATTCAGGGTTTACTATTGGATATAATCAAAACAGAGAGCAGAATTAAATATACTTAAGTATCTTTTCTACAAATGGTCAATATTAATTGCCCGATAAATTCGTTTGATGTTGTTTTTTTTTTCCCAAATTGTTTTGTGTATCTTGTTTTGACTGATTTAAAATGCGAGAGACGAAGATGGTGACGTCAACACGCGGCTGTATTTCAAATCTTTGAAACACGCCCATGTTAACATTAGTTTACCGTCTCAGCCAATCAGAAGCGCCGAGGCAATAACCCATTGGTTTGTTTAAAAGTCGCCCCAAACAGAGAACGGATCATTTAAATGCTCTTGCTCGAGTCACACGGAGTTCGAAGACGGCTGAAGGTATTTCTGTGTTGATACGCATTCAGTATTACACGACAGACATATTTTGTCTGACCTGGTGTGAAAGAGACGGAAGAAAAAGAAAGTTATAGTGGTTTGTGTTTGTTGGACACGTGTTTTAAGGTTAGTTTGAGTTGGTGTCAGATAGCTTCATTTTGTTATTAAAACGCTACTTCGCTTTTTAATGAAATTCGACTACTAAATTTAGTAACACGTAGTACCTACCTCATTGCATTTCATTTCAATATCTTAATATTTGAACAAAATGACTGTTATTTTACCTTCCTTTGAAGACCTTAACACGCGGTATTTCTTTTTCTTACAAAGACTTAAAAATGGGTGCCAGTGAAAGCAAGATGACTGTGGCATCAACACCAAAGCCAGACCTGAGCCAACGACTAAAAGCACTGCGTGTATCAGAACTGGTGGACCCTCGCTCACCGTCCTGCGGTGTCGACCGCACACCTATACAGGTAAAACTCTCCCAGCATAGTGACGTCACTTTCCCTCCTCATACGCCATATTTGTGACCATCAGAGGGAGGAATGCAAAACCACCCGTAAAACTAATATATATATATATATATATATATATATATATATATATATATATATATATATATATATATATATATATATATATAAATAAAAATATTTTGATCCATGCAAAGTCCCAGGAGAGGTGTATACAGGTCTGAAGTCAGCACAAATATTGCCAAATTTGACTTTAGCGGACATTTAAACGTATTTTAACCACAATTCATCTCCGTACAATGGCGAGTCTGATGTGTGACCGGCGAGTGCACGTCTACCGGTACATCACCGTAAACATTTATCATTCAGAAGTTACAAATGTTTGTGTTTTCTGCTCTGAAAATATTACAAAACGTCTGTGATGATCCCGTTTGTATGAATGTAAGAGCTGCTTTTAACTCCTGAAGAATACACAGAAAGCAACCGAGGCATATTAGTGTGAATATAGTCTGTGCTTCATGATCTTATGATGTGTTGTTTATTGACTAACATTAGTATATACATTATATACTATATATTCACATTATAGAGCTTTTTTATTTATTACAATGTTTTACAATTATGACATTCTGGGTGTATGAATTACATCATCCTATGTGCATTTCCAATTTGTTTCTGAATTGATGGTTTTATAAATATAATTGACACGTGTACAGATAAGTGACATGTCTGAATAAATGAGCAAAGACCAACAAGTGTTTTTATCCCTCCTCTCCCCCTTCATTGCTGCTTGACTTTGGCAAAATGAAGCCTTGTCACTAAAAGATAAAACTCTATTGAAATAAAAATGGCATTTTGGCTCTGGTAAGTAAACACTTGTATCACCTTGTTATGATTTATAAATAGAATTTATTTTTTAGCCTGCATTTGCCGCATCCCACAGCGCAGCACAATGAAGAAATATGGAATTGGTCACAAACATGGCGGCGTGATCATATGGTGACGTCACATGAAACAGGTCAAAAGACCGTTAATCTGAATGGTAACAAGGTCTCACAAAAATATGAACTAATCATTCATTTTTTCCCCACAGTCTTTCTTGGTGAAAACCCAGATTCTTAGATGAAATGTAGCTCAGCTCTCACATGAGAAGTGTTATGTTTAAAGGTGCACTCAGTAATTTTTTTTTACCTCATTAACGTTTTAGTCCTAAAGAAGTGAATATGAATTTTTTTTTTTTTTAAATCATGACCACTCACATGAGATGGAAACTCCAGTCATATCAGTAACCTTTATAAAAGCTGTTTTATTCTACATGGAGAGGGTCCACACACAGGGGGGCTGCCATGTTAGATTCACATGACCAGCAGAAAACTACTTGCTTAATCTCAGTAACCGCCCAGTTATTAGACACACTCGCTCATTAATTAATGAAATGGTGTATTTCTACACTGGTGGCCAAAAGTTTGGAATAATGTACAGATTTTGCTGTTTCTGAAGGAAATTGGTACTTAAATTCACCAAAGTGGCATTCAGCTGATCACAAAGTATAGTCAAGACATTACTGATGTAAAAAAACAGCAACATCACTATTGGAAAAAGTCATTTTTGGTCATCTAGACAGGCCCCATTTCCAGCAGTCATCACTCCAACACCTTATCCTTGAGTAATCATGCTAATTTGGTACTAGAAAGTCACTTGCCATTATATCAAACACAGTTGAAAGCTATTTGGTTTGTTAAATGAAGCTTAGCGTTGTCTTTATTTGTTTTTGAGTTGCCACAGTATGCAATAGACTGGCATGTCTTAAGGTCAATATTAGGTCAAAAATGGCAAAAAAGAAACCACTTTCTCTAGAAAATCAGTCAATCATTGTTTTGAGGAATGAAGTCAATACAATGCTTGAAATTGCCAAAAAACTGGGGGGGCCTTGTTAGCTCCAAGTATTGACGCTGACTACCACCCCTGGAGTCGCGAGTTCGAATCCAGGGTGTGCTGAGTGACTCCAGCCAGGTCTCCCAAGCAACCAAATTGGCCTGGTTGCTAGGGAGGGTAGAGTCACATGGGGTAACCTCCTCGTCGTAGTGATTAGTGGTTCTCGCTCTCAATGGGGTGCGTGGAAAGTTGTGCGTGGATTGCGGAGAGTAGCATGAGCCTCCAGTGTTGTGAGATGCACATTGAGCCATGTGATAAGATGTGCGGATTTACGGTCTCTGAAGCGGAGGCAACTGAGACTTGTCCTTCGCCACCCGGATTGAGGTGAGTAACCACGCCACCACGAGGACCTACTAAGCAGTGGGAATTGGGCATTTCAAATTGGGAGAAAAGGGGATAAAAATAAAAAATTGCCAAAAAACTGAAGATTTCATACAAAGGTGTACACTACAGTCTTCAAAGTGAACAATAGCACTTATAGCTGAAAACTAAGTGTAGTCCATAATGACAAACAAAGTGTATCTTCTCAAAAGTGTGCATCTTTTAATCAAATTTAAACAAATAAATCTTCCTCTTCTCCTGTAGGTGGGTGTGGCTTACACGCCTCTTCCTGTAGTGGAGTCAGTTGCACCTGTATTTGTTGACCCCCGCTCGCCCACATCTGGTATTGCCCGAACCCCAATAAAGGGTAAGATAAGAGTACTTCATGTTGTCATTCATAACACAATTAAAAGAGCTCACAAGCTGAAGGGGGGGCACTTTGGTATTATCAAAATGTTGCTCAGTTTGCTTAAGCAAACAGAACCAACATGGCAACCTATGTTCTTGCTTAAACCATTTATAAACCTAACCCCATAAAGGAAAGCCGTTTAAGGCATTTACATGACTTTTCACTTTGTCAGCTTAAGGATCATTAGTGTAAGATTGTGCATGTACACACTCTTTATTTTTGCAATTCCATTTGGTGACACTACTGGCTAGGTCTGCACAATTAATCGAATAAATAATCTAAATTACAGCTGCCACAATTAACGAATCATGAGTAGTGTCGAATTATAGCAGTATATTTAGGTCTACTTTTTTTTATTTTTTTTATTTATTTTTTTTTATAAATGTTCTTTAACTGTCTTTGCAGTGGTTGAGCGTTGTTACCAATCACAAGTCCATTGCTTGCTTCTGTGTATAATTTATTCAAATTTTGTTTTTAATGCTGCTTGGAGGGTCAATGTTAAGTTGACTCTTTTAGGCATTTTCCTTTTGATAAAATATCTTAAGTAATTTTTTTTTTTTTTTGGATGTGTAGCCTATACATGCAATATGGTATGTAGTTGATCCACCCAAAATAAGTATTGTAATGTAAAATTTATTAATAGCAATTACAATGTCAAAGTCTATTATTTCTATATATATATATATATATATATATATATATTATTTGTCATATTGCAGCCCTACTAGTGGTACAGAAATTAGACCATTTATTATTAATAGTGGTCGACAGATATATCGCCGAGGCAGATAAATTGGCTGATATTCTGACGTTTTTAATTCTCGTCATTGGCCGATTTGTTTCTTGAGAGCGCTGAGAATCGCCTGCTTGCATGGTAATTAACAAAGACATGTAAATGACCAGTCACAGTTCGTTTTGTTCCGTGCCATTATGTTACTACAAAAATAGACCGGTGTGCAACAGTGTCATTTGAACTATCCACATATCAGAGCCGCGGCAGACGCGTTTGAGCTCCGTGTTAAAGTGCTAGACTGTTTCATTCTCTCAGCAATTCCCTGTTACTTTTACGGTCTTGTCTAATGATAAAAGGCAAATATCAAAGCAATTTCTATTATATACAATTTGCAAATATGCAGATTTCACGTTTAAATGGATGTAATTCGTGAACCTCATGAAAATCCAGCATTTTCTTCCTGTCGAGCGCTCGTCTAATATCTTCCTCCTGAACCATCAGCCAGATAGAATGCAAAAAATGTATTCATAAATCATGATGGTCACTCCGTGACAATCCAAGTAGGCGATCCAGGCCATTTAAACTGTCAGAAGATTGATGCTTGCACTGGATCTGCACGAGCATGTGAGTGCAACTTCAGAGTAAAAGCGCTTCACGTGTGCTATAAGTAAATGTCTTATTCACTATGCGCTGTATGTACAATTGGTTTGATTCGGGGTTTTTTTTTTTTTTTTTTAGCAATTGTTTTATTAAATTGTGTGATGTATTGGCGACCCTGCTCTCTGGATATCGGTATTGGCTATTAAAAAAAAAAAAACATATCGGTCGACCACTAATTATTAACCACCATGACATGACATTCCATGACATAAAGACAGGGATGCAAACTACTTGACTTTTGGCAGAAGTCACCTTTTTTGCCATTTTGCCCAAATGGGTACTTTAAGTTTAAACACTTAGAGCTCAAGAGTCCTTCCTTATTTGCATTACAGTGAGTGTAACTTCTCTAGCCAGGCGGCTGAGCTCCTTCTTTCTCAACGACGTTAGGAATGGGGACTCGCCTGCAGCACCCCATCGTCCTGTCTCTTTCACAAAACACCCCAGCCTGCCCAGTGTGGAGAAGCAACATGACGCATGCTCCAGAGAGCATCTGCTTCCTCTGGTGAAAGACCAGAACTCTGGCATCCTCAATGGACACACAGATGCCTTGTCTACACCTGAGGTCCTCTCTCCTTCAGAGGGCTACAGCTCCAAAAGCAGCAGCCCATTTGTGCTGATTGTGGACAGTCAGGTGGAGCTGGAGGTGGATGCCGAGCCCCCACTAGAAGAGGCGGAGGAGGCTTTGCTTCTTGGTGATTCTCCTTTGAAGAAGGAACTCAGTTTGAGTCTTCTTGCATGTCGTGAAGGCATTTATTCATCCTCCATGGAGGAGCATCCTTTCACTCCACTTCCTCCTGCTGAGAGACAACCGAATGAGGATCACTCCATTGCTCATGTCTCTGTGGTCCCACAATCCACGGATTCCTCCACACCTGTTGTTGAAGCTGCCTTGACCTCTGAGGTGGATGATGTTTCCTCCCAGACATCTGACGAGCAGGTGTGTTTCTGAGTTTCTTGAAATACTCTCTCTGTTCCAAAACATAGTGAGCTGCCTATAAAAGTATTATAGTAGCGCTGTGCTGAATCATATGTTGATATTGCAATACTGTCTTACGATATTGCCATATCACGATGTTTCTTTCTATTTGATTTGTGTAATTATGTGTAACATTTCAATAATGAAGCAGATCATCTAAATAAGTGTAAACTCTGTGATCTGTTTCTCTGTGCAGTCAGAGATTGAAATTGATACATATAGTATTGTGAGGTGGTTGGCAACACCCAGCCCTATAAATAGTTTATTCATTAAAAACCGACCATTACCCAAAAATGTATGTGTGTGTACTATGTATTTTTATGATCATTGGATAAGCAACAAGCTAACATTAAACTCCCTTGGAATTAATTGCGTTTCATCTTTCATGTAAAGCCCTATTTTTGTGGTGCAGAATATTCCAAATCCTTCGCTTATGAGGTTCGATTTAGATTAGGATGCTGCTTTAGGGACCATTTACAATGAACATGTTTTTGTCTTCTTTGACAGTTGCGTTTTTCCAGCGTCTCGCACAGGAGGATTTTTATTTTTTTTTTTTTTTTTTTTTTAAGATGGTGTGTCAAGTTAAATTCGTTTTAATCTTATTTCATAATGCACCACAAGGCTCCTGTTCCATGTTTTGTTTTTGTCTATGCAAGAATGTATTTGGTCTGAACGGCCTTATCAAAGGTAGCAATGGACCGCAAGGCAGCTCACTGAGTTTTTAGAACTACAGCGTGTGGCTCAGTACTTCTTGTTTTTTTGGTTTTCTGGTTTCTTATCTTTAAGTTCCACCCCCATCAGGTCACTGTTGCAGTTCCAGAACAGATCCATGAGCAGTTAGAGGTGACCAAACCTCCTACACCTCAGCCAGCTGTTGCCGCCAGCAAATCCAGTCCAGTGACCAACACCCAGGTTGAAACTGTCAATCCTGGCATCCGCTGTCCAAAGTTTGACACCCGTAGCCCCAGTCAGGCTGTTTTTAAGCCCCAGTGGTTAGGCGTGGGGTTTGGAACCACTGGTGTCAGAGCCCGAGGGGTACAAGGGCGTGGAAAAACAACTGTGTCTTCACCACTGTCCACCAAAAAAACTGCCACCAACGAGAATAACAATATGGTTGTTCGCACCAAACGGAGGCAGAGAGGTAAGTGTGTCTGCGTACACCAAGCAGGCATAATTTTAAGCATTATTAATGATTCTGCTGCTCTTGTTGTGATGACAGATATTTTAGCTAATATTTATGGAAAGTAGAGAGTAGGATTTTTTCAATGGAAGAAAATGAATATGTTCTCAAATGCACTTTCTGAAGCCAAATGTATATTTGATTTTTATTACATAAAAAGATCTGATTGGTGAGGGCAGATCCCCTCTGCAGATTCTGAAGGAGGCAAATTCACCCAGGGACCGCAACTCTCAGGTAATTGCACATGATTGAAATTCAGGTTATAGCAAAATGGTCCTTCGTTACTACTGCTAGTTGAACCTTGGTGCCCTTTTCACTGTGGACTTCCATTTCATGTAATTGCTTTCATCTATTGTACCTTAAATCTCTAAATATTTCTTGTCCCTATTCAGGTTAAGTTAAAAGTGTCTACCCCAGAAAAACAGAGGTTCAGTCAGTTGGACAGAAGGGCTCTGATTCTCTCACCGAACAAGGAGAATGAGTAAGACAAACTGGATGAAAATGAACATTTTACCTAACACTATGTATATAAAAATGTTCAGGTCTTCATGCCTTAAATTGGATTATAATAATTTCTCATTTTCTTTGTGTGGTTTTTGTAAATAAACCCTTTTGTGTGTTTTAATGTAAATAAAGTTGATATTTTAATTGTTTTGTCACCAATTTCTTTCATATTTTAAGCTGACATGAGGACATTGTGGATGGGACTACTTTATTATATATCATTTTCACTTGAACCAGATTTAAAGGAATAGTTTATCTAAAAATGACAATTGTCATTTGCTCACCATTGTGCCATCTCTTAACTCGTATGACTTTCTTGTGCAGGACACAAATGGAGATATAAAGTGAATACAGAGGTAAATGTGAACCCTTTGGAATTACCTGCATTTATGTATACATTTCTTAATCTTGTTTGATCTTCATCTAAGTTACAATAATGTACAAACACAATCTGTTTTAACTTATAATGCACAAGTTGTGGTGTTCTTGTACATATTGAATACATTATTCAAACATCCAGAGTGAAGGTCGTAAAGTATTTGAACCCCTAGGCTAATGATATCAACAAAAGGTAATTAGAGTCAGGAGTTGGCAAACCTGGCATCCAATTAATGAAATGAGATTTGGAGGTGTGGGTTAGTGTGTTTTTGACATAATAAAAAGCACACACATTTTAAGTTTGCTCTTTATAAGAAGCATCTGATGATGTGGACCATGCCTTGCAAAAGAAAATGGATCTCTGAAGACATACGATCAAGAATTGTTGCTTTGCATTAAGCTGGAAAGGGTTACAAAGTTCTCAGAGCATAGATATTCATCTGTCCACAGTTAGGCAAATTGTCTATAAATGGAGACGATTTAGTACTGTGGCTACTTTCCTTTAGAAGTGGCCGTCCAGCCAAGATGACTTTAAGGGTACACCACAGAATGTTCAGTGAGGTAAAAAAAGAACCCTGGAGTGACCACTAAAGATATGAAGGAATCATATGAACAGTTGTTAACCAGTTCCAGAGTCTACTATATGGAAAACATTAAACAGGTATGGTGTCCATGGCAGGATAACCTGAAGGAAGCCGCTGCTTTCCAACAAAGACATTGCTACACGCCTGAAGTTTGTCAAAGACCACCTCGACACGCAGCACTACGTATGCCGTAAAAGGCACCGCATACCAACATGAAAGCGTCATCCTAATGGTGAAGTATGGTGAGGGACCATCATGATTTGGGGCTGCTTTGCTACTTCGTGGCCTGGACCGCTTGCCATCAAGGGAAAAATGAATTCCCAAGTTTATCAAGATATCCTAGAGGATAATGTCAGGGTGGCTGTGCTCCAGCTGAAGTTTCATAGAAGTTGGGTGATGCAGCAGGACAATGACCCTAAACATAATAAATCCACTACAGAATAGCTTAAAAAAGAAAATCCACCTTTTGGAGTGGCCCTGTCAGAGCCCAGACCGTAACCCAATAGAGATGCTGTGGAATTACCTCAAGAGAGCCATTCACACCAGATATCCTAAGAATATGGCTGAGCTGAAACAGTTCTGTAAAGAAGAATGGTCCTTCTGAATGTTGTGCAGGTCTAATCCACAGATATTGGAAACACAAGTTATTGCTGCTGAAGAAGGAACAACCAGGTATTAAGTCCAAGGGTTCACTTGTTTTTCCACACGTTTTTTTTCTCCCCAGTTTGGAATGCCCAATTCCCCATGCACTCTTAAGTCCTTGTGGTGGCGTAGTGACTCGCCTCAGTCCAGGTGGCAGAGACATGGCGCGTGTGGAGGCTTCACACTATTCTCCGCAGGATCGAGAGCTAACCACATTATAGCGACCATGAGGAGGTTACCCCATGTGACTCTACCCTCCCTAGCAACCGGGCCAATTTGGTTGCTTCGGAAACCTGTGGAGTCACTCAGCATACACTCAGGATTCGAACTCGCGAACTCCAGGGGTGGTAGTCAGCGTCTTTACTCGTTGAGCTACACATCCCCCCATTTTTCTACGTTTAACAGGATGTGTTCAATAAAGAAATGAAAGATTATTGTTGCTTGTCTGTACTTCAAATTTTATAAACAATCAGAAAACCAGCTAATTCCAAAGGGTTCACATACTTTTTCTTGCCACTGTAAATCTATACTCTGCAAGTCAACAGGGTCCAAATCTTCCAAGCTCCAAAAAGGACAAAGGCAGCATAAAGGTAATTCCTATGACTTGAGTGGTTTAATCCATGTCTTCTGAGGTGATATCATCAGTTTTGGATGAGAAACATACCAAATGAAACTCCTTTTTCAATACAAATCTTGCTCATTCATCAAGCACGATGAAGTGTTATCGAGCTTTAAAATCATGATTGCGCCTTGGAGACTGCAGATGGCAAGATTTGTAGTGAAAAAGGTTGTAGAGTTATGTATTGTTTGTTCCCATCCAAAACTGATCGGATCTTTAGACAACATGGATTAAACCACTCGAGTCATATGAATTACATTTACAGTTTGCTGCCTTTATGTCCTTTTTGGAGCTTGCATTGTATGTATATATTCACATCATATCTCCATCAAAATATCTTTGTTTTCAGCAGAAGACAGAAAGTCATAACGGTGAGTAAATGATGAAAGAATTATAATTTTTGGGTGAACTATTCCTTTTAAATCTTTGCTTTGTGAATAGTTGGTCAATATTCAATGTCTAATGATACTAATGCCCCATATACAAATGGAGCCATGCTTACAAATATATTTTAAATATGGTAACATGCTGTATCCAGCAGTATAGTTTCAGCAATTAATACATATTAGTATTCCAATACATTAATAATTAATAATTATATATGATAAATGATAAATGATAAATCTGTTAGGGTGTCGAGCAATATTATTGACTATTTTGTATCAGATTTCAGGTATCAGATATTTGATACAGTACCAATTTTCTTAAACAGGTTTACTTTTTTTTTTACGTTTTACAAAATGTTAACGTGCAGTGGCAAGACAATTGCAATCATTAATCCAATTCCCCTCACTGAATGAAGTTTTTAAGATTAAGATTTAAATTATTCAGATAGTTTGAATTAAATATTCTAGGCATTGTTTTGTAGGAGAAAAAAAATCAAGATTGTCATAGTTTTTTATTGGCCTGAATACGCAGAAAAGAACAATCAGATGATACTATCAGTGCACTATCAAAAAAGAACTAACACAATTCAACAAAAGAAGCTTCAATCAGACAGTCTCACTAGAACTCATATTTGATCTATCTATCCACATTGTATAAAAGTGAAAATGTAATTCTTTGTAGACTGAAGTCATTGTATACTTGCAAATCTTGCTCAACTATTTTGGCAACCTCTGTCATATACGTAGGTTTGAGAAGCATAAGAAGCGCATTGTAGATGATATTAGTAAGCTTGATTCAACTAGTGTTGAAAGTCTTATTTCATATGCTATAGTGATTATATGCACTAACACACTCGTGTTAATTACCCTAAACAAAAATAACCTCAGAAATCACCAAATGGGTAATTGCTTTGTAAATGCCCACTTTTGCAGTTAGCAGTCCCCAAAAAACTTTTAGTATTATTGCATGATTTCTGGCGAGATTATTCAACAAGTCAGCCCATCTCTGAATGAGTTTTTCTATTCACAATCCTTCTTGTTGTGACTTCTGCATAACAAACATATTCCTTTCCCTCCTTACATATACAATTATTTCCCATAGTCCTGTTTCAATTGTATCCTTTACATTTTACCCTGTCTTTGACATATTCTCCTGATATTGCTTCTTTTTGAGACCACATCTTAGTTCCAGATCTTCAGAAAACTATCCCATGACCCTGTGCAGCAGGCCATGCCGTCAGATGACACTCCAATACAGCTCACTCTGTTGTCATGACCAGACAACACTCCTGAAAAAGACAAATAATAATGTTTTGTCATTTGAAGAAAAAATGTAGTGCAATTTAAGATGTTAGTAAGACAAAATAATTGTTGCAAAAAACAAAAAGATTTTTTTTTAAAGTTTTTAATAATTTTTTATTTTTATTTATCCCCTTTTCTCCCAATATGGAATGCCCAATTCCCACTACTTAGTAGGTTCTCATGGTGGTGCGGTTACTCACCTCAATCCAGGTGGTGGAGGACAAGTCTCAGTTGCCTCCGCTTCTGAGACAGTCAATCTGCGCATCTTATCACGTGGCTCGTTGTGCATGACACCGTGGAGACTCGGCACGGAAAGCTCATGCTACTTTTCGCGATCCACGCACAACTTACCACGTGCCCCATTGAGAGCGAGAACCACTAATCGCCACCAAGAGGAGGTTACCCCATGTGACTCTACCCTCTTTGGTTGCTTAGGAGACCTGGCTGGAGTCAGTCAGTACACCCAGGATTCAAACTTGCGACTCCAGGGGTGGTAGTCAGCGTCAATACTCGCTGAGCTACCCAGGCCCCAATAATTTTTTATTTTTAATCATCTAAATTATCCTCAATGCAAAATGTCTCATTAAGCTAATAAGTTTTTGTCAAGGTAACTTCAAACTATCAATTAACAATCATTTTTTTATTTCTTATTTTGCTGTAATGCATGCTAGGAGCTCGCATTTCTGCAACATTGTTCAATATGAAACTGTTGAGACAACTCAGTTGGGAAAACATTCGGGGGAATATGTGTTTTTCTAACATGTAGATTTAAGAGAATATTACGGGTTCAAGAAAAAAAATCAATCGACAGCATTGTAGCATAATGTTGATTACCACAAAACTTTATTTTGACTAGTTCCAGCTTTTCTTTAAAAAAAAGCAAAAATCATGGTTACAGTACGGCACTTACAATGGAAGTGAATGGGGCCAATTTTTAGGAGGGTTTAAAAGCATAAATGTGAAGCTTATAATTTCATAAAAGCACTTCCATTAATTCTTCTGTTAAAACTCTTGTATTTTTTGTAGTGGTCGACTGATATGGGTTTTTTAATGGCTGATGCCGATATTCAGAGAGCAGGGTGGCTGATAGGCTGATACAATGCTGATATATAACACAATTTAATATAGTTAATAACATAAACATAAAATTGCTAAAATATATTAGGAAGAAGGACATAACAGCACACACAATAGTCCAGCAACCATGGATGGCTTTTCCACGTTAGCAATCGCATTTACTCCAAAAATACCAAATCAAAGAAATTGTACATACAGTGCATAGTGAATAAGACGTTTACTTATAGCACACGTGAAGTGTTTTTACCTTAGTTGCACCAGAGACTATTTAACAGAGACGGACCACTTCTATTAAAATGAATGGAAAAAATTAGAATGCCCAACTGCAGCCAACAGTCAACGGATGTAGATAGGAAGTCTCGCCTTACAGGTAAAAGAGCCAATCATCTTTTAGACACAGACATCACCTGTCAATCAACTCGAGAACGCATTAGCTATAAAAGCTGGGAAAATTGCGTTTTTTAGTGTAATCTGAGGTAAAGAAGCACCATTTATGATATCAGTGTTGTCAGATTTTACTGCTGATTTGAAATATTTTCTTTGATTGTAATCTTGACCAACCGTTTTAGAGATTTTGGTCTTTCCCCATTCAAGTAGATAGGAGCTGCATTTTCATGACTGGAAATAGCCTCCCAAGAGCATTCCAAACATGGCCGACAGTGGAATGACTTGCTAGAAAGACTTTGGTTGCACTCACACACTCGTGCATATCCAGCACAAGCAGCAGCAGTCTCCTGACAGTTTAAACAGCCTGGATCGCCTGCTTGGATTTTCGTCATGATTTGTGAACGTCTCGGTTCCCTGAGATGAAGGGAACGAGACATTGCGTGCTAACACATATGGGGAGTGTCCTTCCACAAGAACTAGTTGAAACCTCTCTACAATAACGGCAATTTTCTAATATGGTGTTTGAGCCCTGCCCTTTAAGGCACGAAGCTGTCCTATAAATGCAGGTGCATAAACACCATTCCTCAGAATTTTCTGACTAAGGGACAAGGAGCGCATCGCTCGCACCTCAGAAGAAGTCTTGTAGTCCGGCCAGCGTTCACAATGTCTCGTTCCCTTTGTCTCAGGGAACCGAGGTTACGTACAAAACCGAGGCATTCCCTTACAACTCAGTACACTTGATATTGCGTGCTAACGCATATGGGGAACAGAATCCCATCACGCCGCATTACACGACATAACCTTCCAGAGAGGAAACATGACACTACAGTCCCGCAGGACGGTGACCGACATGAGTATGCCACAAGTGAGTGACCCTTATGTTGGGCCAGGAGCGGAGCACTCAGAACGAATATATTAACTGTAGTCATACAGTGAATTAACCCCTTCACGAACCCAGTTGGGAAGGGAGTTTATTTATAATGAAAGTACTTGTGACTTTCTGGTAAATTACAACAACCTGATGCAGGCGGTTGTGTAAAATGATAGGGAGCCCGTACTTAAGGGGAGGGGCATAAATATATGTTTGGCAAACGAAATAGCAAGCGCTCTAAACAGAGAGGACTTGTGAAGAGAGAGACGTTACATCCAGGTTGTAAAACCTTGCGAATGTGTTTTGAGAAGACCATCCTGCTGCAAAACATGTCTTGTAAAGACACACCATTCGTCCATGCCCATGAGGAGGCCATGCCTCTAGTTGAGTGTGCTTTAACACCAATTGGGCAGATCTTACCCTGCAACTCGTAAACCAGGGCAATCGCATCAAAAATCCAGTGAGAAAGTCTTTGCTTGGAGACGGACATTCCTTTCGTATGTCCTCCATAACACACAAAGAGCTGATCAGACAGTCTGAAATGGCGGGTGCGCTCAACGTATGCATGTAGCGCCTGCACAGGGCATAACAAATGCAAGGATTGTTCCTCATCCAAATTAAATGGAGAAGAGAAGAAAGCTTGAAGGTGAACCACCTGCGCTCTGAAGGGCATGGTTAGAACCTTAGGCGTATAGCCTGGGTTTGACAGTAGCTTTTGAAAGACCGGGGCCAAACACCAGACATGAATTGTCAATTGATAGTACATGTAAGTCACCGACCCATTTTACTGAGGCCAGAGCCAGCAGTAGTGTGGTCTTAATGGAGAGCATGCACAAATCAACAGAGTCCAAAGGCTCGAAGGGGGGCCCGCAAGCGCTTTTAGGACCAAAGTTATGTCCTAAGTCGGGACTGTAGCCGGCCGAGGTGGATTTAATCGTCTTGCTCCTCTAAGGATCTTTATGATTAAATCATGTATGCCTATAGTGGTGTTGGATTCAGGTGCGTGATATGCAGATATAGTCGCCACATAAACTCTGAGCGTTGATGGAGTGAGTCTTGCATCTAATCGCTCTTGAAGAAATATGAGAATTTCATGTATGGGGAAGTTTACTGGGTCTTTGCCATGTGAAAGACACCAATCAGTGAACACATTCCATTTTAGCGTGTAGAGGCATCTCATGGATGCCGCTCTGGCCTGTAAAATGGTGTTCATGACTGAATCTGTTCTGGCACGTTTAGCATGCTCCATTCAGGGGCCACACATACAGGTTCCACAGCTGGGGCTGGGGATACCAGATAGTGCTTTGTGCCTGAGAGAGGAGATCCCTCATCAGCGGTATTTCCAACGGCGAGCTGTATAACATCTCTGTCATTTCCGGAATCCATGGCTGATTGGGCCATTTCGGCGCAATTAACAGAACTGTTTCCATGTCCATTCAGACTTTGCTGATGACAGAATGGAGGCAGCGCACCAGGGGAAGCGAATACTGGCATTTCGCCGGCTATACGTGGGCCAACGTGTCATGGCGACATATATACACCACTACTGTTGTGTTGACCAAACGAATCAGAATGTGGTGATTCATAATATCAGAATGAAAAGCTCTCAAAGCTAGAAAGGCAGCCAGTAGCTCTAGGCGGTTGACATGTCACGGCCGTTTCGCACCTGTTTCCAGGTGTCGAAAGTCGGGCGTCCATTACACACTGTGCCCCAAACAGTGTTGGATGCATTTGTGGTCAGCACTTGCTTTATGAAAACTTGACCCAGCATAACACCCTGTTGGTAGAAGGCTGGTGCTGTTCATGGTGCTAGAGCAGCCAGACAGTGGTGAGTTACTGCGATCCACATGAAAGTGAAATGACTTCAGTGGTAATGTTTTTTCAGATTGAACTGAAACAGACACCGAAGAATGGTCTGTAAGTGCTTGTTATGAGGTGCGCATGCATGAACTCCTAAAAAGGAGATTTACTGGCTGGAGAAAAGTGTGCTTCATCAGGAGACTTTAACCTTTTGATAGACTCAGTCCTTCATCATAGTGAAGCAAAAGTGTGTAAGCCCCCTAGAGCAACACTGATGCTTCATAGGATGTGTAAACATGTTTGTCTTACAGATATTTGGAGACTTTTGAACCCATCTGGTAGGAACTATACATTTTTTTCATCAGTCCATAAGATTTATTCTAAAATAGATTTTTTTTCTGATATCCAAGTCCCTCATTTCATCTGTTGTTGATTGTTCAATTGGAAACATATTAGTCTCAGATCACGCCCTGGTATGTTTAGAGGTGTTGCCACATATGGAGAAAAGGAAATCATATAGTTGGCGCTTTAATGTGTCCCTTTTGCAAAATCCTGAATTCCAACAAATGTTAAAGGCTGAAATCAGTGTTTATATGGAGACCAATTGGTCCTCAGTATCCTCTGTGGGCGTGGCTTGGGAGGCACTTAAGGCGGTTCTTATGGGTCAGATCATACAGTATGCCTCATTCATCAAAAAATCCAAAGCACGAGAACTCGTGGAGTTGGAAGGGAATATAAAAAATGCGGAGGCAGAGCTGAAGCGCCGAATGTTGTTCGATGGCCTCAGAGAATTGACCCGATGGAAATACAGATATAATTCTATTTTGTCACGGAAGGTGGAGTTTTGGCTGTTCAGGGCAAGACAGTGATACTTTGAGTCGAGGGGATAAAGCAGGGAAGCTTTTGGCTTGATATATAAAACAGAGAGAGTCTTTTTCTACCGTTCCCTCAGTGCAAACTGCTAGTGTTGAAATATTTACCTCGGCCACTGATAATAATAATGCTTTTAAAGAATTCTGTCTTGATCTCTATAGTTCCACGTCTTTGTCTACTGATGAAGATATTAGAAACTTTGTGGGTCCATTAGATCTCCCTAAACTGATGAGGAGCTTGATGTGGTAATTAAGGCCTTACCTACAGGCAAGGCTCCGGGACCATATGTTTTTTCTGCAGAATTTTTTAGATCTTATGCTACAGAACTGGCTCCACTTTTGTTAGAAGTTTATACGGAACCATTAAAGAATGGAAAGCTTCCGACAGCCATGACACAAGCCCGGATCAGTCTGATTCTTAAGAAGGACAAAGATCCAGTTACCGTCCAATTTCCCTGATCAAGCTAGACATTAAAATTTTGTCAAAAATCTTGGCTAATCAATTAAGTAAAGTTATGACATCTCTTATACATATAGATCAGGTGGGGGTTATTCGGGGCCGCAGCTCTTCTGATAACATTAGGTGTTTCATCAATATCATGTGGTCAGTGGTGAATGATCAGACTCCGGTCGCTGCCATCTCACTTGATCTTTTTAAGGTTTTGGAAATATACAGGTTCAGAAATACTTTTATTGAATGGATTAAGTTACTTTATAGACACCCAGTAGTGGAGGTACAAACAAATTGATTAATTTCAGATTATTTTACTCTGGGTATGGGCACGTGGCAGGGTTGCCCTCTTTCCCCATTATTGTTCTATCTTGCCCTGGAACCATTAGCAGCCGCGATAAGAAAGGAGGATGATTTTCCAGGGGTGATGGCGGGAGGTGTGGCGCATAAGCTTTTGCTTTGCGCAAATTATATTTTATTATTTGTCTCTGACCCCATTAGATCTATGCCTTGCCTCCACAGGATTATTAATTCCTTTTCTAAATTCTCAGGATACAGTGTCAGTTGGTCTAAATCCGAAGCTTTGGCTCTGACAGCGTACTGCCTAGTAACGGCTTTTCAACCGGGCGCCTTCCAGTGGCCCAAACAGGGCATTAAGTATTTGGGCATTTTATTCCCAGCAAATTTGTGTGATTTAGTTAGAGTTAATTTTGACCCTTTAATAAAAAGGTTTTCGAGTGATGTGAGTAGGTGGGCTTCATTACATTTATCTATGACTGGGAAGGTTAATGTTATTAAAATGAATTGTATTCCAAAATTCAACAACCTGCTACAGTCTCTCCCTTTAGATGTCCCCCTCTCTTACTTCAAGCAATTTGATAGCATAGCGAAGACCTTTATTTGGAATGGTAAACGTCCCAGATTACATTTCAACAAGTTACATAGGCCGATTGACAAAGGTGGGCTAGGCCTACCCAAGATTTTGTTTTATTATTATGCATTTGGTCTCAGACATTTGGCTCACTGGTCACTTCCACCTGAGAGAGCCCCTCCCTGGTTTTGTATTGAACAGGAAGTTCTTGCCCCTATTTCGCCATTGCAAAGCCTTTCTATTAAACTAACCAGAGAAGTTAAGTCACACCCCTTTATCTTGTATTTGCACGCGGTTTGGACAAAAGTGTCCAGAGTGTTTAATTCTGACATTTATTTAAATGTAGCCTCGAGTATATGGCTGAACCCAAAATTATGCATTAATAAGTCCTCTTTCTGTTGGTCAGAGTGGATTGTGAGGGGGGTTACTACACTCGGTGACCTATATGAGAGTGGAGTGTTGAGATTGTTTAAAAATGTGGTTCAACATTTTAAGGTTCCTAGATCTCAGTTCTTTAGGTATTTACAGCTGCACCACCTGCTCTGTGCTATTTTGGGGAGTAGTATACACCCCCCTAAAGCAGCAAATACTCTGGTAGTGGTGATTACTGCTTTTTTAATTCAGAGTCTGGGGGACGGAGCTTTGTCTTCTCTCAAGAAATTATGGGAGAAAGACTTTGATTTGGTATTGGAGGAGGGAGCGTGGGCTAGGACTCTAAAAAGTCTACATCGAGAGATGCAGTGGTCCGTCTGATGCAATTTAAGATTTTGCATTGATTCTATTGGACCCCCTCTAGATTGTATAGGCTGGGTCTTAAAGACATGTTTTTTGGGGATGTGTTAAAATCCAAGAATTTTGGTTGAGGGATCAGAGCTTTATGTGTGAGGTAATTTTCATTTTGCCACAGACTCTGTATCCTGGGTGATGGGACGGTTGTCAACATTGGGGATACATATTTAAAAAGTTGGGTCCTAGCCGGAGTCATGATTGGCAGGAAAGTCATCCTCAGGGGATGGAAATCGGCTGGGGCAACCTCGGGAGTGGTGCGGGGAGATGGGCGGGGTGGCTGCATTTGAAGAGGTGATTTTTAGAAGGCTGGGGAAATGGGATTTGTTTGTCATGAATTGGGGGAGTTATTTAGGTTTTTTGGAGGGTTCTCGCAGAGGAGCTGTGGAGAGGGATTTGTAGTTTAGTTGAATATGTGTATTATTGATGTTGTTTGAAAGTGTATCTTTTATTTATTTATTATTATTATTTATTTACATTTTTTTTATTTCTATTTCTTTTATTATTATGTTCTAGTTGTTGGTGACCACAGTAGTGTGTGTTTGTGTCAGGTTGGGGGTGGGGGGTGGTAATGTTCGTGGGGGGTTTAATGTGAATAATTGATTCCTTATTCTATGTTGTGTTTGTATGTTTTATGACTGGAATCAATAAAAAATTGTTAATAAAAATAAATAAAAAAAAGATTGTGTATTTCAGCTCGTAACACTGGTGGCCAACGTGCAAATTGGATCATATAACCATGTCCGATAATTTTTTAGCACCCAGTCAGAATGCCAGTAAGAGCTCGCCACGCGTCCATGTTGCGGGACATAGGGAAATTTGGTATGTTCATAACATGATATAATGTGTTGCTCACCATTGGGAAGTGGTTGCGTGTAATGTGAGGCTTTGAAGTGGGAAAGCTCTTTATTGAAAAGTGTGAGCGTCTCGTGCATGTATAATGAGCTCTGTAATCTTTGTAATTCATTACAAGATATAATGCGCCGCTCACCATTGGGAAGTGGTTTTGCAAAATATGTGGGCTTTGAAGTGGGAAAGCCCTTTACTGAAAAAATGTGAGCGTCTTGTGCGAGCGCTGTACACTTTTTGCAATCTTTGTATGTTCATACATTATATATTGCACCGCTCACCATTAGGACGCGGTTGTGCATAATGTGCAAACTTTATTGCTAAAGAGCGTTTTGGATAGTCTCTGTTTACTGTGGAGGAAAACACGTTCCAGTATGGATGAGAGGTGTAAATGTAGCAATTAGTATTAGTGTGGACGTGACATTTGTATTGAAAATGCCCTGTATGCTGGATATAATTGCTTTTTTTTTTTTTTTTACAGTCAACTTTTTTTCAAAGTATCACTGTTTCATAGAACAGATTTTAGAAAAAAGATGTAACGAGTATCTGTTGTTCACATCTCTTTCCTGCTACTCACCCACTCTCTCTGCCTTAAGCGTGTCCCAGATGTTGCAGTTAAAATCGTCATAGCCAGCGAGGATAAGTCTTCCAGAGAGGGAGGGAGCAAGGGAAGTTACTCCACACATGATTGCGGAGTCCTGGTATGTGATGAGCTCCTGGTCTGCACGCAGGTCATACAGCTTGCAGGAAGCATCGTCTGAACCTGTGATCACTGCATTGCCATTTGGGAAAAACTGAAGAGGCCAGAGATAGAGTAACAGATAAAGAAAGAAGTTGAGTTGGTTGATAAGGAGTTTGGAGTGGTGTTTAGCGCATTGCTATGTGGTTGCACGGGTGTTCAGTGTGTTTGTTAAGTGGTTGCTTACTAACCCAAGTCAAAAGAGCCCACTCCCAAGTCTATATGATATTCTGATCCATAGAGATGGATTGGGTCCTTCCTTCAGTTGAATTATAAGGGCATTTCTGCACATTTTATAGTCTATATAGCACACCTTTCCTCAACAAGCCACAGTGGATGAAACATTTATGTTTATAGCAAAAATTGTGCAGGATGAGTTACATACCAAAGTTAAATACTTAAGTTTATTACTAACCCTATAGTATAAGCAACAGTAATAGTGATGCTTGCCTAATAATTTTTTACATTTTTAAGTGGTTTCATTATATTTTGACTCAATATTTCCCCTGGTTGTTTTGTGGTTGTAATCTCTAATTGATTTTTATAACTCCATAGCATTCTTACCCCAATGGCATTGACGTCACTCTCATGGCCTCCAAAGGTCTGTCTGCACTGGCCATCACGGATATCCCACAGTTTGGCTGTGAAATCACAAGCTCCTGAGATGAAAGTGTTAAAGTCTGGGGCCACACCCAGGGACATACAGTCTCCCAGATGGCCAGCAAAGACAGTCTTCTGTGATCCTGTCTCAATGTCCCACAGAAAACTGCAAAGAAATCAGAGGTCATGTCATTTTAAGGATGTAGTGCTGATCTAAATGCATTATTTACAGCACAATTAATTTAAGTTAATAAATGTTTTACTGTGTACCAGGTGCAGTCTCCAGAACTGGTGATGATTTCACTGTCACTCAGGAAGCGGCAGCAAGAAAGGTAACCTGATGAACAGAAAACCCAATAAAGAGGAATCAAATGATATATACTGAAAGACAAAAAGAAAAACCAATGCGTCAGTTACAAGTAGCTACTAGCTCACAGTTCACTTCCCTTCTCAGACATGGTTGAAGCCTATATTTGTGTTATTATGGGGCTCAGAAAGTTAAAATTCCAAATTCATAAATTATTCTTACCTGTGTGTGCTGCGAGCTCCCGCATGACCTTAACATTACCATCTTTGCCCTTCAGGTTATAGATGGAGCACATGTTGTCCAGTCCTCCACACGCCACCATGTTTCCTGAAGGGGCGTATGCACATGTCATCACCCATGAGGATTTCAGTGGGATTGCATGCACCTAGACCGCAATCAGGCACGATGTTAATTAACGTTCAAGAGATTAAGGCTTATTGGCATCTGGTTATAAGTACGTTGTTAAAGAAACGTTCTCAGTTATAGGAATACATGGATATAGGGATGTACAGTGATTTATGCGGGATGTATAGAAGGATGCCAAATTGAGGAATTTAGATACTGCACTACTGCATTAACCAACATGCCATCCCATGTCTCCAGGGACAGAGCTTGTCTTTTCTGCATGAATTTGGTGCAAGCTCCAAGAATTGGATAAAAGGTATATAAAAAATATAGAGGAAATCAATGGAAAATGGCTTAAAATATTTTAAATATATTTATTTAACTAAACCTTATTTAATTTCAAAATATATCAATTTATCAATATATCAATAATATCACTACATATTCCAAAACTATAGCTCCACTATACAGCCAGAGATTACTGTTTGTTTCTGGAAGAAGTCAAGGCATGACACCACAGCTTACAGAGTTCTTCACTTACAAAATGTAGCAACAAGCCGTCATGGTTACTTGTGTAACCTCCGTTCCCTGATGGAGGGAACGAGATGTTGTGTCGATGTAGTGACACTAGGGGTCACTCTTGGGAGCCGAGACACCTCTGGTCTTTGATAAAAGGCCAATGAAAATTGGCGAGTGGTATTTGCATGCCACTCCCCCGGACATACGGGTATAAAAGGAGCTGGTATGCAACCACTCATTCAGGTTTTATGCTGAGGAGCCGATATAAGGTCCGGCCATTTCAGCGGGTAGTTCAGCGTTGTGGCAATAGGGACACAATGTCTCGTTCCCTCCATCAGGGAACGGAAGTTACACAAGTAACCATGACGTTCCCTGTCTGTCACTCACTTGACGTTGTGTCGATGTAGTGACACTAGGGGTCCCTATACGAAACGCCACAATTGGCTGAACTGTGTTACTTGAACTGGTGGTGTGTGGTGGGCAGACTACTGTGTGCCTCATAGCCAGCACACCAGGTCGACACGTAACCTCCCCCAACATAGTTATGAGTGTCGAACGGCCCTTTGGGGACAAGTCGACTACTCAAGAGATAGAGACAGGCTTAACCCAGTCGTGGCCTCTTTTCCCCTTCTCTTTTTCCACTCCCTAAAAAAGAAGGGGGATTATCCGACTGGGCTCCCAGGTCTAGTCGGGGGGTGTCCCTCCCAAGGGGAAGACACCGCAGAGACCACACCTCAACCAAAGAGAGGGGGGATATTTAAGTGGAAGAATACGTCACATGGTCTTTCCAACCATGTGGAGAGTCTTCAAGGTAGATCCTACCCAACGGGGGAGGAGTTACTACAAACATGGAGACTGGGGCAGAGGGGCTCTGCCCATGGAAGACGCAGTTTGCCAACGGGGAAATTAATTATCGGAAGATATATATCACATGGGGTTAGCCTTACAGGGAACCGCCACATGCGGAGCACCTACCCCAGAACAGGGCTCTTAGTTAGCACGTGTACTGGGCCGGCAGCGAGTCTCTCTGAAAACTCGACTGCCACAGGGCTCGGAGGAAGTCAACCAGGGAACAAAGTTTGTGAACACTACTGGGAATTAATGGCGCACGTCTTCAGCTCAAAAGGAGGTGGAAGGCACTGTGTGCAAGCGATACACCCGGCCGGCTATCCCAGGCTTATCCGCTTGTATTGTGTGCCACTACCTGGGACGAAACCTGTTCCACCCGGAGGTTGTAGAACCTTGCAAAGGTGTTGGGTGTTGCCCAGCCTGCTGCTCTGCAAATGTCTGTTAGAGAGGCACCCCTGGCCAGGGCCCAGGAAGCCGCTACACCCCTGGTAGAATGGGCTCGTAGCCCTACCGGGGGCGGCATGTCCTGGGCGTGATATGCCATAGTTATGGCATCAATGAGCCAGTGGGCGATCCTCTGCTTGGAGACAGTGCTTCCTTTCTGCTGTGCACCAAAGCAGACAAAGAGCTGCTCAGAGATCCTAAAGCTCTGCGTGCGATCCAAATAGATGTGTAAAGCGTGCACCAGACACAGCAACGACAGGGCTGGGTCTGCCTTCTCCTGGGGCAGCGCTTGCAGGTTCACCACCTGGTCCCTAAAAGGGGTGGTGGGAACCTTGGCCACATAGCCCGGTCGGGGTCTCAGGATCACGTTAGAGTAACCCGGACTGAACTCCAGGCACGTTTCGCTGACAGAGAACGCTTGCAGGTCTCCTATCCTCTTGATGGAAGTGAGCACAGTCAGGAGGGCAGTCTTCAAGGAGAGTGCCTTAAGCTCGGCTGACTGCAAAGGCTCAAAGGAGGCTCTCTGTAGACCCTGAAGAACTACAGAGAGGTCCCATGAGGGAACGAGGCACGGTATGGAGGGATTCAGCCTCCTAGCGCCTCTTAGGAAACTGATGATCAGGTCGTGCTTCCCTAAGGACTTACTGTCGACTGCGTCGTGGTGTGCTGCTATGGCGGCAACGTACACCTTCAAGGTGGAAGGGGACAGCCTCCCTTCCAACCTCTCCTGCAGGAAGGAAAGCACTGATCCGACTGCGCATCTCTGGGGGTTTTCCCGTCGGTAAGAACACCACTTAGCGAACAGACGCCACTTAAAGGCATACAGGCACCTCGTAGAGGGGGCCCTAGCCTGAGTGATCATGTCTACCACCGCTTAGGTCTTCCACATCCCGTCCAGGGGCCAGACATGGAGATTTCAGAGGTCTGGTTGCGGGTGCCAGACGGTGCCCTGTCCCTGAGAAAGAAGGTCCTTCCTCAGGGGAATTTGCCAGGGGGGCTGTCGCGAGGAGTGTGAGGTCCGAGAACCACGTCTGGGTGGGCCAGTAGGGTGCTACCAGGACGACCTGCTCCTCGTCCTCCCTGACCTTGCACAGGGTCTGTGCAAGTAAGCTCACTGGGGGAAATGCATATGTGCGCAGGCTAGGGGGCCAGCTGTGTGCCAGCGCGTCTATGCCGAGGGGAGCCTCAGTGAAGGCGTACCAGAGCGGGCAGTGGGAGGATTCTTGGGAGGCGAACAGGTCCAACTGTGCCCGTCCGAATCGACTGCAAATCAGCTGGACCACCTGAGGGTGGAGTTTCCACTCTCCCCTGAGGGTAACCTGCCGTGACAGCACGTCCACTGTAGTGTTGAGGTTGCCCGGGATGTGAGTGGCTCGCAGCGACTTGAAGTGCTGCTGACTCCAGAGGAGGAGACGGCAGGCGAGTTGTGACATACAACAAGAGTGCAGACCGCCTTAGCGGTTGACATGCTACCACTGCCGTGTGGTCTGTCCGAACTAACACATGCTTGCCCTGGATCAATGGCCTAAACCTCTGCAGGGCGAGCAAAATTGCCAACAACTCGAGGCAGTTGATGTGCCAATGCAGTCGCGGGCCTGTCCACGTTGCAAACAGCGCCCCAGCCCGTTTTGGAGGCATCTGTCGTGACCACGACGTGCTTGGAGACCAGTTCTAGAGGAACACCTGTTCGTAGAAACGAGAGGTCGGTCCAAGGGCTGATAAGATGGTGACAAACCGGCGTGATGACCACGTGATGTGTCCCGTGGCGCCATGCCCATCTCAGGATTGAGTCTGAAGCCAGTGCTGAAGCGGTCTCATATGCATCAACCCGAGTGGGGTGGCCACCGCCGAGGTTGCCATATGCCCCAGGAGCCTCTGAAAAAGTTTCAGTGGAACCGCTGTTTTCTGTTTGAACGCCTTCAAACAGGCCAGCACCAACTGGGCACGCTCGTTCGTAAGGCGCGCTGTCAAAGAGACTGAGTCCAGCTCCAAACCGAGAAAAGAGATGCTCTGAACCAGGAGGAGCTTGTTCTTTTCCCAGTTGACCCGAAGCCCTAGTCGACTGAGGTGTGAGAGCACCAAGTCCCTGTGTGCGCACAACATGTCTCGAGAGTGAGCTAGGATTAGCCAGTTGTCGAGATAGTTGAGAATGCGAATGCCCACCTCCCTTAACGGGGCAAGGGCAGCCTCTGCGACCTTCGTGAAGACATGAGGTGACAGGGACAGGCTGAAAGGGAGGACTTTGTACTGATATGCCTGACCCTCGAATGCAAACCGCTGGAAGGGTCTGTGTCGAGGAAGGATTGAGACGTAGAAGTACGCGTCCTTCAGGTCTACCGCCACGAACCAATCTTGACACCGGACGCTCGCCAGAATGCGTTTTTACGTCAGCATCTTGAACGGGAGTCTGTGTAAGGCCCGGTTCAGTACTCGCAGATCCAACCCACCGCCTTTTTTTGGTACGATGAAGTAGGGGCTGTAAAACCGCTGTAAAAAAGCGATCTCCATGCGCAAGGTAGCAGCGTTTTCATTCTTGACCAAGGTGAAGTGAATACCGCTGAACCTGGGCGGGCCGGACGGTCCGGATCAGCCATCGCGATGGATTGGAAAGCACAAGCCACGCATCCAAGTTCCGCGCAAGGGGGACCAAGGGGACAGCGTCATCGGACATACCGGCAGGTGGGGCCTCATGGCAGGGCGGAGCTCGAGGTGCCACACCACGTCATGGCCGTGCTGAGTCTAGGGACATTGAAGCACTTGCTCCTTGTGACCACCCCCGGAACAGCCTGGGATGGGGGAGGAAGAGGCCTGTCCTCATAGCCCGTGGAGACTGCCACATCGGGGGTGGCTATGTGCCACAGCTGGACGCTCAGGGGTGGAAAAACCCGTGGACGGGGGTCGTGATGACGACCGTGCACACCGGGTATGTGACCCAGGGAGGAAAGAAACTGCTCTTTTGCTGAACTGTTGGGTACCGCAGCCACTTGGGCATGTGGCGAAATCAAACAAAGGCAACAAAAGATTTTCCACCCGGCTCTTCACCGGGGGATGGAGTGGTCTTCTTACCAGCTCCAGGTGAGTGGGTTCCTTCGTCCTTGAGTCGCCCGTCTCAGGGGTGCTTTGATGACCTCCATGGGTTCTTAGGTGTCGACTGTTAGACGGGTGGCATCTGCTTCCTGCGGTGGGCTCCACGCCGGGGCCGGGTCGAAGGGGCGGGCTGCGGCAGAGCCGGTGCAGTCACCGCAGGGGGATGCCCTTGGTGATGAGCAGATGGGGTGCGGGATCTTGAGCCACTCCAGGATGTGCCGGATAGCCTCTGTCTACTGAACTGCCGAGAACTGCTGGGCAAAGTCCTTGACGGTGTCGCTGAATAGGCCAGCCTGGGAAATGGGGGCAGCAAGAAACTGTGTCTTGTCGGCCTCACCCATCTCGACCAGGTTGAGCCAAAGGTGGCGCTCCTGGACCACTAATGTGGCCATCGTCCGCCCGAGAGACCGCGCCATGACCTTCGTTGCTCGGAGAGTGAGGTCGGTCACTGAGCGCAGTTCCTGCATCAAATCTGGGGCGGAACTACCCTAGTGCAATTCTTTCAACGCCTTGGCTTGGTGGACCTGCAGGAGAGCCATGGTGTGCAGGGCAGAGGCGGCTTGTCCAGCAGCGCTGTAGGCTTTAGCCGTCAGGGAATACGTGAGCCTACAGGGCTTGGACGGGAGCTTAGGGAGTCCGTGCCAGGTGGCGGTGCTCTGCGGGCATAGGTGCACTGCAAGCGCCTTATCCACCGGGGGAATCGCCGTGTAGCCCCTGGCCACCCCGCCATCGAGGGTAGTGAGAGCGGGGGAACTGCGGAACTGGGGCCGGGCAGTAAAAGGTGCCTCCCACGATCTTGTCAGCTCCTCATGCACTTCCGGGAAGAAAGGCACTGGAGCGGGGCGTGGCTGCTTTGAGCGGCGCCGCGAGCCCAGGAACCAATCATCAAGCCGCGAGGGTTCAGGGGAGAGCGGAGGGTTCCACTCTAAGCCGATGCTCGCAGCCACCCGGGAAAGCATGTCCGTCATTTCGGCATCAGCCTGTGACTGGGCAATCGACCCTGAAGGGGGGAGCCCAGCTGAGGCTTCTGCGTCCGACTGGACAAGCCCGCTCTCCGATGCTGCGCTTGAGAGCTCATCATCTTCGCAGTCTCCGAACAAGAAGCCAGACTCACCATGAGACGAGCCGGCGAACTCATCCGGAAGCCCGACTGGGGCAGACGAGCGTACTGGGGAATGGGAGGTCCGCGGGGGGATACCCGGCAGAGGCAATCCCATTGGGGTCCCCAAATCGCCCCCAGTGCTAGCCACGCTGGCCTCATACCCGTAGGTAGAAGGACCGAGGCGGGGAGCCGCTGGGGTGGCTTGCTTTCTTACAAAAGCAAGCCGCGACCGCAACGTTGCCATGGTCATGTTCTCGCAATGAGAACATGAACCATCCACAAACGCTGCCTCCGTGTGGGTCGCGCCCAGACACGAAAGACAGTGATCATGACCATCCAAAGTTGAGCGATAACGACCGCAACCAGGAATAACACACAATCGGAAGGGCATCTTTAAAAAGATGCGTCTTTAAAAAGACGTTCCGTGTGTGCCGCTCTTTTAGAGAAATATATACTCTTTTAGAGGAAAAAGCTCTTTCAGAAAATATACTCTCTTTGTTTTCTGCCGAAGCACCCAGGGGCGTTCTCTGCAGTGCACCAGTGCAGAGGAGGGAGAAGCCACTGAAATGCGCCGTCAGATCCAGCAGAGGTGAATGAACAGTAGATTTCAGCTCAATGAGCATGACCGTTCGGCTCCAAAGAGAAAATCTGAATGAGTGGTCGCATACCAGCTCCTTTTATACCCGTATGTCTGGGGGAGTGGCATGCAAATACCACTCGCCAATTTTCATTGGCCTTTTATCAAAGACCAGAGGTGTCTTGGGCTCCCAAGAGTGACCCCTAGTGTCACTACATCGACACAACATCGAGTGAGTGACAGATAGGGAACAAACCCTTTGCCTCAGAATAAACAGAAAATGTTTCAGTCCTACTTTCGGACTTCATGTCATTTAAATATGCCTCCTTCCTCTTGCACACAAATTTGGCCACTGGCAGGTCCTAATTTTCTTAATAGCCATGGTCAGAAATGATTTGCATTGAAATGTACATGAGAGCAAGTTAAAGTGCTCTGCTGATTTTTGGTGAGCACCACACCTAGCAACAAATGTTGTAGATTTTTTTTTATTTTTTTTATCAATAGTTATCAGTGATTTTGGGCTTTTTTATAGCTAAACAAAAGGACAGAAAAGGCAAAAAAAGAAAAGAAAAAAAAACATTGCAGTACCTTATTGGTGGAGTAGGTGTCCCATACAATCAACTTGCCATCCTGGGATGCACTGACACACAGTCTGAGAGAAAGACAATAAGAGACAAAAAGACAAAGAAATAGGGGTCGGGTTAGAAAATAAACATGTTCTGAAGCCACAGGTAAAATAAAAAATGGTATGGTAAGACTTTAGTAGTTAATTCAGTGCTTATCTCAAGTGTAACTGCTGTAACACAAACAAAAATCTTCAACGACAAAAGATCTGATCCCTTATCAAGCCTTCTAACCTTATTTTAAGAAGCAAACTGAGTTTGGTGAGTTGGTGTAATAATCCAAATCTCTGATTGAGATTTGCCTTTCAAATATAGCCGAATCAGAGGTAAAGAAATTAAGGGGGGGCCAAGGAGGTCTTTTACATGTATCAATCTCCTTGCAAATATCTGTGATTATATAAAAAGCCTTGATCTTACTAATATTTGCATAAATACAGTGCATGCTCTATCAGCATAGCACATACATGTAAACTGAGTATATGTATGTAATTATTATAGAATATATATGTACAATATACCTGAGGTATCTGTATAATGTATGTATGTGCTTACTTGTATATCAACCCATATAGTACAGTTAGTATGTTTGCAAAAAAGATAATATTTACTTTGAGTCTGTCCCCCAGTGCATGGCATAGATTTTGGCCAGGTGTCCTCTCAATGTCTTCCTGATCTTTAGCTGGACACGTCCCACGACAGCTGTCCCTGCCACATGATCCTGCAGTGTGAGGTCCTGCACTGCTTTACGAGCTGCCTATAGCGCAGAGATATCAGATGCCGACATAGACATAACACATATTAGAGATGATCCCAAAACGTTTTCTATAGGTTTCACTGTGGTCAAAAGTTTTGAAACACTTACTCATTCTTTATTATAATTTTTTTTTTTCATCACATTTTAGAATAATAGTAAAGTCATCAAAACTATGGAATAACATAAATGGAACAATGGGAATTATGTTGTGACTAAACAAAATCCAAAATAAATCAAAACTGTGTTATATTTTAGCATCTTCAAAGTAGTCGCCGTTTGCCTAGAATTTGCAGACATGTACTCTTGACATTTTCTCAACCAACTTTTTGAGGTATCACCCTGGGATGCTTTTTAAACAGTATTGAAGGAGTTCCCATCTATGTTCAGAATCAGAATCAGAATGAGCTTTATTGCCAAGTATGCTTACACATACAAGGAATTTGTCTGGTGACAGGAGCTTCCAGAACACAACAATACAAAAACAGCAACAAGACTTTTAAATAGATAAATATTGAAAAGAAAAAAGTATATATAAAATACACATATATATATACACATATACATATACATACATACATATACACACACACACACACACACACACACACACATATATATATATATGTGTGTGTGTATATGTATGTATATGTGTGTGTGTGTGTGTGTGTATATATATGTGTATGTATATGTATGTATATATATATATATATATATATATATATATATATACACATACATATACACACACACACATATATATATATATATATATATATATATATATATATATATATACATACACACATACATACATATACACACACATACACACACATATATATATATATATATATATATATATATATATATATATATATATATATATATACAGTACAGTGCATCCGGAAAGTATTCACAGCGCTTCACTTTTTCCACATTTTGTTATGTTACAGCCTTATTCCAAAATGGATTAAATTCATTATTTTCCTCAAAATTCTACAAACAATACCCCATAATGACAACGTGAAAGGAGTTTGTTTTAAATCTTTGCAAATTTATAAAATATAAAAAACGAAAAAAAATCACATGTACATAAGTATTCACAGCCTTTGCCATGACACTCAAAATTGAGCTCAGGTGCATCCTGTTTCCACTGATCATCCTTGAGATGTTTCTACAACTTGATTGTAGTCCACCTGTGGTAAATTCAGTTGATTGGACATGATTTGGAAAGGCACACACCTGTCTATATAAGGTCCCACAGTTAACAGTGCATGTCAGAGCACAAACCAAGCCATGAAGTCCAAGGAATTGTCTGTAGACCTCTGAGACAGGATTGTATCGAGGCACAGATCTGGGGAAGGGTACATAAAAATTTCTGCAGCATTGAAGGTCCCAATGAGCACAGTGGCCTCCATCATCCGTAAATGGAAGAAGTTTGGAACCACCAGGACTCTTCCTAGAGCTGGCCACCTGGCCAAACTGAGCGATCGGGGGTGAAGGGCCTTAGTCAGGGAGGTGACCAAGAACACGATGGTCACTCTGACAGAGCTCCAGCGTTTTTCTGTGGAGAGAGGAGAACCTTCCAGAAGAACAACCATCTCTGCAGCACTCCACCAATCAGGCCTGTATGGTAGAGTGGCCAGACGGAAGTCACTCCTCAGTAAAAGGCACATGACAGCCCGCCTGGAGTTTGCCAAAAGACACCTGAAGGACTCTCAGACCATGAGAAACAAAGACTGAATTCTTTGGCCTTAATGGCAAGCATCATGTCTGGAGGAAACCAGGCACCGCTCATCACCTGGCCAATACCATCCCTACAGTGAAGCATGGTGGTGGCAGCATCATGCTGTGGGGATGTTTTTCAGCGGCAGGAAATGGGAGACTAGTCAGGATCGAGGGAAAGATGAATGCAGCAATGTACAGAGACATCCTTGATGAAAAGCTGCTCCAGAGCGCTCTGGATCTCAGACTGGGGCGAAGGTTCATCTTCCAACAGGACAACGACCCTAAGCACACAGCCAAGATAACAAAGGAGTGGCTCTGGGACAATTCTGTGAATGTCCTTGAGTGGCCCAGCCAGAGCCCAGACTTGAACCCGATTGAACATCTCTGGAGAGATCTGAAAATGGCTGTGCACCGACGCTCTCCATTCAACCTGATGGAGCTTGAGAGGTCCTGCAAAGAAGAATGGGAGAAACTGCCCAAAAATAGGTGTGCCAAGCTTGTAGCATCATACTCAAAAAGACTTGAGGCTGTAATTGGTGCCAAAGGTGCTTCAACAAAGTATTGAGCAAAGGCTGTGAATACTTATGTACATGTGATGTGTCGTTTTATTTTTATTTTTTATAAATTTGCAAAGATTTCAAACAAACTTCTTTCACGTTATCATTATGGGGTACTGTTTGTAGAATTTTGAGGAAAATAATGAATTTAATCCATTTTGGAATAAGGCTGTAACATAACAAAATGTGGAAAAAGTGAAGCGCTGTGAATTATTTCCGGATGCACTGTATATATATATACATACATACATACACACATACATACATACATATACACATATATGAATATATATACATACATATACACATATATGAATATATATACATACATACACACACATACACATATGTAGTGCAAATCTAAATACAAATCAGTTATGTACAGTGCAAGGGAATGTAATGGCAGAAGAGGTAGGATGTGTTGGACAATATAAAAAGACTAAGCTGTGTATTTCACATTAATTATTGCTCAAAGGGGCAATTTTAACTGTTCATGAGATGGATAGCCTGAGGGAAAAAACTGTTCCTGTGCCTGACGGTTCTGGTGCTCAGAGCTCTGAAGCGTAGGTCAGAAGGCAACAGTTCAAAAAGGTAGTGGGCAGGGTGAGTAGGGTCCAGAGTGATTTTTCCAGACTTTTTCCTCACTCTGGAAGTGTATAGTTCTTGAAGGGTGGGCAGGGGGCAACCAATAATCCTCTCAGCAGTCCGAACTGTCCTTTGTTGTCTTCTGATGTCTGATTTCGTAGCTGAACCAAACCAGACAGTTATTGAAATGCAGAGGACAGACTCAATGACTGCTGAGTAGAACTGTATCAGCAGCGCCTGTGGCAGGTTGAACTTCCTCAGCTGGTGAAGGAAATACAACCTCTGCTGGGCCTTTTTCACAATGTAGTCAATGTGGGTCTCCCACTTCAGGTCCTGTGTGATGGTAGTGCCCAGGAACCTGAATGACTCCACTGCTGCCACAGTGCTGTTTAGATGTTGGGCACTTATTGGCTGCTTTTCTTTATTATTTGGTCCAAGTCATCAATTTCAAAAACTTTTTTTTTTATTATTAAATTTGAGTTTTATAATTAAATAAATTAATATGGTGGCACAAATATATTTTTGTCTACAAAATAATTTCAAACATTTAAGCATAAGCCTTCAGATCAAAAGATTTTTAAGATCACGAGAAACATTTCAGTCAAGTGTTTCAAAACTTTTGACTGGTAGTGTAGTTTAGAATTATTTCATGAAATGTCCCTATATTTTAGTAAAAAGTATGTTAAATGTTTGTTACTAAAGTTATTGTATTGTTAAAAATGTACTATACACAGAATATACTTTGATTTTTTTTGTTAGACATATTCTACAAGGTCTTTGAGAGTGGTAACACTAACAGTGATCTCATCCTTCAGGCTCTCTGCCTCCTTTCTCAGTTGCTCCATTTCACCCATGGCAACGGTTGTCAGGCACAATCACCCACGAATATAGACAGGAAGTGAGATCAGTAGAGCCAAGAGAATGCTGGGGAGAGGAAAGTATCATTCATTATTTCAGTCTTTCATTTCATTATTACAGTAATCGCAGCTGTTGTTTTGATTATGACTGTGCAATTTATCCTACTGGTTGTGGGAAAAGGTAATTGTTTTTGCTTTTGTTGAAATATAACTTCGGTTGCCCCTTAAACAGGTATTTGCAATTCAAACTCCCCTCAACCTGGTTTGCAAATCCTCACAAATAAGGATGCATGCAAAATTTCACTTGTACAAATCTTACACCCATATTCAAGGTGTACCAAGTCATAGTCAAGCACTTTGCCATACAAGGTACTGCTTTTTCAAATATTCACACTTCCTTTAATGCAGTCAGATATTACTCTACATGAATATTCTAGTCCATTAATAGATTATATTTAAGTGCAAAAGTTTGAGTTACATTAATTTATCACACAAGTTATATATGTTTGTGGTGACTTATAATTAATTTCTAGTTTTTAAGTCCCTCTGAAAAGCATTCACAGGATAACAGAACAGATTATAGTTGAAATGAACAGTAGACAGTGATAATTGTGTTTAAATTAATAATTCATTCACTTTAACACTTATTAAAATTACGCCTGAGTTCTTGGAAAAACGGTCAAAACAATAAGTAGATTTTCTGCTGAAGACACAAGCAGTGGATGAGATCTGAGATACAAAATTATAATCTCCTTATCAGACGTTATTGATGATCTTTTGGCAATATCAATATTGTAGTCTACAGTTAGAGTTAAGCAGTGAGCCCCAGTTTTAGTCACCTGCTAGAACAATTAGTGTTTATATCAAATAATTATTTTATGTATCTCAAGTTTCTGAATATCATGTCTTACCTTACAAAGCCTGACCAGATTAATATACACTATTTCCTTTTGCTTTAATTGTTTTTTGAATCTTTGTGTCTCTCCCGAGCTTGCATGACCAAATGACTTTTGCCTAAAATGACTTTTGCCTAAAATTTGTTTGAGAGGAGAAAGTGAGGGAACAGAAGGGTGTGGATGGGAGAGAGGTGGATCGGTGGGAGGGAGCTGTTCCAGAATGGACATCAGTGAATGTTAAAATGTCTTTTTTTTTTTTTTCTAACTGAAGGTGGACTTGATACCTGAGATTGCTGCTTTGTGTTTGTCATCTCTTGTCATTAGTGTAAATTAAACAGAAATGGCAATGTTATCACCAGCCAGACTGGGAGCACCAAATACCATAACCCAAGAGAGTGAGAAAGTGGGGGAGAGAGATATAGAGATAGAGAGGCAATAGAGTGAGTTTAAATCCACACTGCTGAGATTTTAAGGGAGGCCTTTTGAATCAAATCTGTTCTCATCCGATTATTGACTGCTCTTTGCATCTGGATAAGAGCTACAGCAGAGATGGGAAGGGGGGTAGGTAGATAGACCGAGAGAAAGAGATGGAATGGGTATATGAGTGTGGCCTATCCATCATTTGAATCTCTGACAGGAGTTTTCTGTGACTTTGCTGAAAAAGCAGTCTGTGATCATATTACAGTCATTAGTAATTTCCAAACCTTTTTTATTTAAATAATTTCCATAACATCTAGTTGATTCTTTGCATTCATTAGACTGATTTTAATTATTAAGTAATTTGAAATGATTGAAAATATTTAATAACATGTCCTTTTTCTCTTTATTCCTCACAATAAAGAGAAAATTTTCATTATACGTCTGTTAAAATAATATGTTCAAAAGCACTGAGAATATAAAGATATTTCTACTGTGCTACTCTATTGCTTAACATCACAATGAAAAGTCACATATATCTGTTGTCACTACAGCACAACAAAAGCCATTTAGTTTAGGCATTGTATGGCTACTTCAGGCTTAAAGCTGTTTGACTTCTATGGAATAGTTTTGGTTTTGTCTTAAAATAGGAATTTCCTAAATAAACCAATTGTTGTATTCGTAACTTTGCCATGTAAAAAGCTAAAGCATTGTTAAGCAAATCCAAAATATAGATCTGAATGAGTAGAAAAAGTCCAACACTTACCTGCTCCTCTTAGATGTTTCTCTACTCTATTTGTATTTCTTTTCCCTTCTAACTCTCCTTTTCTCCACTTGTCTTTTTCTCAGGACAATGTCTTTCATTCAGGTTTTCTGCTTTACGAACCTCCTGATTTCTCTCACTCTCTCTCTGTAAACTCTGTGATGGGCAGATGAGGATTGGAGGGGATGAGTGAGATCAGGGCTGAAAGGATAAAGCCTGGTTGGGATGGAGAGAGTGAGAGGGAGGGAAATATGTTAGGAGAGAACAGAGAGCAAAAGACAAGATAACTAAATAGTGGGAAGAATCAGGTCATGGGGTCACATGACAGAAGAGCAGGTGTAGAAAATAGAGGGCCAGGTAAGGGAAAAGAATGGGTAGATTTCACTAGTTTTTGCTTTCAGTAGTGATAGAAACAATACACATCCATCCATCCATTTCCCCCCAATCTGGGCATCAGGAAATGTTTTCCAATAAACAAAAAGAAATGTTGACTAAATGTAGAAGTTTGTCTTGAGATGTGGTTAGTGACTTAAATATTATCATGAGGTAAATATTGGTCTCCTTTTAGGCATTATATTTAAAATCCATATCATATGTTGTCCTTCTATCAAGTCCCATTGGTAGGACCAAACACTGACGGCTGGTTTCAGACACTAACAATGGATTGAGAAACATTATAACAATAAAGTTTTGTGAAAATAGCAAGGTCAGAGGTTGAAAATGTCCATTAGCAATATTTCACTAATCTTTAAATACCAATGTCCCAGAAAACCACCTTTTTTACCCCAAAAGCCACCAGATAAAGGGCTCAATGGGACTACAGTGGTTTATTAGTCATGAATGAGCAGGCAGGATACCCACAACATTCACAAATGTCATCCCTTCTGATGGGGGGATGGAAAAGAAAGGAAGATGAAAACAGTAAATAATGTGGAGAGACATTTCTATGTATGGAATGATTTCTAGTTTGAGATGACTGTGAGTTGATGTAGTGTAAACTGCTTTTAAATGAGAGATATTAATACTTAGAGGTGACTTAGGTTCAGATCTCTAGAGGCTGCTGTGAGTAGAATCTTTATTTAAGATGATTAAATATAATATAATATAATATAATATATGTTTTAATTCTTAATTAGGTTTGAATCAAGCCTGCTTGTAAAATAATGTATTATGTTGTAACAAAAATTCTGTCACCATAACAATGTAACCACAGTGGCACCAAAAAGAAGAGAGGGATCTTTGTGTGTTCATTGGTTCAAAAGCTAGATATTGTAACAAAACAGATAATGCACATCACTCTAGGAAAAAAGATGAGTGAGAGAATTTAGCACAGAAAAAGAGCTTAAAATCTGTCAAAATTTAAGGCTTTGCTTAAATCAATTTCTGTGTCCTGATTTAGATCTGACAAACTATCATTATCATAAATAACTCGTACTCCTCTTCCTCTCTGAACCAGACAAAACATCACAGCATGGTGGATAAAATCATCACCCGATTTAAGAAGGAGGGGGACAACATGACCCATGGGTGAAAAGGATTAAATTCTATTAGGACAAAAGGGAGTGGTTTATTTTTACATGGATGAACACTGAGGAAAAGTTACGGTAGCGCTTTATTTTACAGTACTGTTCCACATTTACGTACTATATAATTACAACAACTATAGTAATTACTAGGTACTAAACCTAACCCTAACTTTAATCCATATTAAGTATATGTAGTTGCCTAATATTACTCATTACTTTCTAGGATAAGTACACTCTAAGTATCCTGAAAGTACACATACTGTAAAATAAAGTGCAACCAAAGTTACAGTATATGAGGAGCTGCATTAGGTTCAGTATCATGTAAAAATCCCTTTATTGTTATGTTAGGCTGTATGTATGTATACAGTAGGATAGCGTGTGTTTGTGGGTAAGGTTTTGCCTGCAAGAATAGTAAAACCTGAAATCACCTATACATGGGGACCAGCCAACAACCAACACAAGAAAAACGACTTATACTATGCCATTTAAAAAAAATGCATCGATTTATCGTCAAACGGCACTCTGTCAAACACAATGACCACGTATGTGGACTATAGGCTCATTTTTCTTAAAATATCCTATATTCACTGTGCATTATTACATTGAGAATCAATGGATGCACCCAAAAGCTGGAAAATGTTGCTTTCATAAGCTGTATATGGAGTTAGGATGAAAAAAAGGTGCATTTCAAACTGTTGTGAGACCAGTCCAGACAGACAGCACACTGGAGGTTAAGTCGTTCCCTAATTAGGGAGCAATGGAGCATCCTATACCTTTCCTATGCAGCCAAGTGCATTCACTTCTAAAATCCGACCAAAAGTTCCGTTTCAGGCTGCAGCTGATATTTGAACCACGCAAGATGTTTGGCAGACATGGGACAATGGGCATCATTACTTAAATTCAGAATTTATAATGTATAATTTTATTTTAACATGGTTGGCTGTATTTGGATGATGCTGGCCATTGCTTTGAATCAAAATTAATTCTGCTAATATCTGATGTAATGTCTCAAAAACATGAATAACCAGCACTCCTGGAAACAATAAACAATTTGATAAAAAAAATAATAAAAAAAAATCTGACTTTCTATAGCTAATTTCACAACTTAGTCCCTCTGTCCACAAATGTTGCCATACATTTTTAGGAAAACTATTTGGTCTAATTTTGTTTTTGCTGTTTCTTAAGGGCTACTAGTTACAAATCAAAAAGGGGAATGGAAAATGCACACATCAGTCATGCTTGGGTCTCAGGAGGTTAAAAGTTCATACCTCTCTTGATTAAATACTTCACAATTATGTTGAATTCATAAAATGTACACTATTTAAAGATTACTCTTGATGGAAATCAGTTTGATGGAAATGTTTAAATCTTAATAACAGACTGATTGTTTTTGAGTGTATCATTAGCTCAGTATAAAAACATTAGAAGTCAATGGTCCCCACCATGATAGAAAATGTTTTACTTTCAAAAATATAACAATTAGATTCTGCGTTACAAATTAAATATTGCGCTTTACAAGCAGAATATGACACTATCTTTCACTCTAAACTTTCTTGTTCCAGAATTTAATTAACAGTTGAACCAAAAAGCCATTCCTTGCCAGTTAAATTATAATTGAAGAGTAATTCTTAGTGTATGTCTAAAGTTTCCTAGAGGAAACATCCTGGTGGAAACGGTCAATAAAAGTTATGAGAATGGAACATTGACTGTTCCATTATCACTCTTAATATTCCTGCTCTTCAGAGTTGATCAAAATCCTGCACACCAACATTTTGTGTAATGTTGTATCACAAGGGAGAAGAGATTATTCCCAAATGCATCTCTGTGATAGTCAAACCTCAATGGAAACAGGTCAGAAGGGTCTTTGTCATTTATCTAAGAGGCATGTCTGCGCATCTGCTTTTCTCTTAACTTCTTAACAGTTTTACAGGCCTGCTGAGAGTCAAATGCATAAAATGAGATTAACACCTAACAAACCATTATCCATTCTATACCCACTTTTTACAGCAGAATGTAGATTAACAGAGGGGGTAAATGGCAAGCATAAATAAGGCAAAAGTCTGACTCTTGGTGCATTAGGGGAATGTCAGTGGTTATTGGGTTTACTGGAAGGGGCATCATGTTGCGATGGGGAACTGGATATGAATGATTACATGATTTCTTGCCTGGATTATTATTCTATACTCTAAATGGGAGATTTGTAATATTCATAAACAAATGCACTCATTTACGAGGGATTATCTGTAATCTCGCTCTCCATCTCTTTTACCGCCTCTGCATAACTCTCTGCCCTCCCTCTTTCTGTCCCTCACTCGTTCCATCAGTGCAAATGTGCCACAGTCCGTCCACACCTCCCCTCTCATCCTCCCTCCCTTTCTTCACTCACTTGTTTTAATGTACTGTAGTATAGCTCAATCTCACTGACTGCTCATGTACTTCTCTGTTAGCCACTTCTCTCTTCACTGTTAAATATGCAAAACAATAATTAAAAATATTATACAAGTATTCATTATTAATAGTAATACATAAATAATTAAGGTTGCATTTAATCTTACAATGCTTGTTACAGTGTATTTATTACACTGTAGGTAATACTGAGTAATACTAATGAACTGCATACTGTGAAACTATTTTGTAAAGCTGCTTGTACTTACAATCCATATTTTATTTCTATAGTAAGTAATCATAGATACATGTAATGTGTACAACTTTAAACTAAAATGTTACCTAAAATACTTAAAATAAATTATGTATAATATATTCATTTTATAAATATTAAACATAAAGAATATTATTAATCATAATTAGCCTTTAGAATAAATAACGATTTAATAATAATAATAATAATAACAATACAAATACATATTATTATTGTATATTAATACTTGTATTATTATAAAGTAGTATTCAAATAAAATAATAATAAAAGGAGAATAATAAATTACTCCCATTCCCAAGTATCCCATTCACTGTTTCCTGATTCTTTAATAAAAGCATCATATTTCAACATAACCAGCAAAGGCACAAACATGTACACACTTTCACACTTATAGAGACATAGTCTGGGGCTGTCTGAGATAAACTAGTAAATAAACTAGTGTTCATGAAATGATGACAGGGTGCATAGATTGCGTGGTATTCGATGTCCATGGGCACCGGAAGGATGCGTTGTCTGTCATCCGATTGGCTCATTCACCTGTCACTCTTACAGTTCATCGTGTCTGCCTGTCACTCTTTCCCTCTTTTTGCTCCTCTCTTTGACTTGGCTTCTCCCGCTGCGGGCAGGTGTTGAGGTGCTTTCTCCATCACCCTTCTCCTCTTTTACTACACTCTGTCCATCTGCTGCCCATAAGGACTCAGCTTCTTCATGCTCCTGAGACAAAATAAACATGAGTTACTGCTTATTAGTTAGAGTTAGTACTATTCCTCTTTTAATTTCTCTGTAAGCTGAGCACATTCAGCTTTTTGTCTGTATTGCTTGTTAATAGATCTGTTAATTTGTAATCCTAAAACAATGAGAAGAATTAGCAATATCGATCGATGGATTCCCTCAGGAGCTGATTTTGTTGAACAGCGATTTTCCTTTTATAAAAAAATATGGTAGATCAAGCAAAATAAGGTCTGTGGTTAACATAACTTGAAAAGACTTCCATATTTTGTTCTTCAACATAAATTACAATCATGCCTCAAAAGTGAATTTTTAAACCGTTGTGTGCTTTTAAATGTAAGTTTCTAACAAGTTACTGCATCAACTACCAGTGTTGGGAAGAAGCAAACTAAAAGTAGCGATGCTACTAACTTAACAACATTTTTCACTAGCCGTATAGTAGTTCAGCTATTTTCACAATAGCTTTTCCAATAACAATTTCCATTTACCAGAGAGTAGCGTCACAACGCTACATTTGTCAGCCGAGGGAGTAATCAAACACACTCACCTAAACCTTTCTCTCTCTCTTTCATGTAGCGCTAGGAAAACCAAATTATTTAAAGGGGTCATTACATGAGGAATACAATTTTCCTGGATCTTTTGACATATAAAGTAGTCATTGTCCTATAAAAAAAACATACTATAAGTTTCAGAATTCAAAATTTCCTCCACTCCAAAAAGAGCATTTGTTGAAACCAAACAACTTGTTCTCTAATTCCTCCACATTGTGATGTCACACTGTGGAATACATTTGCATCAGACTGCCTCCACAACAACACATCAACTCCTAATTTACATTATCACTTTGGTCGCCGGTCCAGTAGCGGTGAGCAGTGAGATGGCAAGTAGAGAGAGCAGGTCAGACAAAAGCAGAGAGCCAATCATAACAGTGGCATTTACTGTCAAGTCTTAAAGGAGAAGCAGCACCAAAACCGAGTGTTTCTGACAGAATGAGGGTGAAAAATGATAATATTTTACAAATATATGACTGTTTATGGTGCAAAAACATCACTGAAATTATAAGTGTACCTCCAAGAATATAATAAAATTATAAAGAAAGGCATTTCATGACCCCTTTAAGTTAATTGGTTCTTTCGGACTGTCCATGTAGATGAATCTGTTAAAATAAACAATTATTTTATATGTAGCGTAGGGATATTGTTATAGTTTGAGTGAAAAGTTGATGATTATGATATAATCATGATCCTGCATGTGAATTTATCTAGAGCATCTTGTGAAAGTGCTTTAATGGAAGAAAACCTGTCCTTTTGTACAAAATGAGTTAACACAGTTAATGTCACAAATTAGCTTTTTTGATTAGTGATCAAGAAATTGTGTGGAATCTTTAATATTTCTTTTTTTATGTCATGTTTTTTTCAAAATCACATGGAGGGTAATCAGGAAGTCCCTCGCACCTGCATGCCAATCTACATCTTAATGTAATCCTTCCTCATGACCACACAGCGTATTTTCGCAGCATGTACAACAGACTCAAGATGTAATTGGAAATAGTCTACTCCTCTCTTGCTGTTTCTTGCATGCCAGTGATTACCCCTCTGCATGCCAACATTGGCATGCGTGCCGTAGGTTGCCGACCCCTGGTACACTTAAGTTTATCTAGTTAATAAAGCTTGATATGAATTGAATTTGCCCATTTGTTTCTATAATTTTTTCTGATTAACACTTTTTATTGATTCTAACACATGAAACAGAAAAGCAAAACATATATGCACAGAATCAACTTTTAACCCCCATTATTCCCCTTCCCTCTCCCAATCCCCAACCCCACCCTGACTCCCAACAAACATCCCTGTGGTCAAAGCTAAATTACACAAAAAAATAAAAAATACCACTTCATATTAAATACCCACAGGTTGCCTAGCCTTCTATCTGACATCTCTTCAAATGCCGCCACCCTGCCCATCTCCGTGCACCACTCCTGAAATGAGGACGCACCCAGCCAACTTCCATCCCCTCAGAATGATCTGTCTACCGATCATGACACTTGCTAGGACCCAATTTCTTATGTATTTATCCCCTATACTAATGACTGCCCCATCGCCTAAAATACAGAGTCTGGTGCAAAATGAAATTTGAGTGCCCAATACGTCTCACACAAAACTCTGAACCCTCAACCAAAATTCTTGGATCTTAACACACCACCATAAAACATGAGTTGTGTCACTATCTTCTGACTGGCATCGCCAGCAGGTGGGTGTGTCTTTAAGACCAAGTCTATACAATCTAGAGGGGGTCCAATAGAATCAATGTAAAATCTTGAATTGCATAAGGCACACCCTTGCATCTCTAGATGCAGACTTGACGTTTTTTAGAATCCTAGCCCACACTCCCTCCTCCAATACCAAGTTTAAACCTTTCTCCCATAATCTCTTGAGAGAAGTTAAAGCTCTGTCCCCCAGACTCTGAATTAGCAGGGAGTAATACACTAATGCCTCATGGCCTTTTCCAAAAGCATTAATCACCACTCCCAGTGTATCTGCCGCTTTAGGGTGTATGCCACTCCCAAAAATAGTACAAAGCTGGTGGCACAGCTGTAAATACCCAAATAATTGAGACCTTGGAATCCCAAAGTGTTGAACCAAATTTTCGAAGGATCTCAACACTCCACTCTCATATAGGTCTCCGAGTGTATTAACCCCCCTCACAATCCACTCTGACCAGCAGAAAGGGGACTTATTAATACATAACTTTGGGTTCAGCCATATGCTCAAAGCAACATTTAAATAAATGTCTGAATTAAACACTCTGGACACTTTTGCCCATACCTTGTGCAAATGCGAGATAACGTGGTGTAACTTAACTTCTCCAGTTAGTTTGATGGAAAGGCTTTGCAATGGCGAAATAGGGGCAAGAACTTCCTGTTCAATACAAAACCAGGGAGGGGCTCTCTCAGGAGGAAGCGACCAATGAGCCAAATGTCTGAGACCGAATGCATAATAATAAAACAAAATCTTGGGTTGGCCTAGCCCACCTTTGCCATTCAGCCTATGCAACTTGCTGAAATGTTATCTGGGACGTTTACCATTCCAAATGAAGGAATTCGCTATGCTGTCAAATTGCTTGAAATAAGAGAGGGGGACATCTATAGGGGGAGTTTGTAGCAGGTAGTTGAATTTTGGAATATAATTCATTTTAATAACATTAACCTTCCCAATCATAGATAACTGTAATGAAGCCCACCCGCCCACATCGCTCGAAAACCTTTTTATTAAAGGGTCAAAATTAACTAACTAAATCACAGATTTGCTGGGAATAAAATACCCAAATACTTAATGTCCTGTTTGGGCCACTGGAAGGCGCTAACCAAACCACTGTCAGAGCCAAAGCTTTGGATTTAGACCAGTTAACTCTGTATCCTGAGAACTTAGAAAAGGAATTAATAATTCTGTGGAGGCAAGGCATAGATCTAGTAGGGTCAGAGACAAATAATAAAATATAATCTGCATAAAGCAAAAGCTTATGCGCCACACCTCCCGCCACCACCCCTGGAAAATCATCCTCCTTTCTTATCACGGCTACTAATGGTTCCAGGGCAAGACAGAACAATAATGGGGTAAGAGGGCAATCCTGCGGGGTGCCCCTATCCAGAGTAAAATAATCTGAAATTAATCCATTCGTTTGTACCGCCGCTACTGGGTTTCTATAAAGTAACTTAATCCAACCAATAAAAGTATTCCCGAACCCATACATTTCCAAAATCTTAAAAAAATAATCTCATTCTACCATATCAAACGCCTTTTTGGCTTCAAGTGCGATGGCAGCAACCAGAGTATGATTATTCGCCACTGACCACATGATATTGATGGAACGCCTAATGTTATCAAAAGAGCAACAGCCCTGAATAAACCCCACCTGATCTATATGTATAAGAGATGTCATAACTTTAATCGGTTAGGCAAAATTTTGGACAATATTTTAACGTCTAGCTGGATCAGGGAAATTGGATGGTAACTCTTACACTCGCTTGGATCTTTGTCCTTTTTAAGAATCAGACTGATCCGGGCTTGCGTCATGGTTTGCGGAAGATTTCCATTCTTTAATGATTCAGAATAAACTTCTAGCTAAAGTGGAGCCAATTCTGTAGCATAAGATCTAAAAAAAACTCAGCAGCAAAGTCATCTGGCCCCAGAGCCTTGCCTGTAGGCAAGACCTTAATTACCTCACCAAGCTCCTCCTAGGTTATCTCAGAATCAAGAGAATTTTTTTGCTCAGGCGTCAGTTTAGGAAGTTCTAATGGTTCCACAAAGTTTCTAATATCCTCATCAGTAGATGAAGACGTGAAACAATAGAGATCAAGATAGAATTCTTTAAAAGCATCATTAATATCAATAGATGATGTAAATATTTCACCACCATCAGATTTCACTGAGGGAATGGTAGAAAAAGACTCTCTCTGTTTTATATATCTAGTCAGAGGTTTCCCTGCCTTGTCCCCCGACTCAAAGTAAGACTGTCTTGCCCTGAATAGCCAAAACTCAACCTTCCGTGACAAAATAGTATTATATCTGTATTTCAATCGGGTCAATTCTATGAGGCCATTAGAAGACATTCGGTGCTTCAGACCTGCCTCGGCACTTTTAATATTCTCTTCCTATTCCACGAGTTCTTGTGCATACTGTATGATCCAGCCCCTAAGAACCACCTTAAATGCCTCCTAAGCCACGCCCACAGAGGATACTGAAGACCAGTTGGTCTCCATATAAACACTGTTTTCAGCCTTTAACATTTGTTGGAATTCAGGATTTTGCAAAAGGAATACATTAAAGCACCAACTATATGATTTTCTTTTCTCCATACGTGGCAACACCTCTAAACACACCAGGGCATGATCTGAGACTAAAATGTTTCCAATTGAGCAATCAACAACAGATGAAATGAGGGAATTTTTTCAGTTTCCTCGAACAGTCAAACGAATGTTCAGTGAGTGCAACAGATGACCTAATCACTCCAATGTCTTGCAAGAAATACTCCACAAAACAAACTCCAGCCAATAGGAGGCATAAGCACAAAGAGCATGCAGATTCATCCACAAAACTGTCCCAAAATAGTGTTACTCCACAAAAACCAGCACAAAAAGAAAAAACAAAAGGCGCTCAATTTCCTCGAATATCTAAAATATTTTCTTCTTTAAATAGCTTTAATGTAGTTATCTACATTTGTAGTTTAGCAACAATTTTTTTTTTTTTTTTTTACAAGAGTAGCTTGATTGTAATGTCACTACTTAATGAGTAGCTAGTATCTTGGGAAGCTTCAGTTTCAAAGTAGCTGTGTGACAATTATAACTATATACAGTCTGAGGCACATGGCCCTTTATAGTTTCTCACCATATCTCTGTGTTGCTTTTCAGTGGTGAACCAGAGTGCCAGTGCACATCGTCGACCAGCCGTTACTGCAGTAACACCATGAGGATTGACAGGCCCTGATGTAAAGCCAACAAGTCGCCCACAGCTTGGCTTAACCTTTGCCTGAAACAGAGAGACCAGTGTGAAGTGAAACATTATTTATAAATAGATTTAAGACAGCTATATTAATTTGGTGAGAGCTCATGAATTTGAATTAAAAAAAATAGTCAATATTGGGAAATGGTTCTTACAGTGACAGTTTTAGCATCTCGATCAGTGAAGAAGAATTCGCCTCCTTCAAAATCATCATTCAGGTAAAGAACTGCACTGCAAAGGCATCAATACATGTAAATCACATTGCGTGTGCATAACAGTAAAGTCAACAAATTAAGGTGTCTGGTAAGACAGACTGTTTCTGTTTTTTATCAAATATCTTTGTGTGCCATTGGTTCACTACATTTGAACAGATTGTTTTAGTGATTGTCTACATCTATCAGGTATACACATCTATGTACCTGAGGTCTCGATGAGGGAAAGCAGGAGGTTCTCTCCAGCACTGCCTGGTTTCTGGCTCCAGGATGCAGTTATCCACATGAACTGGATGAGAAAGATCCGACCGCCCCTCCTGGTGCCCTTCACACACATATAGAAACATACGTATATCCATGGATAACATACGTATATCTTAACTCTCACGTTCTATTGAAATCTTTACTGTTTTTATGTTTGGGACCCCAGGCAGGTACCCCAAAACACCTTTTAATATGTTTCTCTGACTGAATCAAAATGCAGTAGGAATATATTATTGAAGCTTTAACCCTCTATTGCATCACAAAGTAGGCATGCACTTTTCAGAAATGTGACTGACTTGTATCCATAGTAATGTTGTAGTGTCAGTTTGGGGTTAGTTTGACCAAATGAGTGAACTTTAAAGGAATATGTCACCCAAATATGGAAATTCTCTCATCATTTACTCACCCTCTTGCCATCCCAGATCTTTAGCAGAAAGCAAAGGTTTTTAGAAGAATATCTCAGCTCAGTAGGTCCATACAATGCAAGTGAATGGGTGCCAAAATTCTGTAGCTCCAAAAAGCATATAAAAGCAGCATAAAAGTAATCCATGAGACTCCAGTGGTAAAATCCATGTCTTCAGAAGCTATATAAGTGTGGGTGAGAAACAGTTCAATTTTTAAGTCCTTTTTTACTATTAATTCTTCTCTCTGCCCAGTAGATGGCAATATCCACGAAGAATGCGAACTGCCAAAAACAAAAGAAGAACAATGTGAAAGTGAAAGTGGAGGTATATTATAAAAAAAATCTTAAATATTGATCTGTTTCTCACCCACACCCATCATATCACTTCAGAAGACATGAGCTGCTTTTCCACCATCGAGCCGAACAGTTCTGAGCATGGAATGGAACGGTTACAGTACAATTTCCACTTGAGCATGTTCGGCACGGCATGATTATAAACCGTTCTCGGCCCGGAATTCTCGGCATGGTTAGCTAACCGTACTCAACCGCGCTGGTTTAATGGCTTTAGTACGTGGTGACTAACAACTGTCAATTTGCCAACGCAACTTTTAGTGCTTTTAGTTGTTTCTATCTTGCCAAGTTGGCTAATATTTGGCTGAAGTTAATAAAAGTTAATAAAAACGTGTATGATTAGTGTATCGTATTTTTTAATGATGGTTTAACTAGTATTGTAGCATACATTTATTTTTTTTACACGCCTTTTTCATCAGGGAAGCAGATTACGAATTCATTAAAACTCAAAATATATCAATATATTCTCATATACTATTTTCATATAATACATAGATAATATTTAGTCAATAAATATAATTTTTAGCTAGTCAGGGAACTTTTACCTTTCGGCATGTTCGTGTGCGGTGGCATACATGAGCCCTAATGATGATAAACCTCTTGCCTTTTTCTCTTTGCTTTCCTTTTTGCGATATGATCCCTAAAACTAAAGGAAAAAAGCAGTCCTAAAAACTGGAACATGCGATTATCCTCCATAGCGCACTCGCTCCAATGTTTACCTTTCATGCTGTCGCCACAGACGGACCTGTTACGGACATTCTCCTATTTCACTGCACCACAGTTGAAAAAGAAACTGTAACCACACCAACAAACCCAGCACGGAATGGTACAGTACGGTTTTGCGATGAGAACTGTTTGGCCTGATGGTGGAAAAGCTTCTAGTCACCATTCACTTGCATTGTATGCACCTAAAGAGCTGAAATGTTCTTCTAAAAATCTTTGTTTGTGTTCTGCAGAAGAAAGGAAGACATATATGTCTGGGATGGCATGAGGATACATTTTTAATAAAGAGTAAATGATGAGACAATTGTCCTTTTTGGGTGAACTATTACTTTATCAGTGTGTACACCAATCATAATATCTTAGTATGTAAATATTCACTGCACTTCTTCATGTTTTATATGATTATGAAATGTCATGAACCAGATACTTTTTTGAGCTATAAAAAGTGAGTAAGTGACAGTACTGTTACAGCACTACACATTTGCTATACCTGGGATGGCAGAGCGGCACACAAGGTGCGTGTAGGCAAAGTAGAGAGCAGAGTGACTTCTGAAGTATGAGTGCATCAGAACTTTTGCAGTCTCCCCAATCTCATGCAGCAGTCTAGCATCTGATTGGTTAACCAGTCCATCCTGAGCCAACTGGAAAACAGATGTATATTTTTGGTAAGTGTTCCTACAATTTTATAAATCATTCTAGTATGTTTCATGAGTGAGTAATATTCCACCTTAAGTGCTCTGAGAACAGTCAAACCCTCAAACTTCTCATGCGGCGTGTGCGGAGAGCGTCGCCCCTGGTAACCATCACCCACTGATGCAGAGACCTATCACCAACACATGCAGAATCTGATTGGTAGGCTGATTGGAATTTCACAGCTCACAACAGTAAATGACGGGCAGATTTTTGAATGATTATTGAAAAGCTCACAGCAGCCAGCTGCATCACACGATCACATTCGGATTGGGACAAAACACCATCTAGCACAACACGATTGGTCCCATTCAGCACATGATCATCCATAGTGATTGTTATGCCAACCACAGGAACAGAACCACCTGGGGACAGACAGAATGAGCAAGAAAGAGAGAAAGAGGGAGGAAGAGAGTATAAGTTATTAAAAATAATGAAAGGAATGGGATTTTTTTGTAATTAACATTTTTATTGATTCATATGCACATGACAGTGAAAAACTCAACACATATATAAAGAATCAACATTTTACATTTAAACCCCACAAATACATCCCACCCTGACCCCTAACGAACACCCCTGTGGTCCCACATAACACACAATCCAAAAAAAAAACAAATATATATATATATATATATATATATATATATATATATATATATATATATATATAATAATAATAATAATAATAATATATATATATATATATATATATATATATATATATATATATATATATATAAATAAATAAAATAATAAGCATACATGATAAAACTAAACTACACTCTCCACATCCCCTCCCCTAGATTCCCCCCAAAAAACTAAATATTTGCCCCATTTTTTAACAAATAAGTCCCTAAACCCCAGCCTTCTACTTACCACTTCCTCAAATGCAGCTACCCTCCCCATTTCCACACACCACTCTGAAAAAGAGGGTGCTCCACTTGACTTCCAACCCCTTAAAATTACATTTTTAATGTGATTATCCCCTAAATTCATGACTGCTCCATCACCCAAAATACAGAGTCTGGGACAAAGCAAAACCTGAATGTTCAAAACATCACACAAATAACTCTGAACCCTCAACCAAAACTCCTGGATCTTAACACCCCCCCAAAAGACATGGGTAGTGTCTCCAACTTCTGATTGGCATCGCCAGCAGGTGGGTGTGTCTTTAAGACCAAGCCTGTATAATCTAGAGGGGGTCCAATAAAATCTATGTAAAATCTTAAATTGCATAAGGCGAACCCTTGCATCTCTAGATACAGACTTGACATTTTTCAGAATCTTAGTCCAGACTCCATCCTCCAATACCAAATTCAAATCTTTTTCTCATACTCTCTTGAGAGAAGGCTCCGTCCCCCATACTCTTAATTAACAGGGAGTAATACACCGATGCCTCATGACCTTTTCCAAAAGCAGCAATCACCTCTCCCAAAGCACCTGCCGCTTTAGTGGGGTGTGTGCTACTCCCAAAAACAGTACAGAGCATGTGGAAAGGAAGGGGATTTGAAAAAAAAAACAACAACAAAAAACAGTCCTTGTACCTAGGGGGTGGGAATTTATTTTTGATTTTCTGATTAATGGAGTCTTTATTGAATAATCTGACATCAATTAAAATAAATAAAAAAATAAATATTTTATAATCTATACATTTTTTCAGTGGATGTATTGAAACTTTTGCTGAAAATTATTTGCAGCATGCCTCCCAAATTTCAGAGGTCATTAAAAATAAATTGTGTCCTCTGTGTTAAACTGTAATGGTCAAAAATATTTGGAAATATGCATGTGTGAAATTTAAGTAAACAATGCGTGAGACACAATGTATTTTATGCACTGTAGCAATAAGGTGATTACCGTATGTAATATAATTGAAACAGGCCTGTTGTTGTAACTGAAATACTCCCAAATAAATCAACATCGATTTAAAATCTGAAATGTACCCAAATGAATCGATAGGGAATCAAATCGAAATCTGAATCGAATTGAAATCTTGTGAATCAGAATTTAATCAAATCGGGAAATCAGTGCCAGTACCTAGCCCTCCTTGTACCTGCATAAAATCCACTGTCATCCACTTCTTCCACTTTCTCTCCCTGCTTCAGTTTCTCATGAAGTTGTTCTTTCTCCACTCTGAGAAAAAGAAAAGGGATGAAGCTCCCAGTAAATTTATCCCACCAGTTCCCTACCATAATTTGTCATTTCTTTTCTCACCTCCAGGTTTCTCGCAGTGACTCGGGCACAGCGTCCTCGGGTGTCCACAAATCCTGCCGGGGACAGACAGTGAGACTGAGGCCTTTTAAGGTTAGTTTCAGAAAGGAAAACAAAAGACAAGGGGTGAAACACACACACACACACACACACACACACACACACACACACACACACACAAAACACACAGAGGCATATACCGGGTCACTGAATTTAAAGTCCAAGTTTGCCATCCCAAAGTACAGCAATTTCTTCTCCTGCAGGGCTCTGCTGACATACAAGGCAATTTCCTTTAAGAAATCAAATAACAAGTCTGTATAGATCTGCACCATTGGCTCATCCATTCATCTTAATCAGACAGACCCATCTATCAATGCAAACCATAGTCTTTCTGGCCATCTCCCATGTGTCATATTTACTCCTTTTTTTCCCATCCATTACACTCATGGTTTACCTGAATGGGGGCTGTTTCCTGAGCCTCAGTGTCGCCCTCTAGATTTTGGGTGTAAAGCTGCAGGTTACTAAGGGAGTCTGAATCTGTGGGGTAAAAGAGCAGCAGGGAGCGCAGGATCGCCACTGCCCCCTTCAGGTCACCAGCTGTGGGACACCAAAGATTAGAAAAGAGAAGAGTTGTGTCAATGTTACAATAGTGTCCTTGCATTAATTATAACTTTTAAGAAAGTGGAAATGCCTCTTCTACTTAAAAACATTACTGACACATTTTTGCTCTTTTCTAATGTACATCTACGGATATCCAGTGTGTTTGGATAGTTTCATGGAATTTTACAGAAATTATTCAAAAATATGGTAATTTGGAAAACATGGTTGCTGCAGAACTTATAATAGTGACACAAGGAACCCAGAGAGGATATATGCCACCTGAAAATCATCCTGTTTGCAGAAATCTTCAATTAATTCCTTTGGGAAATTCTGTACAGCATGTCTGAGCGAGCAACAGAAACCAAGTGTGGCGGAGCTTAGCGAAGGGTCAGTTGCGTTTGTGAAAGAAAAAAATTAACTAAAAAATAAACACAGATGAACAACACGTTCATGAATGAAAACATTTAGATAATCCCAAATAACAAATCACTAGTACCAACATCTCACCTTTGTACTGAGCTATATGAAGATGCTCCAGCTGCATTGGCAGGAAGTCCTCCAGAGCAGAAATCCTTCCAGGTCGAGTTGACACCAAGGACACACAGGTCTGTTTGCATGACAGCAAGGAGAGAGAGAGGGCTGAGAAAAAGAGAAAGACAGAATGTTTACTGGTTTATGCCATCAAAACAATCGGTTATGCAATTCAAAGAACATGGTAACAAAATGTATTTTCAAATATTAATTTACAAGTATAAGTGAGTGAATATTATGGAACATACAAAAACTATTCCTTGAAACAATTTGTTTCACTTCTACTTATCATAAAAATATACACTGCCGGTCAAATGTTTTGAAATACTTGACTAAAATGTTTCTCGTGATCTTAAAAATCTTTTGATCTGAAGGTGTATGCTTAAATATTTTAAATTAGTTTTGTAGACAAAAATATAATTCTGCCAACATATTAATTGATTTCATTATAAAACTAAAATTTAATTAAATAAAACATGTTTTTAAAATTGATGACTTGGACCAAATAATAAAGAAAAGCAGCCAATAAGTGCCCAACATAGATGGGAACTCCTTCAATACTGTTTAAAAAGCATCCCAGGCTGATACCTCAAGAAGTTGGTTGAGAAAATGTCAAGAGTACATGTCTGCAAATTCTAGGCAAAGGGTGACTACTTTGAAGATGCTAAAATATAACACAGTTTTGATTTATTTTGGATTTTGTTTAGTCACAACATAATTCCCATAGTTCCATTTATGTTATTCCATAGTTTTGATGACTTTACTATTATTCTAAAATGTGAAAAAAACAAAAAACAAATAAAGAATGAGTAAGTGTTTCAAAACTTTTGACCAGTAGTGTATACATTTTTATATTTCTTTACAATATTTTTTTCTTTTTCACCTGCAGCTCTCTCATAAGCCCCCTGTACAGTGTCTGGCTCTTCTGGAAGGACCTGTGATGCCATCACACATAGAGCTCTGCATTCTTCTGTCTGCTTGAGTGTCTCGTTCACACACTCTTTCCACTTGTTCACTGCCTTCACCCAATCAGACGAGCTCTCAGCCAAAAGGGCTGCATCATACATCTCCTGAGAGAGATAAAGTTAGGAAGGATGAGAAGATGGGTAGAAAGAGAAACCGAGCGAACTGGTTAAATGGATAGTTCACTCAAAAATGAAAATTCTCTCATCATTTACTCACCTTCATGCCATCCCAGATGTGTGTGACTGTTTTCTTCTGCTGAACACAATTTAATAGATATTAAAGATATTTAAAAGAATATTTCAGCTCTGTAGGTCCATACAATGCAAGTGAATGGTGATCAGACCTTTGAAGCTCCAAAAATCACATAAAGGCAGCATAAAGATGTGGGTGAGAAACAGATCAATATTTAGGTCCTTTTTACTATAAATCTATACTTTCACCTTCTGAAAGTGAAAGTGGAGATTTATAGTAAAAAATGGATTGAAATAGTGTTGAAATATATCTGTTTCCCACCCAAAGTGATTGCATCGCTTCAGAAAACATATATTAAACCACTGGAGTCTTATGGATTACTTTTATGCTGCCTTTATGTGATTTTTGGAGCTTCAAAGATCTGGCCACTTGCATTGTATGGACCTACAGAGCTGAAACATTATTCTAAAAAAATGTATTTGTGTTGTGCAGAAGAAACAAAGTCATACACATCTGGGATGGCATGAGGGTGAGTAAATGATGACAAAATTTTCATTTTTGGGTGAACTATCCCTTTAAAGTAAATGACTAATTACTGTGTGATTAAAATGAATAGAGGAATTTTCATAATAGAAGTTGAGAGAGAGGTAAAGGATAAGTATATAATTGACAGGAGTTGGCTGTTTAGACATCCAGCACACAAGCCTCTAAGTCTCTAAGATAAAAGCTTTCTCGGCCAGAGTAAAAAGAATTTGCTAAAATTATACCCTGCACAACACACTAGAAACCAAATTGACTAGTTTGACTTACAGCAATATATTTACATTACTTATGGTCACAAGAGTTCGGACATTAGTAAAATGCACCCTGAGAACATGACATTCAACATACAAAATCTTGCTATTTGGCTTTTATTTTAATTTTATTTTTGTGATCCTTAATGTCACTATACTCACCCAGTGTTTTTCATGCTCTCTCTCTCTGTCCTGGAAGGATTCGTCTTTCACTTCTGTCATTCTCCTGTACTTCTCAATATTGTTCCTCATCTCCAGGTGGCTCGGATTGGCCACAAAGAACGTGTGAGCAGCTGAAGCTGCTTTCTGCAGTTTATCCAACTGTACAGAATGTGAGGAGAGACAAGAATGTTTGGTGTGAGGGATTTTAAACCTTCAAAACACTGACCTACTGACCTAGGGCTTTCTCAAGTCTTTAAGAAATAGCTGCATGGTTTGCTTTCACAATATTCACAAAGGCAGTCCTTACAAGTCTAAATGTTGTTCAGATTCAGTTATCCTGACCCTTTCAGATGTGTTAGGATAAGTGTATATTATATTTGCTTCATGACCAATATACACAGATCAGCCACAACATTAAAACCACCTGCCTAATATTGTGTAGGTCCTCCTCATGCTGCCAAAACAGTGCCAACCTGCATCTCAGAATAGCATTCTGAGATGATATTCTTCTCACTACAATTGTACAGAGTAGTTATCTGAGTTACCGCAGACTCTGTCAGTTTGAACCAGTCTGGCCATTCTCTGTTGACCTCTCTCATCAACAAGGTGTTTCCATCTGCAGAACTGCCGCTCAACGGATGTTTTTTGTTTTTGGCACCATTCAGAGTAAATTCTAGAGACTGTTGTGTGTGAAAATCCCAGGAGATCAGCAGTTACAGAAATACTCAAACCAGCCTGTCTGGCACCAACAATCATGCCACAGTCAAAATCACTGAAATCATATTTTTTTTCCCCATTCTGATGGTTGATGTGAACATTAACTGAAGCTCCTGACCTGTATCTGTGTGATTTTATGCACTGCACTGCTGCCACATGATTGGCTGATTAGATAATCGCATGGATGATTGTTGGTGCCAGACGGGCAGGTTTGAGTATTTCTGCTGATCTTTTGAGATTTTCACACACAATAGTCTCTAAAATTTACTCAGAATAGTGCCAAAAACAAAAAACATCCAGTGAGCGGCAGTTCTACAGACGGAAATGCCTTGTTGATGAGAGAGATCAACAGAGAATGGTCAGACTGCTTCAAACTGACAAAGTCTATGGTAACTCAGATAACTGCTCTGTACAATTGTGGTGAGAAGGATGCGGGTTGGCTCTGTTTTGTCGGCACGAGGGGTACCTACACAATATTAGGCAGGTGGTTTTAACGTTGTGGCTGATCGGTGTATAGACCTATACATATTGATCAGTCATAGTACCTTGTAGTAGGTAACTTGCAGGAAGTTGTAAGGGTTGCGTGTTCCAAACTCATACTCAATGTCTGAAGATACTGGGAGCAGGCCAGCCGGAGAGATGCTTTGACCCATGCAGAACTTCACACACTCAGCACGCAGTTGCATCCAGTCCAGTGTCCTCAGGTCCCAGAGACTACCTTCTTCTGGGTCTACACACAAACAACAAAAAACACAGTATGAATATGCAAATGACTAAGCAAGTAATACAAAACTAACTCCAAAATCCGGTTTTTCATAGCGTGTTTTGTATTTTTAGCATTATTTTGACAGTCTGTTTCAAGCACTAGAGTGGTTACACACAGACTATGCATTCCAAGTCATTGAAACACACACTGTGATGGTAATGCACAAAAACACTTCGTGCTGCTGTGCAAAGAGTTAAGATTTACTCAAGTCAGAGAGTGTGTCATCTCCTGCTGTTAAACACTCGTCGTGACATTTTCGTCTAGTTCGCAGGAGCATGTCTCGAGTGGATAAGGATTTCTCTATGAACTCCGCAGCTCGCTCCCATTCCTCCATAAAATATGCCCGAACCCCGCGGTAATAGAGCTCATCATATGGGGGTAACAGTCCGGATAAACTCTCTGAAGATAGTCCACTGCCTGTAGTTATAGTTGCATAGTTTAGAGTTAAGAAGAACGCTGTTTTCAGCGCCACGTATACAGCAGAGCATGTGTTTGAGCGCAGCGCCATAATGCAGAGACTGTAGACTGTAGTTTGGATGTGAAGACAGAAATGAGGGAAATACGTGCCTGGCAGGCAGCGAGAAGTGTGTGTGTGTGTGTGTGTGTGTGTGTGTGTGTGTGTGTGTGTGAGAGAGAGAGAGAGCGAGAGAGAGAGAAACTTGTAGAAAAATGTCCCCAGAATATTGGTTTGTATTTATTTACTAAAAACGTCTACAGTAATAAATCTACAGTTATTAGCTGAACAACAGTAAAGTCAAAACGAAGTCCCTAATTAAATAGCAATGTATGCACGTGTGTGTGCTTATGGTAGGCTATGGCCTATGGGTTAAAAATGTTACCTGAGGAATAGTGCAGGTTCAATAAAAGTTGAGCTCAATCGACAGCATTTGTGGCATAATATTGATTACCACAAAACAATTATTTTGGCTTGTCCCTCCTTTTCTTTAAAAAAAAAAAAAAAAAAAGCAAAAATATGGGTTCCAGTGAGACCCAACACATGCGTGCGTATGCATGAAGAATGTGAATCACAAAAAAAAAAAAAAAAAAAAAGGAAAACAAGAAGAATGTGAAAGTTTAAGTGGACATTGATTGGATAATTTATAGTAAAAAATTACTTAAATATTGATCGGTTTCTCACCCACACCTATCAAATCGCTTCTGAAGGCTTTGATTTAACCACTGGAGTCATATGGATTACTTTTATGCTGATTTACATAATTTTTGGAGCTTCACAATGTTATTGGCACCCATTCACTTGCATTGTATTGACCAAAAGAGCTGAAATATTCTTCTAAAAATCTTCATTTGTGTTCTGCTGAAGAATGAAAATCACACATCTAGGATGGCATGAGGGTGAGTAAATGATGAGAGATCTTTAATTTTTGGGTGAACTATCCCTTTAATATACCTTTTTCTCACAGACTGTGATGACACGTTTCCGCCTTATTTAGCAGCGTAAATCTCGCAATTTTTTATATTATAATTGTTTAAAATATTGAGTGTAAATTTATAAAATTATGCTTATTATTATATTACCATGGAATTAGTTTTAAAAAAATGAATTACCACAGCTGTGAGGGGGTTTCTATTACAGCTGCTGAAAGAGTGACAGTAAATTTGGCATCTTCTCTCATCTGACTGTCTTAATCCACTGCTCTCTGTTTTGTTTTTGTTTTTTCCTCTTCTGGAAAGTCATTCAAATGTAATAGTGGATTTTTTTCTTTTGGTCTTGGAACAAATGTGTAAGTGAAAATAATATTTGCTGTGATCTCCCATTCACCGCTGTTGAAGTTTACCCTGCAATCGTTTACCTCCGCGTTTTCAAATCCCGGTATAAAAAAGGTCTGTACTTTGACTTGTGCATATTACACAATCGTTTTTGTTTCTTTAAACGTCTCCATCTGTTGCTTTACAAACATGCCATCTGCTGGTCATGAGTTTCATGTGCATATGCCCACATTTGGTTATGTGCTCAATGTTTCAAGATAAATGGTTTAGTTTGTTTAATCACATTATCCCATTGCTGTTCAAAAAATAAAGGGATACACACACTCACCGACCATTTTATTAGGAACACATGTACACCTACTTATTCATGTGAACCAATTTGATCTCAATGATTTGGACCGTGGCATGATTGTTGGTGCCAGATGGGCTGGTTTGAGTATTTCTGCTACTGCTAATATTTATCTAGAAGTTCAGAGAATTGTACAACACTAGATTTGTCGAGGTTGAGTGAAAAACCTAAATAATCTCAAATATTTAACGAACAGTTTGATTGACATATATGGTTCTTGATGCAAAGTTGTTCAGAATGAGGAGATCTATCATATGATATGAATAATGTGTGTCTGTGTGAAACATTTCCGATAATACAACCATTCACATGCATGTAAAACGCTATAGCATAAACATTCATAACTCTTATAGTGCCACCTATTGTCAAATCTTGACCAAATTTTGCATGCTTCTTCAAAATGTTATCTCCCACATGCGTACTAAATATGAAAATAGGACTTTTCGTGTTGGATTTAATAGTTTTTGCATAATCCAGGCCACACCCATATGTTTAAATTACCGTTATAGCCATGCCAAATGAAAAGTTCAACTTTTTTTGATAATTATTGATCTAGTTTGTACAAAGATTCTTCCTGACAGGTTTTGTTGATCTCACATAAAAAATAATAATAATAATAATTAAAAAACAATTAATTGGTGCATCCTTATAACCTGATGCAGTAACTTTAACTTTAGCTCGCAAATGCACTCCCAACCGCATGAGGCCAGTATTGTTATATACATAAGGCCAAAATTTCCGCTTTCTCATGTTGACGACTATCATGGCTTCCCAGATTACCGTAATACACCAAAATAAAGCACCATACAATATATCTTGTTATTATAACTTACTGTTATGCTGATGACGTGCTAGAGAAAACAATTAACTAACCCTTGATTAATATGCCGAATGTAAACATTTAATTCAGACTGGAAGGGCAGACGGCGCAATCCGCAACGTTTGGTTTGTAAAAGAGTAAATATTATTTGCGCGCATTCTCGGCATTTTACGGCGAAACACCTGCTGCTGTAATGTGCAGTTTGAGAGTGTGCAGCGTCCCTGGCCTCGAATGAAACACACTAGATCATTAGCAGCTTTTCATTGAAGGGAAACAGAGAGAAAGAAGGGGACTGTATTCCAGGAGCGGGTGATCACAGACAGGGCGCTACAAAACACAGGCGGGCAAGCGTGTGTTGGCCAGAAGGCAAATCGAGTTGAGCCAGAGATGACGGAGTTTAGCGAGATATTAATGTCGGTTTTGTCTACGATTCGGGTTCCGAGGCCCGGAGATCGTGTTCACAAAGACGAGTGCGCCTTCTCATTCTCCAGCCCGGTGAGTTCAGCAGCAGCAGCATGCGTCTGCACAGTCACCGCGCTCTAACTGTATGCCGGGATAATGCTAACTAGCGTTCATTCAGTGCACAAGTTTGCTCGTTTTCGCGTCAGTGTATTACGCCAGTCATCATCGCGGTTGACTGCACCTTATTGGTCACCATCCCAAATAAACCGTTCATTTCAAGTTATACTTTTAAATGACCCCTTAAATGTACTATTTTGGCTAGCCATGAGCTAGTTATTACGCTAACGTAAGCCAGGAGCTGGAAAGTTGTGTTATTTTCCTCTGCAATTGGAAGTCTCTCTGTTTCCATGCCATGCGCGTAAATGCTCGTGGCGCTGCTGACAACCCGTATTTTGTTAAAAGTTCTTTCCGCCTGTTTCAGGAGAGTGAGGGCGGTTTGTATGTCTGCATGAACAGCTTTCTCGGCTATGGAAGCAAGTATGTAGACCGACACCACGCCAAAACCGGTCAGAGAGCTTATCTGCACATCACACGGACCCGCAAGACACAGGTAAGCACACAGCAGTGCTGGGACAAGAGGAATCCCCATGCCATCATTGAAAAACACATGAATGATCATTCTGCGCAACCATGTATAACTGTATAGACTGACAGTTCACAAATCTTTAATTGCCGTCTAGTCTTATGTAAATTACAATAATTAATGATTAATTTCAATGTTTTCAAAGGTTAACATCTTTAGTTGTTATGAGACTCTTCATGAGGAATGTTACACTCACAGTAAATTGTCACCTGATGGTGAACTATACAAAAAAAAAAAAAAAATTTTTGCACTCAAGATATGTATTGCCATGTTGCCCCATGGCATGCCATATGTAGACTAAGGACAAACACACACTACATGACTTAAAGAATGGTTCACCCAAAAATGAAAATTCTCTCATCATTTACACACCTTTACTCACTCATGTCATCCCAGATGTGTATGACTTTCTTTCTTCTGCAGAACAAAAACAAAGATTTTTAAAAGAATATTTCAGCTCTGTAGGTCCTCACAATGCAAGTGAATGATGACCAAAATGTTAAAGCTCCAAAAAGCACTTAAAGGCAACATAAAAGTAATCCGTAAGACTCCAGTGGTTAAATCCATGTCTTCAGAAGTGATATGAAAGGTGTGGGTCATTTAAGTCATTTTCTGGCTTTTTCTCAGAAAGAGGATGATACCAATTCTGGATCTGGTGATCCTCCAAAAAAGAAGCTCACAAGATTGGCCATAGGTAAACCCCTACATTTCTTTGCCCTCAGTCCTTGCTTAATATTGTATTACTGTATATGATGGTTTCATCTTCATGGATTGTGTTTGCAGAATGTGCTTGAATTGACTTAACTTTGATCAGATACAGACAAATACTTCAAACTAAACACTCTTTTGTCTTCATGAAGATATTAATCTTTTGTATTTCATTGAGAGTAGGAGGTAGTCTGACATGCTTATGGTCAAGTTTTGTCACCCTCCGTACTTACAATTCACAATTAATAATTTGATGTAGTTCAGACACCATTTGTTTACTTTATGAAACATTAGAGGCTTTAAAGCTTTGCATTTGTTCTCATGCATTACAATTTCAGCCTTTTACCTTTCCCATTAACAAACTTCATCTTCTCCCAGGGATTGAGGGAGGATTTGACGTTGAGCAGGATCAGTATGAGGAGGAGGTCAAAGTGGTTCTCTTCCCAGACCGACAGGAAGTGACATCAGAGGATCTAGCTTCCATGCCAGATGTTGTTAGGGAGCGGGTGAGTTTCTTGTATTATATAGAATTTTCTTAATTATTTTACATTGTGTAAAGACTTGTGGCTGTTCTAAGAGTGATACCTATATGGTCAATAAATAAGGTTTTGACATGTTTTAACCAACTTGTCAAACTATAATGACACTGTAATAACCTGTTATTAAACTGTTTAGCCTACACCCTAATAACTTCCTTACTTTTTAGAAATTAAAAGAATACAGTCATAATTCAGTGTAGGCTAAAGTTTGTATGGAAGAGATGTTGATTCTCTGTTGTGTGTTGGTGCTGTTGCGTGTGCAGGTGTCTCTGTCGATGGCGGGGCTGCAGGCAGCAGACTCAGTGTCACATACCCTGCAGGTGCAGCAGTGGGACGGAGAGGTACGACAGGAGTCTAAACACGCAGCTGAACTCAAACAACTCAACAATGGACTCAAAATCCCTCCAAGGTACACACATTTGAATCTTTCTAGGGGGAAAAAATTTATAAAATGAGAGAAATTGGTGTCTTATATTCACAAATTTAAGTTTCAGGCTAATTTTCTTCTTTAACTTGTACTCTGTAATACTGATATAATAATGTTGAAAAACGTTTATAGTGTAAGTTTTTATATTGTATTTTTGCATACACTTGTGAATTAGCAGTGCTTGCATTTTAAAGGTGTTTATCTAAATACGCACAAAAATCTCAACATACATTAAGTAAAGCTTTACATAGTTTACCAACTATGAAGGATATTACATAATGATTCTAACATTTACTTTGTGATTTATTACGCAGTCTGTGTAAACATGGGCAAAAACGGGTGTTATTTCAACCTTATCCGTAATGTCTACTATGTGTTTTGTAGCATCTTGTAATAATGAGAATATGATCTTGGAATATCTCATATTTCAAAAGATTATTGTTAAAAATTTTTTTACCCTATTTAGTGTCTCCTCAACTGTTCAGTCATTTTTTTTATTTTTATTTATTTATTTTTTTCTTCTTTCAGTGGTTGGAGGTGTGAAGTCTGTGACCTACAGGAGAACCTGTGGATGAATCTTACAGATGGGAAGGTTCTGTGTGGGCGGAGATATTTCGATGGCACAGGGGGGAATAACCACGCCCTCCTGCACTACCAGCAGAGCGGATACCCATTGGCTGTCAAACTTGGCACAATAACACCAGATGGAGCAGGTATCTCCAACAGAATGTACTGGAATGTAGACATCTGAGTAAGTAATGTCAACTTTATCTTGAGGTATATTTTTTTATGATAACACTGTAATGTATATGTCTTTGCAGATGTCTATTCATATGATGAAGATGATATGGTATTAGATTCAAAGCTTCCAGAACATCTTGCTCACTTTGGCATTGATATGATGACTATGGAGAAGGTAAACTCTTTGAAATAAATTAAAGTCAGCCGTACTTTGTATGTACAGTAGCATGTTGTTTGTATTTATACATTCCTCACATTGTAAATATGGGAATAAGAAGATATGTGCAAGATAAGCTTGGAAACTCTGGAATGCTGTTCTTAAAGTTAGGCTTTTCCTCTCTTTTAGACTGAACGAACCATGACTGAGCTGGAGATTGCGGTGAACCAGCGTGTGGGAGAGTGGGAGGTGATTCAGGAGTCAGGAACTACTCTGAGGCCCCTTTGGGGCCCAGGGCTCACAGGGATGAAAAATCTTGGAAACAGCTGCTACCTCAACTCTGTCATGCAAGTGCTCTTCACCATCCCTGACTTCCAGACCAAGTCAGTTCTTCTTTGATTGTTTGTGAGAGCATGTGTGTATGTTTTAGTGTTTTTGTCATGTTGTGCGTATTTCAGCCAGTGTTATGTTTATTTCATGGTATGCCAGCCTCACCTGTGTCCTTATAGTTTGCCTGTTTGCAGTCTGTATGTGTATATTAGCTAATTATGCAATGAATTTTGTGTGTTTGTACATGATTTGGAGTTAAATAATATTGCTGAAAGAATGTTTTTAAATGCCTTTTGTCCTCTCAATGTCATCTCAGATACGTTTCCAAAATTGACAAGATCTTTGATGAGGCGCCCGCTGACCCCACCCAGGACTTCAAGACCCAAGTGTGAGTACCTGCACCACAAACTTTCAAATGCACACATACTTTAAAATATGAGTGTGTTCAGCTTTAGTCCTGTTGAAGACATTAGAGTAGCTCCAGTAAATCATGCTCCCAGCAGAGGCCGCTATACATCACCCACAGTAACAGGGCTCAGTTCTTCAATAGTCTTTTCTCTATATAGCCTGAAAGAAAGAGTAAAATAAACAAATGACTGTGTTGTTTTGTTAAAAAGAGCTTAAAGGATTAGTTCACCCAAAAATTAAAATTATCTCATCTTTACTCACTTTCATGCCATCCCTGATGTGTATGACTTTCTTCTGCTTAACGCAAAGATTTTAGAAGAATATCTCAGCTCTGTAGGTCCATACCATGCAAATGAATAGTGGCTAGAAATTTGAAGGTCCAAAAAGCATATAAAGGCACCATAAAAGTAATCCATACGACTCCAGTGATTAAATAAATTTCTTCTGAAGTGAAATAAGTGTGGTTGAGAAACAGATAAATTAAGTCCTTTTTACTATAAATCTCCACTTTCACATTCTTCTTTTGTTTTTGGCGATTTTCATTATCTGTGCATATCGCCATCTACTGGCCAGGGAGATAGTAAAAAGGACTAAAATATTGATCTGTTTCTCACCCACACTTATCATATTTCTTCTGAAGACATGGATTAAACCACTGGAGTTTTATGGATTACTTTTATGCTGCCTTTAGATGCTTTTTGGAGCGTCAAAGTTCTGGTCACCATTCACTTGCATTGTATGGACCTACAGAGCTGAGATATTATTCTAAACATTTCTACATTATATTGCATACTTCACATTCAATGTTAATCTTAGGTTAGATAATTGTTAATCTAACATATTTTATAGAACTAGTGACAAAAAAACATGGCATTTGTTTCTAATGCATATTGGATACGAATTCCAGTTGGTAAGTGTACCCCATTTGTAGAAAGTTGCTTTTATGATTTAATGAGGTAATCAAAGGTGTCTGTTCCCTCATTGAACTCTTCTCTATTAGTGCAAAGCTGGGTTATGGACTTCTGTCAGGAGAGTACTCCAAGCCTGCCCCAGACCTTGGAGATGACCCCAATGCCTCCACTGAACCCAGGGTACACTCACACCTTAATCCAGATTTTTTTCTCCAGCTAAAACCATCCATTAAGGTATTTTTCCTACAACATCTATTTAGTTGTATTATTATAATTTTTTGTAAAGGATGACCAGGTTGGTATAGCACCTCGCATGTTCAAAGCCCTGGTTGGACGAGGCCACCCTGAGTTCTCTACCAGTCGGCAACAGGATGCACAGGAGTTTCTTCTTCACTTTATAAATATGGTGGAGGTAATGTTGAATTCATTCTCTCATTGCCTCTGTTTTTGTCCACTTTTTTTGTGCATTTACACATTGTTGTGTTTCTTTTATTTCATCTATGTTTCTCAGAGGAACTGTCGGTCTGGCATGAATCCCACAGAAGCTTTCCGCTTCCTGGTGGAGGAGAAAATCGTATGCCAACAGTCACAAAAGGCCAAGTATACTCAACGAGTGGACTACATTGTCCAGCTGCCTGTTCCTATGGACCAGGCATCCAATATGGGTTAGACATTCATTGGAGCTTCTAGAAATACTTATCCATACTTTTTATCTAATTTTATTTTTATTTCTTTATTGTAACTCTTATTTGTCACTTCCTGTTTATCAGAGGAGCTACAGGAAGCTGAGCGTCGGCGTGAGGAGGCAGAGTCATCAGTAGCCCCTCCCCCCTCTGCGCCACGTGCTCAAATCCCATTTGCTGCCTGTTTGGCTGCTCTCAGCGAACCAGAAACGCTCACAGATTTCTGGAGCTCTGCGGTGCAGGCCAAAACCACTGCCACGAAGTAAGCATTATAATGTTCATTTCCCTTTTTAGTCCTCCAAAAATGTTATTGGCAGGATTATTTTAGTTTTTAATGTAATTTTCTTTTAATTTGACATCAATTTAGTTTCATTTTTGTATTTTTCATTAGTTTTTACTGAAATTTTTAGTGCTTTTTTTTAGTTTAAGTTTTTCAGTATTTAGCTTAAGTATTTTAGGGTTGTCTAAGTTAATGCATTAACTGATACCACTATTTTATGTTTCATTTCATTAAATGTTACATTTCTCAGGGCCGCCTTGAGTTATTGCTTTCGTGGTGCATTTCCATGTATATGAAGGCAGGTTGTAAAGATGTCACATTTTGTAATATACAGGTGCATCTCAATAAATTAGAATGTCGTGGAAAAGTTCATTTATTTCAGTAATTCAACTCAAATTGTGAAACTCGTGTATTAAATAAATTCAATGCACACAGACTGAAATAGTTTAAGTCTTTGGTTCTTTTAATTGTGATGATTTTGGCTCACATTTAACAAAAACCCACCAATTCACTCAACAAATTAGAATACATCATAAGACCAATAAAAAAAACATTTTTAGTGAATTGTTGGCCTTCTGGAAAGTATGTTCATTTACTGTATATGTACTCAATACTTGGTAGGGGCTCCTTTTGCTTTAATTACTGCCTCAATTCGGCGTGGCATGGAGGTGATCAGTTTGTGGCACTGCTGAGGTGGTATGGAAGCCCAGGTTTCTTTGACAGTGGCCTTCAGCTCATCTGCATTTTTTGGTCTCTTGTTTCTCATTTTCCTCTTGACAATACCCCATAGATTCTCTATGGGGTTCAGGTCTGGTGAGTTTGCTGGCCAGTCAAGCACACCAACACCATGGTCATTTAACCAACTTTTGGTGCTTTTGGCAGTGTGGGCAGGTGCCAAATCCTGCTGGAAAATGAAATCAGCATCTTTAAAAAGCTGGTCAGCAGAAGGAAGCATGAAGTGCTCCAAAATTTCTTGGTAAACGGGTGCAGTGACTTTAGTTTTCAAAAAACACAATGGACCAACACCAGCAGATGACATTGCACCCCAAATCATCACAGACTGTGGAAACTTAACACTGGACTTCAAACAACTTGGACTATGAGCTTCTCCACCCTTCCTCCAGACTCTAGGACCTTGGTTTCCAAATGAAATACAAAACTTGCTCTCATCTGAAGAGAGGACTTTGGACCACTGGGCAACAGTCCAGTTCTTCTCCTTAGCCCAGGTAAGACACCTCTGACGTTGTCTGTGGTTCAGGAGTGGCTTAACAAGAGGAATACGACAACTGTAGCCAAATTCCTTGACACGTCTGTGTGTGGTGGCTCTTGATGCCTTGACCCCAGCCTCAGTCCATTCCTTGTGAAGTTCACCCAAATTCTTGAATCGATTTTACTTGACAATCATAAGGCTGCGGTTCTCTCGGTTGGTTGTGCATCTTTTTCTTCCACACTTTTTCCTTCCACTCAACTTTCTGTTAACATGCTTGGATACAGCACTCTGTGAACAGCCAGCTTCTTTGGCAATGAATGTTGTGAAGGGTGTCAATGATTGTCTTCTGGACAACTGTCAGATCAGCAGTCTTCCCCATGATTGTGTAGCCTAGTGAACCAAACTGAGAGACCATTTTGAAGGCTCAGGAAACCTTTGCAGGTGTTTTGAGTTGATTAGCTGATTGGCATGTCACCATATTCTGATTTGTTGAGATAGTGAATTGGTGGGTTTTTGTTAAATGTGAGCCAAAATCATCACAATTAAAAGAACCAAAGACTTAAACTACTTCAGTCTGTGTGCATTGAATTTATTTAATACACGAGTTTCACAATTTGAGTTGAATTACTGAAATAAATGAACTTTTCCACGACATTCTAATTTATTGAGATGCACCTGTACTATGTCAAAAGTAAATGTAAAATTTTTAGTTTATTTAAGTGGAGACATGAACATTTATTTTCTTAGTTACAGTTTTTCCCCATTTTATTTTTAATTTTATTTAACTTAATATTTTCATTACGTTTTCATTTTAGGTTTTTGTTTTCTGTTTTTTCTTTATGTAATGGTCATGGAACCCTTGATTTTCCTTTAGAGGCATAGAAATTGTACAATAGCTTTTATTATTACTGGGGAGTGTTTCTGTGTAATGTTTTTTTATCTTATTGTCTCTTCATCTCAGGACCACACGCTTTGCTTCATTTCCTGACCATCTTGTCATCCAAATCAAGAAATTCACCTTTGGCTTGGACTGGGTCCCTAAAAAGCTGGGTAAACAAAATTTTAATCTGCTATGTTTGATATTTATGTCAATAGATTATTTCAAAATTCATTTTAAAAATGAATGCACTCAAATAGCTTGTTTTATTGATCATTGAAAATACTTGATGCATTTTTAGATGTGAGCATTGACGTTCCTGACACACTGGATCTGAGCGCGCTCAGGGCCATGGGACAGCAGCCAGGGGAGGAGCTTCTACCAGAAGTGGCCCCACCTCCTCTTATGACCCCTGACGTGGAGGTTAAAGGTATCCTGGGTTCCCACGGCAACGAGGAGGACGACTCTCTCTACTCCCCACTGCTGTGTCAGTCTGTCTTTTCTCTTTCCTACTACATTGGTCTTTTCATCTGTCTGTAACTTGAGCCTTTCTTTCATCCTTTCTTTTTCCTTTGCTTTCCTCTGCCTTGATGACCTTGTCTGCTTTTACTTTCCATCACATGCATACTTAAGAGTTCAAATTAAGCTGTACTTTGTCTTTTTTACATGAAGCTCAACCACAGTTAGTTTCAATATTCATTTTTCAATTGAATTTCTTATTTAGAAAACATTGGATCTACAATTTTCCCATTAATTGTTTCATTTTGGGTTGTGTCTAGTCTATATATATTATTTTCGAAATTTTATATCAAGACACATCTATAGATATCTCTCTGTCTGTATATCTCTCAGCTCCGGTGTTGGATGACTCCACAGTGTCTCAACTGTGTGAGATGGGTTTCCCTCTGGAGGCCTGTCGTAAGGCTGTGTATTACACGGGCAACACTGGCATTGATGCTGCCATGAACTGGGTGATGGGACACATGGATGACCCTGGTAAATACATGCACCAAAGAGCAATGCTCTTATATAGTAGTATGCAGATTTTCACTAACCTTTCTCTGTGTGTGATTGGCTGCAGATTTCTCTGCACCTTTAGTGTTGCCTGGCTCTAGTTCCGCCCCTGGCACCACACCTACAGAAAGCATACCTGAGGAACACCTAGCAACCATTGTTTCTATGGGATTCAGTCGAGACCAGGCGACTCGCGCTCTCAGAGCTACGGTGAGAGACATCAGCTCTCTTTATGAATCATAACTATGCAAAACTTTCATGCACAGATCTGATTTTCAGCCCTGCACACTGTGTTATGGATGATTATTAAACCATAAACTCCATAATGTGAAACTTTCAGATCCTGTTTTTACTTTCTCTATTTTAATATGTTTATGTTTATTGTCAAATTCTCTTTTGGTAGAATAATGTTCTAGAGCGTGCTGTGGACTGGATCTTTTCACATCTGGATGATCTGGAGTCCATGGATGTGTCTGAAGGTGGCCGCTCCGAGGGAGGAAGTGAGGCCAGTCGGGAACCTCCTCCAGGACCACGTGTCCGTGATGGACCAGGAAGTAAGTGTGTTTCAGCGTTCCTGAGGATCCTTAAAGTCTTGAATTCAGTTTGCCAAAATTTAAGGTCATAAAAAGTCTTAAACATCTTAAATGATTCAACAAAAGTCTTAATTTTTATTTAAAGAGGTCTAAAATTTGGGGGCGGAAAGACAGGAATCGTGATATGACCTAATGTGATAAACTTAAAAAGAATACGATTTAATTAAATGCATGCGCTGCATTCTTCAAAGTGAAAACGTGGCACTGTTGTATTTTCTCCAAGCACTCGGGGGGCTTGTGAGTGTTTTCAGCTGTTGCAGAGCAGTTCAATTTATGACAAGCTATCACTAATGATCAACTGTTGATAATGACGATATATTGTTGATGAAATATGAAAATGTTTTACTTTTAATTGTTTACATTGTAGATTATTGTAGGAGTGCACATTTTATTTCCCTTATTTGTTTGAATGAACAGCAGGAAGCAGTGAAGCGCAAACATTTCAAAATAAGAGTCCCTGGTGTATTTCAAAGTTAAAGTGTCTTTAAAGTTAAAAGTTTCACTCTATGAATCGAATCCCCCCCATAAAGTGCATCTGGAATTTAATTACATTTGGACTCTTGTAGCCTCTGTCTGGCCCTCCCCATAACATGAAGAAAAGACTAAGAACATTTAATATAGGCTACCAATAAAACAATTATCGAAACAGTCCAATATCGGTCAACCTCTAATTTGTATCTATTTATATAATGGTACATAAACCAATTTTAATGTGATATATATGTGGAAAACATGTCTTGAGTATTTTGAGCTTGCATATATCCTACCCTGTTTTACTGATAAGCAATGTTAAGGCCATGTTGAATATGTGCCCCTGCCTGTTTAAGTAAGAGTCTGTGATACATGATTTATTTTGAGATTGTGTGGGGTTTTTTGGTATGGGGATACGGTATTAATTGTATTCATTCAGGTCTTGGAAAAAGTCTTACATTTGATTTTAAAAACTCTGCAGCAACCCTGCATTAAACAGTGATTCTTTGCTTTATGCTTCTAATGATTTTTCTTTTATTTGTCCTAAAGAGTATGAGCTTTTCGCGTTCATCAGTCACATGGGAACAAGCACAATGTGTGGCCATTATGTTTGCCACATCAAGAAGGACCAACAGTGAGTAAAGTCTTCTCTCTCTCTTTCTGTATTCATATGCCGCTCCTAAACAGTAATATCACTGTGCTCTCATTTCCTTCTCAGTCTTGCTGTATCTCAATATCTCTGTCTCTTTCTGTGTTTCTTACAGGTGGGTAATCTTTAACGATCAGAAAGTCTGTGCCTCTGAGAAACCCCCCAAGGACCTGGGCTACCTGTACTTTTACAGGAGAGTGGTGGAATAGAGAAAATTAGTGTAGCATCTATCTCTCACATACACACAATTGAGCTACAGGAAAAGTAGGACCAGACACCTCCTTCTGATAAGCCATTTTAAGTCAAAGCACTTCTCCCTCAAATATAATGACCACCGATGAGATGACAGGAAGCCAGAAGAAAAAATGGAGAGGAAAAAAATAACGTAGGATGTGCGAATTAGAGTGTTCTTACTCTAAACACTTCTGTTGTACAATGCCTTACCACACACAAACACACACACTAGTCTCCTTCGTGCCTCCCCCTGATTGGATAGTGGCTATTGTGACATCATTGCTTCTAGAGCACCTTCCTAAACTCCACCTTCCTTCCCTTTGTGTTCCATAATGTTTCTGCAAATATTTGACAAGTAAATATCACTAAATCACAAAACAAAAAATAATAAATAAATAAAATTATAGATTGGATTTTTAAATTTAAAAAAATGAATGCAAAAGTTATTGTGCGGTTTCTTTTTTTCCTTATTTTGTTCTGTTTTTTTTGTGGGGAGGAAAGTTTTCCTTTTGTTCTTTTCGCTTCCAAATATTAAAAAAGTGTCTCTTTGCTTCTTTTGACTCAGTGTATTATTACTTTGAGAGTGGATTATGGATTTTTCTGCAAAATACAACGTCAGCAATAAACTTTTCACATGAAATAGGCTAGCCTGGCTCTAATATACAGTATATGCACGTTTACTGGTAGGATAGTGGGATTATTCTATTGTAAATGTAGAAGCAAGACACTCTGGGATGTGAGTTGACAACCAATGACAGATCATATTTGGTTAATAATTGTATCTTAGAGATTTTACTAGTCTAACAACACTCATATATTTCAGAGGTACACCGATTAGCCAAACATTATGACCACTCACAAGTGAAGCGAATAATGTTGATCATCTCCTAACAAGGCCACATATCAAGGTCTGGGTAGATTTAGATGGTAAGCGAACAATCAGTTCTTGTAGTCAACAGGTTAAAAGCATGAGAAATGGGCAGGAGTAAAGACCTGAGCGACTTTGACAAGGACCAAATTGTTATGGCCAGACGACTGGGTCAGAGCATATCTGAAACGGCAAGGCTTGTGGGGTGCTCCCAGTCAGCAGTGGTGAGTACCTACCGACAGTTGTCCGAGGAGGGGCAAACCACAATCCGGAGACAGGGTGTTGGGCGCCCAATGCTCATTGATGCGCCAGGGCAACAAGGGCTATCCCATCTGGTCCGTACCGACAGAAGGTCTACTGTGGCACAAGTCACAGAAAAATGATGGTAATGATGGTTACGGGAGGAATGTGTCATAACACGGTGCATCGCATCCTACTGCCTATGGGGCTTTGTAGCCGCAGACCGGTCAGAGTGCACATGATGACCCCTGTTCACCGTCGAAAGCGCCTAAAATGAGCACACGAGCATTGGAACTGGACCTTGGAGCAGTAGAAGAAGGTCGCCTGGTCTGATGAGTCCAGTTTTCTTTTACATCTCGGGCCCAACCATTGATGCGGACGTCAATTTGACACGTGCCACCTACAGGGGTCTTGTAGTGTCTATTCCTCGACTGTTTTGGCTGCATGCGTAGGACAAACAGCATATTAGGCAGGTGGTCATAATGTTTTGGCTCATCAGTGTATGTAACTGCAGTTTTCTGCCCTACATTGGTTAGTGCTTTTCAAACAGCATTTTTTCCCCCCTCTTTCTTCCGCTCTCCTACCTCATTTCAGTTTCTTGTGCTGGTTCAGCTTTGCGTTTTGGCATTTTTCTCACACACACAAGTTTTTGTAGAGTTTAGCAGCCGGACTAAAACTGCTAAACGTTTTCAACAAAACGGCATCCAAACGTGAGTATAAACACCAGAGCTTTCTGTAAGACCTTTCGACTTAAGAAAATGCAATGCCTAACAAAGATAAACCAATGACTTATTTAATGCAAGCAGAAAAAAGCAGTAATGGGGGGAAAAAAAAAAAGGGTAAAAACGATTAATTATGGATTGTTGCTTGTGGTAAAATTAACATGTATTTTCAACAACCAATTCTCAGTCATGCTCAATTGTGAAGTCGTGATACCTTTTTATCAACTTAAGTAAAATTTAATATTGTTTTTTTTTAATAGATATCATAAATATGTGGACATACACTGGGTAAAAATAATAATAGCAAAATTCTTTAGGAATCTAAAGTTTTAAATGACATATGCACAGTTTGTTTTTATTTTTATAAGAACACGATTTTACTGGATGTTAAAATTTACTTCCAAAGATGACGATTGGGCAGATAAAATTGAGAAGTAAATGTTCAGTAAGATGATAAACACTTGAAAAGAAACTTGCATATTAACATACATTAGGTAATTAAAGCTGAAGATTATAAAATCTATTTTATTTATTGCTTGCTCTTTTTAAAGTCTGCATGAAATTTGGAGGCATCAAATATTTTGTTTAGCCTAAAGAGAAAGAAATTGCATTTGTTATCTCAATTTATTTAAATCAATTAATTATTAATCAGTTAAAATTATGAATATAATTAAGTGTTAAACAATTAAATGTAAATTAAGTGTTTACTGGAAAATAAGATCATGAAAGAACATGCAAAAAGGAATACAAAATGAACTTGCTTTTGTGGCCCATGCCACATGGATGTTTTGCAGTTTTGTTTTTAGTTGGAAAGTCTAATATAAAAAAATTGTTTATCAACCATTGAAAATCATAGCTCTGTGGTATTGATTTTAATATTTGGATTATTTTTTTTCACATTTATTTTTTAGAAATAGGAACAGCATGTCTTCATTCAAGATCTTTTTTCTCTTTGGTGAGCATAAATAAACTCAGTGCAAAATATAAATCAATATATACTATACCTATAATTTTAAACTGTTTATAATTACTCCTAGTTAACACTCTCTGTCATTTGTACTAAATGAAACTGATATTACATCCTCTTTATCTCTCTCGTCTCCTCTTTAACTCTCCATCCTTCTCTCTGTCAGTCCTGTGTATTTTCTCTGGAGAATGTGATGTGTTATATCGGCAAGCTGGGGATGAAATTTCCCTGCAGTGTGATTCACCTTCCCATGGTGATATAGATTGGGAATTTAACAGTATTTTACTCATTACCTTTGTTGCCAAAAGAGGAACTCAACGGAAGGGTATCAGATTTTCTTTCCTCTACATACACTTTGACATTTGATTAATCATCATTAACAACCAACAACCTATGATTATTTTATTCACATAGAAATATAACATGATGCAGTTGTGTGAGTAGTCGCACTATAACTTGTGACTTTATTTGTTGAGGTACTTCCAACGAAGTTGCCCATATTCATTCTAAAGCAAATGCAAATGGAGGCACATTGAAGATACCCAGACTGGAGACACGTGACTCGGGAGTCTACTCATGCAGGCAGTCAGGGAAACAATACACTGTGCGTGTTGGATCAGGTGAGAGAGGACAGCAATGGAGAAAAGTATATTTAAATTATATAATTTACCTTATTTTACATACTGTATTTACCCCCTTTTTTTTTCTCAGTCTTTGCTAAACCAGCCATAACGCGTCTTGGGACTGAAGCAGAGCTGCACTGTTCCATTACAGGAGAACCACAAACCAAAGTACAGTGGCTGAGCCCCAATGGGCTGCCATACAGTAAAATAAACCAAGTAATTTCCTTGAAGCCTGTGACCTCAGAATATGATGGCCATTGGACATGTCAGATCAAGGACTTGAAAATGAATGTCAGATTGACAGTTGTCGGTTGGTGTCCCTCTTAGCTTTTGTTGTTAAACTACATTTATAAAAGTGTTTTTTTTTTTTTTTGGTCTGATTTTTTAGTAATGTTGGATATTGTAGCTAAATGGTAAATTGCACATTTCGTGCTGTGAATGACACTTGTGTGTGGTCTCTAACAGATCTCCAGACCAACGATGTTGAAGTTCCTGAAGGGGGCGACATAGTGCTGCCCTGTTCTCTCTCTAATAGTGCATTTAACCCACGTGTAGTGGGTGGGAAATGGCAGGCTGACCATCTCCCCTCAGTCTCTTTCCCAACCCTAGAAAACACTTATGACAAAGGCTTACACTGGAAGGGCCAGAATTCATCAAAAGTCAAATTTACAAGTGGAAAACTCGGCACCAACTTTGATATCCACCTGATTAAAGTGAATGCCCTATATGCTCATCTGTGTTAATGTTTGTTTATTTTATTGGCATTAACAATATTTGTTTTCATTTCATGTTTTAAGTCATTTATCCTCTTATTCGCTCTCTCTGCCATACTCAGGTGCAGCGTAGTTACGCAGGTGAATATGTGTGTACAGTGGAGTTTGAGGATGGAACGAATCTAACTGCCGTAGCAACGTTAAAGTTTGTAGCTGGTCCTTCAGGTGCAACAAAACACGACACAACTGCACAACTTTACAAACTCATCTAATCTCATTCCAGATTCACAGATTTCCAGTTCTGTCTGTTTGTAATGATTATTAAATAGGAGGTGGACAGATCGTCACCAAAGTGAAGGGACCTTGGACCAAGGATGTGTTGGGTGTACAGTTGTGGGTCTGGATTGCTGTAGGAGTAAGTTCTGTGGTTCTGATTGGACTTATTATCTTGACTGCTCTTGTTCAACGGAGGAACAAACAAATGAAGGTGAGAGAAAGAAAGATAGAAGGATAGAAAGAAGGAAGAGGCTCATTTAATGGTTTCTTCCTTTTCTGTAGAGGAGGGTGAGAAAGCTGAGATCCATGCGGCAACCTCTTACAGCTAAAGACTACTGCCAGTGCAACAGGTACCTCCTCATACAATGATACTTGGTTTGGTCACAGTAACTTTTCTGTGCAAATTTGTGCCATCGCAAGTTATTTCATTGCAACTTCATTGAACTAGATTACAAAAAAATCAAACCAATTGGCACCTGTAAACAAATATTGCTAGATCTTTTCCCAGAGGAAACTTTGCTTTTCTCAGTCATTTTTGCATTAAACCAGCTAGTGCCAAGGTCATTTGTAGTGGATGTATAAGGAGGCAGATCTCAAGTTCAAACTGGTGTCCTAGCAGTGTAACAGGCAGTAGCGTTTCTAGCTTGCATGGCGCCCTGGAAACCCACTTCAACACACCCCCAAAGTTGTTGACCGGGGGGGGGGGTCTGTGTGGTTGCCTCGTCGTACGAATTCATATGAGTGCAGTCGTATATCATACCAATTAGCCAAATTTAGAAAAGTCTTAGGAATCCTTATGATTTCACCATGAGAGTATGTTGCAGTAAATGAGTGCATTACGATTTGCACAACTTTACAGCTATAATTACACATTTAACAGAAAAATTAATGTGTTTTTATAAAATTCTAAGCTTCACATTTCTGCCTTTAAAACCCCTCCAAAAATTGGCCCCAATAACTTCTGTTGTAAGTGCCTCACTGTAGCCTCTTTATTTATTTATTTTTGGCCTGCCAGGGCTAATAGCCTTGGACCTTGAGACCCGAGAACAAAATCAATCTGCATTCTCACCATTGGGCCAATTGCCCTGCAGCATTGCCTTAAAACCCACCTTTAATACGGTGCCCTGGTGCCAATGTCACACACTGCCCATTTCATAAGCAATAGGGAAACTCAAGCTGATATGTTATCTAGACTATCGAGTTTATATCATTTGCAAACATTAGCAAGCTATATAAGTTAGCGTTGACAACTCACCTGACTGTAACTGCCATGGTGTCCCAAGTGGTTTCTCCACTAACAGCGGGACGATGTCCCGGCACACTGTCCATGATCTCGAACCATGAAAGTTCTTTTTTTGGGTGCCGCTTTGTCTATTGTGCGTTTTAACAGATTTGTACTGGTGTCTGCAATTTTTACATTTTTCATGAACCTGTGCCGTTGTGCGCTGGATACACAACCTGGCAAGTTGGCCTTGTTTGGCCCATGGGTAATCGGCGGGCCAAACTGGCCCTGGCATGCACTAGCACGCCCTCATTCGGCCCAGTAGTGGAAACGTGGCTAGTAATGCACTTACAATGGAAGTGAAGGGGGCCAATTTTTGATGGGTTTAAAGGCAGAAATGTGAAGTTTATAATTTTATAAAATCACTTCATTTAATTCTTCCATTAAAATGTGTGTATTTCAGCTGTAAAGTTGTTTAAATTGTCATTTTAGGGTTTAAGAGTTTGTTCACAATACATCGTCATGGCAACAAAGTTGTAAAATTGGCTATAAATTTACCTAAAATATCAGTGATTATCACACTAAAATCATGTTGACATACTTAAGTCTTGTGGCTGTACGTTTGAAACAGTGAGTATTTTAATGTTTACAGATTGGCCCCATTCTCTTCCATTGTAAGTGCCTCGCTGGAACACAGATTTTTGCTTTTTTTTAAAGAAAAGGAGGGGCAAGTTGAAAGAAATTTTTATGGAAATCAATATTGTGCCACAAATACTGTTGATTGAGCTTAACTTGTACTGAACCCGGAATATTCCTTTTAATAGTTCTAATGTTGTCATTTTTCATTTTATTCTAATAGATAAGTATCACCTTAATTACATCACTTCATATTTACTGTTGGGGTCAAAAAGAGATGTTTTGTTTACACAATCTATATTTCTCAAATAAACAACCAATTAATTTTGAAATATTTTCTGGGGCACAACAACAATTGTCCATTTTAAGACACCGCATTAGAGCCTTCTCACAGTTATAGATGTCTTACACCATGTTTTTTTTTTTAAAGATCTGAGAGAAACATGGAGTTGGGAAAGGTAATGAGGCCTGTTCCAGTCCCCAGACAACAACGTAATGCATACAACAGTCCAAAACCATATAACTGATGTGTACTGGAGAATGGAAAACTGCAGTCACTGAGAGACAAATCATGTGGCATGCTGGGCCAGTGCTTTTCAATATGCATATTGCTTACAAATGAGACATGCACTTGTAATATTTGCTGTAAAACATTAGCACAGTCCTAAGACTGAATGGTGTTGCACATTTGATTGTTGCCCTTTCAACATTTAGCTAAATATGTAATGTAAATGTTTTCACAGCCAAATTGTTGAATGACCACAATGTTGAATATTTCAGCTTTTGTTTCATCAATAAAACTTTACATAATACTCTTTTAACATGCATGTGTGTGTGTACATGGGCGTGACTCTATTTCTCCACATTTGCATTATAGATTTATTGAGCTGAATTTGCCTTCTCCTTAACTGGTGCAGCTGGGATTGTTTGAGTTCACAGGTGCATATATACTTTTATACATACACATCTGTTCACAGACGTCAAACAGAACAAATTGCTTTCTAAAAAATGACTATAAAAATTGTCTGTATCTTGGTGTGACACAAGCATTACTACATGTAGCAATTAAAAGGATATTTGTTACATCACCTGCTCGATTTTTAGTCACCTTGTCCCAGAGACACATTTAGAGTTTGATACACTAAAGAAAAGCAATGTGAGCGCATGCATGGCACAGTGCTGTGATTGAATGGTAGCGTTCCTTCTCATGAATAATAAGAAAAAAAGCTAAGAATCTTGTGATGTACATGCATATACCTCACAGTTTGTGATGTTGCTTCAACTTTCGTTTCTAAACCAGAAGGAAATTTGTCATTAAAAGGTAAAAATAGCCACTTTCCCCTTAATAATAAACATAATGAATGTTAGCATTGTTTTCAATGATGTGCAACCTGTACATATCGGTTAACATCTCCAAAAATTTGTTCTGGGGTTTCATGACCCTTTAAATGATTATATCATCGATGGTTTGGAGTAGAAACATGATAATTATATCGTTAGAAAGACTTTTACTATAGTGCATAAAACTCAAAATGTGTTTCTGGGTCAAAGTGAATCTAAAGCCATCTTTACACTGCAAAGGTGGCCCAGAAGCTGCATCTGAAGTGGCAAATATACCAAGAAAAGGTGCATTTACACAGACTGTTTAATGCTGCACAGAGGTGGCATGAATGCATTTACACAGCAGTTGCAATTGAATAAATGATGTTATGAGATTAATGTTTTAACTATAAAATTATGAAATGAATGAAAATATGAAATTATACTTCTTAATATGAAACTATAAAATATATGCTCCATCATGATGACAACAACTAAGTTTAAGGCATTTTTAAGAATTTTGAGAAAGTTTAAGAGTTTTGAGCAGGCTCAAAGCAGCCTTAACTCATTATAGCCAAAATAAAACTCCACTGAAGAGAAAGAAAGATATGAGTTGCGTTTACAGGCCTGTTAGAGGAAGAAAGATAGCTTGCTGCAGGGAGTGACAGACATGTAGAGGGAAACTCAGTGGAATATAAAAGGGACAGTGACACTAGGAAAGAGGTAAATAGAACAGAACTGTCAAACTAAAAACAGTGGCACACAATACCACCACACAGATGAGTGTAGAGCTGCACGAATCCTGTCGCAGTTTCCTGTCCTGTGTGTATGACAGAGTGTGTTTGGAAGAAAATGTCTG